>NC_138760.1:81129888-81567137 GCF_965113315.1 Podarcis vaucheri | reverse complement strand
CCTGGAGGGACTCGCTGAAGCAGCGCAGCTCCTCATCGCCGATGCCGCCGGGCGTCCGGAGGAGGCGGGTGATGAAGCCCGCAGCCGAAGAGATCTCCGTCTTCATGGCCCTCCACAGTTCCCTCGCGGCCTCACTCGGTCCTTATCTTTTCCCCACACTCTCTGTGTGTGCGCGCGCAGGGGGGGGATGGGGTGGGGGGTTGGCTTCGTTGCTGCGGGAGGCTGCGGAGGAGCTGAGGGAGATAAGCGGAGGCTGTTGCGAGGTGCCGATCCGCGCTGCCGACTCTCCCTTGCTGCTGCCACCACCCACTCAGCGCTGCCACAGCTGCGCGAGGAGTAAACAGATCGAGACGCACAGACAAGAGGCGGCCTTTTCCCCCCCACCCGCCGCCGCCACACTCAGCGGGAGGGGCAGGGACACCAGGCAGCCAATGACGCCGCGCGCCCCCAGCCGCTACATCACAGAAACTGGGCGTTCCGCGTCGCCGACGCCGAGCCGCCCCTCCGGATTGGGCGACGGGTGGACATTTCAGCCTCCTGATTGGCCGGCGGGCAACCAGGAAGTCGGTGGAAGGTGGCGGTTGACGGAGTCTCTCCTTCCCCCTCTCCTCCTCCTCTCGCGCTCTCCCCCCCCCACCCCGCAACTCCGCGCAGCAGGAAAAGTTTGGGAGGGGGCGGGCCTGGTTTTCTACCAATGGGAGAAGCGCGGAAGGGGCAAGTTTATTTGTTCCTTGCGTCAGTCTGGCGGCGCCTCTTAGTCAGCCGCTGGCGGGGGTGGGGTGAGGGAGCGGGGAGGCTGGAAGGGCGGGGGGAAGGGAGAGGGAGACTGCCGATCCTTTTGGGGATGGTGGGTCTGATCTGCGGTGCCTGGAAATCTCTGGCAAGGGAGGAGCGTGGCGCCTCCGGAGCCACAGGGGAGGGAGCGCGGGCGCCCGCTGCGGGACGTGGCTTAGGAGAAGCGCCCAGGAGGCGGGAAAAGGGAGGGGGCAACATGACTCATCCGAGCACAGGAGGCTTCACAGGAGTGTTGCAAAGACGCCTATTATCTCAAGTTACTCTCATTGTTATCGGGTCATACAGTTATCTTTGTGTGTCCTAAGAGGAGACTGCTGTGGAGTAAAAGCGAAGGAAGAGGCCCCTTATTATTTATTAAATTTGTATACCGCCTTATACCCTCAGGGCGGTTCACAAGATGCGTGAAGTAAGGTCCGGGTAAAAGGGGATCTAGTAAGTCAAAGGCTCTTGAGTTTTCGTTATTCACACCCCCCCCCCATCCACCAGCAAGAGATACCCGTGGATCACCATGTTTTTAGTGTCATGTCTGTAGCACCTCGTGGGTTTTTTTGTGGTGGCAGGACCTGTGTCAAAAATCTAGAAACTCCCATGAGGATCAGTGCTCCAGATCTATGCTTTTGTCCCAAGGCAGCTCACCAGATCTGTCGCTTTTGTGGAATGTGGGTGTGGTTTGTAGGAGCGGGTAGAGAAACCTGACTATAAACAAGTGAATTCTTAGGGATCCATATTGCGCCATAGTGGCTTTCATAGTAGTATATGATCTGTCGTTTTTATGGTACAGTCTGTGAATAAAGATCATATATTTGCACTTGAGATGAATTGTGGTTATAGTTTTGGGGGGAATACTGTGGCATAATCATGCAGCTTAAGGGTTCCATTTGTTATCTCCTAGATAACATTTACTTTCTTCCATATGAAGTGGACTCTGATCCATGAAAATTTGCTACAGTACATAATAAATGTAGTAGTCTTCAAGGCAGAGCTTTCCAAACTGTGCCATGACACAGTGTGTTGGCTGCAGTATGTGTTGTGTGATGTGTGTCCCTATCTTATAAGGGGTTAGTTTAATCTCCGGTTTGCTAGTAAAACTGAATTACCGGTACCGTGTTGCAAAATGATGCATGTCTAAAAAGTGTGTCACCAACATGAAAAATTTGGAAAGTTCTGCTTTAAGGTGTTACAAGAGTCATCTTTGTTTTTGCTGCTACAGACTAAAATGGTTTCCCCAAAGGAAACTTATTGAGATACTACTTCTTGAAAAAAGTTAGACGGTAGTCATCCGTAGTAAATTTTTGACTGAAAATTTACTGAGTGACTTTAGGTAAGCAAAGCTTTTTTAGCCCCAGCACACCATTTGCTATGGCAATAACAATACAGGCTTGCAGGGGTTTGGTCTGAGGGCAACGTTCAAAGTTAGCTAACCCTTTGAAGGCCACGAGCCAGCAGTGGTTGTGGCCAAAGTGGTCACATATATACTGCTGGCATACAGACTGTACTAATACGCATTTTCACTTCACAACCCTCTTGACCATCACTCTACACCACCACTAATTTATGCACTGCTCTGTTTACTCTTCTCCTTACTAGACTGTAGGGATGGGAACTAAACTTGATAAGAAGGGGAAAGTGGGCTTCTTTATCTTTCCAAAAAGAAAGAAAAGAACTCATTCTCTCCTTACCCTTCTTGCCAGCTAGCAAAGAAGAGATTTTCATTTTTCTAACTTTTTTCCAAAAACAACTTTAAAAGTTTTTGGGGTATGCTGCCCCAGCACTTCCAATAACCTCTAATAAATTTTGAACAAAGTTTAGAAAAATGGGAGGGTCTCTTACTTGCCGTCTGCCTCCTTTCCCCTTGTTGCCTCCTCTTTACCAACCAAGCTGGCGGTAACACCACTCTCACAACATCTTTCTTGTTGTTTGCTTTTCTCATTGGATGTGCTGCTGGTGAAGCAAAACTCTGAATTGTTTCGCCTGTCCTCTTCATTTCTCAGAGTGAGGCACTCTGGGGAATTAAAGATTGTGCGTGTGACTTGTCAGGAGCTTCACTGTGAAAAATAAAAATAACAAGCAAGACATTGGGACTGCTTCTGTGGCAGCATCATTAGGGGACCCTCCAAATGCTGCAATGATGAAGAAAGGGAAAGTGGGGAGGGGAGGAAAATGTATTTTCTAAGGAGCAGAGACAGCACCACCACCCCTCCCACTGCAATGTGATGATGGGAATGAAACACTACCTGTGCATTTCTGAGATTTCTGAAGAGCAGAGACCGTGATATTACTTCTCATTGCAGTGCTGGGCTGGGAGGAGAGGAGTCTCTTGTACATTGCCATTGCTAGCAGGTTGGAGGTGCTTAGAAACAGGAAGAGAGCACTCCAGCTTGCTAGCAATGGTGGTGTACAAGAGGAAGAAGAGACACTTTTGGAAGTTTGAGAAGAAGTGTCCTTTCAAGATAATTGGTTTTGATGAGGTCTTGGCAGCCTGCTTGAAGTGACTAGGCACACCTGATCTGACCCACCACAGAAGTGCCACCCCTCTTCTCAGGATTATTGACATAATGTACCTAAAGCATTCAATAAACTTAGGATATTTGCCAAATATTATTAGAATAATAATATATTACAATGTCCTTTGGTTTGTTCATTCAATAAAGAATCCATTACTGTTACCAAGGCTTACTGGGTAAGAAAAAAAGATTACACAGCAGGCTTCATCATCAAGTGTATAAACTTTATTTAGGCTGATGTACATCTTGTGCTACTTGGAGCGTGACCGAAGGAAGTGTGACTCACAGTAATTCACAAATACATGGCACGGCAGTAGAAGCTGCAGTTGCAGAGTATTTTGAATGAGGCATTTATTCTGATACTGCATGAGGAATGTTGGCACTCTCACACAAGGCTGTGGCATTTCATAATGTGTTAGCACTGGGAAATGTACACGGTTCCTTACGCAGCTGAACAGCTCATAAATTCTTAGGGGACTGAGAAGGCTGAGCTTCAAATCTATGTGCCCATTTTTGTTCTGCAGAGCCGTGGTTTCTGTTCTTTAGGACACCCTCAAACAAATTTTATTAATAGCACCCAGAGGAAGCTACAGAAGAAAAAAAGATTGGAAGGGAGAGATTGGAAGCCCCAGTTGACTTCTAAAAAGGGCCCAAAGGCACTTGGAGAAGCCCAATGAAAGTAATTAACAACAATAAAAGTGAAGGGAATCAACAGAGGAGACCCATTGCATTTAATGGATGTGGCTTACTTAGGTCCATTGATTTCAATGGATCTGCCCGGATTAAGACATATATGCACCCCCATATATACACATGCATACACACAACCCACTGTTTGTAAAAAAGAAGCAGCTACAGAATTACGCTGGGATTCTCAGGGGTCTCCCAAAACCTCTTCGTGGACTGTGGGTTAGTCACCCCAATGTAAAAGACCCTCGTATATACTTGAAAGTCAGCTCATTTTCTGTCCAGATCTGTCTTGATTTCTCATCATAAAAGGAAGGTGAAATAATTACCTCATAATATATTTATGATATGCAGCTAAAGGAAGAGGGAAGCCTGAAGTATTTTCAGTTTAGGATGGCTATAAATAGTGTGATGGGAAGTACAAATGTTATTGATGTTCTAAGTGGACTAGGTCATTGTGTCAGATATAATATAGTTGAAGAGACAGAACTGTCATTTTCAACAGAAAGCTGATGCAGGCAACTTCTGAAGGGATTGTTACCACAGCCAAGGATGGCTAGTGCAAATATACTGCAATTCCCCTAATTCCCCTAAATACAGTGGTACCTCGAGTTAAGAACTTAATTATTTCCGGAGGTCCGTTCTTAACCGGTGACTGTTCTCAACCTGAGGTACCACTTTAGCTAATGGGGCCTCCCGCTGCTGCTGCGCCGCCATGCGATTTCTGTTCTCATCCTGAAGCAAAGTTCTTAACCCGAGGTACTATTTCTGGGTTAGCTGAGTCTGTAACCTGAAGCGTCTGTAACCTGAAGCATCTGTAACCTGAGGTACCACTATAATGACTTCTGTCTCTGACATATGATTCTTGTTTTGCCTGATACAGTCTCAGACCTACAACCTGTCTATATCTCCTGCCTCTTGCCCACTTGACAATTACATACAGTACCTTTGAGCAAGTGGCAGTTTGCTGTAGAGCTATGCTCTACCTGCATGTCTTGGAACTCTTGTGTTTGGAAGAGGACTTAAAAAACAGATACTCCCATGTTTTATGTAACCGATGGAGAGCTGGTAGTTTTTCTTCATACAGCAGGTTCATTCACTGAGTGGAGTGAATCCTCTTCAGAATTGAGTGACATTACTGAGGGATATTTAGAGCTCTGCAAAGCACCTGAAGATGTTAATGAGGCACCAGCAATTAATTCAGTGCCCACAAGTTGTTTTAGGCTTCTAGACATCATACAGGAGATTCATAATCAGAATGTGGGGAGCAGGACAAGGGAAATGCCATAGCTCTGTGGGCCCAGGTTGAATTGCTGGAATCTCAGTAGGGCTGTCTGAAAACTTGACTGTAAACTATATGAAGTTTGAGCTATGTGAACCGATGGCCTGATTCAGTACAGTTTGCGAATATCTTTGTGTAGTCAGAGAATCACCCTTTCATGGATCAAGTAGCACACTCAGTAACACAGATCTGATGAAGTGGATGTGAGACTAAAAAAGCTTTTGACAAATTTGCTCATAGGGTGGTAAAGGACCCTTGTTAAATTATTCAGTATCTCCTTAGTACTCACTGGAAGGACAGATTGTGAAGCTGAGGCTCCAATACTTAGGCCACCTCATGAGAAGACTCCCTGGAAAAGATCCTGATGTTGGGAAAGATTGAGGGCACAAGAAGGGGACAACAGAGGAAGAGATGGTTGGACAGTGTTCTTGAAGCTACAAACATGAGTATGACCAAACTGCGGGAGGCAGTGGAAGACAGGAGTGCCTGGTGTGCTCTGGTCCATGGGGTCACGAAGAGTCGGACAGGACTAAACAACTATCTCCATAGTCCCTAGCTGAGAGTGGTAGGAGCACAACGTGACTGGAAGAGGGTTGTCAGATATAATTCTGCTTCAGCACATTGTAATAATGTGGGGAGTTTTACTATTGCTTAAATTGAAAGTCGCCTTGCAAAATATCAGAATTAAAAGGCGGAATAAAAAAATACCCTGAATAGGAATACAAGCAAATACTTTAATAAAAGCCATTACATACAGTATTCTGCTTAGCTGGTGTGTGCTTTCATACAATCTTAAAAATGTAAATTAAATACGTGAATAACGCACACAATGAAGCTCGAGTTTGAAATAAGCATGTGCTTCTGTAGTTGCTTCTACTTTTTTTTTTAATTGTTGTTTTGGAAGGCGGGGACGCAGATGCCCCTTTTACCGGAGTGAACTAGGGATGGCCAAGGCGTCAGAGGCAACCCGGATATCCGGCTTTGCGCCTCTGGCCAATCCGCAGAGACCGAAACTTCCCAATCGGCCAATTGCCGAGGGCCTTGCATTTCTGCATTTGCCTTCCTTTGGAGCTCTGCGTTTTTTCCTCCGTTAAGCTGACTGGACGTTGTTGTCGCCGGCCGCACAGAGTCTGCCCTTGATTGGTTGGCCGGGGCAGGGGAGGAGCCCTCTGTTCGCAAGCGGGAGAGACGGGCCCGCCGAGGCGCTTCCCGGGTGGGCGGGGGCGTCTTTCTTTTCTGTGCGCCGGGCTGGGGCGCGCGGCCACTTTATACCCCGGCAGGTCGCCTTGGGCAAACCCGGTGAGTTTGCATTCCCGGCTGCAGGTGAAGGCATCGCCGGATCAGGGGGCTGCTCCACGGCTCTTGTGCGGCGGAAGAGGCACGGGGATGATGGCGATGCTGTTTCTGAATACTATCAGGTCTGTCGGTAACTTTCTGCCCCCTCCCTAATGCCTCATCTTCCGCAGCTCAGGCTGCGATATTAGAAAAGCGTGTAAGTTAAGATAATTCCCATTTTCAAGTGAGACGTTGCAGGAGGGTGGCTGCGTGCTTTTGTTGGGGGCAAGTCAGAGGCATCTAGTTAGTTTATTGTGCCATAAGCAATTTTTTTTTGCAGGTGACATGCTACATGACCAAACAGGAACGTGGTAGGAAGGTTTACAGCATATCTAGATTGGGATGCTAAAAGGATATGATAGACTGTGGTACAGTGATAAAACTGCTAGCATATTCGTAAAGCTAAGCAGAGTTCAGTATGGTTTCATATTGGATGGGATGAGATTCCTCCATTGCAGAGGGTTGGACTAGATGACCCTCAGGGTCTACCTTGCAACTCTACAATTATCAGCACCATGCTCTACTAACTGAGCTAGAGATGAGTCTATGAATGTGAGGGCTTTAGAATCTAAGATATTGTGTACTTTTACTGTGGTGAAAGGCCCACTGAACTCAGTGGGCTTGCTTTTGGGTAAGCATGTGTGGACCTGGGTAATAAAGTGCCTAAGTATTTATTCTCTTCTGTCAGCAACCCATATGCAGGGCCCTTTCAATGTACACAGTGAGCTCCAGTTCGCAATTTCACGGTTTATAAATTTAAGAAAATTGTATCTCAGTTCTGCCTTAATACTTTTCTCTGTAGTGCAGAAAACAAACTGTTCTTAAAAGAAAGCTAAGAAAATATTGTGATTACGAAGTTAAATGTTTGCTTATATTCTCTCAAAATTAAGAATCTAACCCCATAGGTTATGAAATCACTAGAATCAGTAGAAAGGCTGATCCACATGTAAGTCGTTGCTTGGGTTTAAACTTGCTTTAAAATGTTTGTAGTGATGCTGATTCTGTATAAATACCAGAATCCTTCCTTGGATGCTTTTGTGGGCTTGACATATCATTGGACATACTAACAAGCAGGTGTAAATTGAAGTCATTTGTATGTCTAGCTATGAGTAAGGACCAGAAAATATATTGGGACTTATTTCCAAGTAAGCATGCTTACAGTTGGGCTGTAAGAGTACCTGTTGTAGGGAATAAATGCTGATGAGTGAGAGAGAAGCCAACAATACTCAAAACTAGTTTGAACAGTGGCCCCTTGCTGATCTGTCTCATCCCTCTTGGATTTTGAAACTTGGCTAGGAAGTTGGTGTTTTTTAATTTTTAATCATTTTTATGCAGAATTTGATGCTTTTAAATCAGGTTGACTTTCAAACATTTTGTATTTCCCTTACTTGTCAGACTAATTTCTAGCGCAAAATGTCGGTGAACCATTTATTTGGGAATAAGAAGAGAAACAGCTCCATATTGTATGGTGTGGATCAGGCAAAAGTTACCACTTCACCATTATCTCTCGAGAGAGCTACAAGCCGAAGGAACATTGGAAACTGTGAAGATGGCTTTCCGCCAAGCAAGCGTTACAAAAGTCATGCTGGAACTGAGCATAAAGAACTGGAGGATCCGTTTGGGGACAATGATGACTTTACAGCAGATGATTTGGAGGAGATAGATATTATTGCTTCTCAGGCATTGACACAAAACGCGTCTTTAAATGTGAACACAGTGAAACCTAAGCAGAATGTGGAGCTGTCTTCCCATCCAAATAGCACCATCAAAACATCTGATCATATTAAGCAATGGAATATTGCCCCCAAATCTGCAGGGCAGTTTGGTATGTGCGGTCTAAATGCTGTTTCAAATTTGCATCAGTAGGGAGAAGTTAGCATCTTCTTACATAAGCATTTGGAAAGAACCTGCAACA
The DNA here is from genome assembly GCF_965113315.1 of Podarcis vaucheri. Taxonomy (NCBI): domain Eukaryota; kingdom Metazoa; phylum Chordata; class Lepidosauria; order Squamata; family Lacertidae; genus Podarcis; species Podarcis vaucheri. The sequence continues at coordinate 81,558,619 of NC_138760.1, read as the reverse complement.
AATACGCTTTAGGTATTTCCTCCCTCCCTCCCTGCCCACCCCATCTCCTACCCACAGTGTTTGGACAGTGCAGTTAAGAATTTCAGGTCTCAGAGGTACAGCCTAGTGCTATGTAACAAAGTGTATTCTGGTCCTCATTTGTGCTGGCAGTATAGGCATGTCATAGAATTATAGAAGGGACCCTGAGCCATGGGTTCAATTGTCTGCACATGTGCACAAAAGTAAATCCCACTGAGTTGTGGGACTCGCTACCAGGGGAGTGTGAAGAGGGTTGCAGCTTTAGGGTCATTAGAATTTATTTTCTTGATAGAAATGTTTAGAATTGCACTATGGAATTGGATTCGTGGTTTCTGGACATTTAGATCTTTTTACACCATGAAAACTGTTGATTCTACTTCAGTCCATGTAGCGGACTACTGAATACTGACGGTTCTGGTACACAGATCGTGCAGGTTGCCATGCTGTCTTCTTTTTCTGAGTACTGGGGTGCAAGCAGAATTAAATGCCAAGCTCTATGGAATTTATACTGCTTAGTTGTTTTGGAAGATCCCATGGAGCAAAAATCCCATGGAACAAGTTTTATACCGAAATCTTCATATGTAGATCTAGATCAGGGGTAGGCAACCCGCGGCTCCGGAGCCGCATGTGGCTCTTTTACATCTTTGCCGCGGCTCCGGGGCGGATACTAGCGAGGGGAGGAGGCACATTGTGCGCCCCGACACTCCCCACTGTGGCGGGCGCTGTACTGGCTGTGACGTCGCATGGGGGCGGTGCGTGCGTTAGTCACGCACCGTCGCGACGTCACCTTCCCGCCCGCTGTCAGATCGCGGCTCCAGAGATATATTTGTTTTAAATGTCGCAATGGTTTTGTGGTTCCCAGTTTTTTTTCTTCGGAAACGGGTCCAAGTGGCTCTTTTTGTCTTAAAGGTTGCAGACCCCTGATCTAGATCGTTAATTGGTATCCTCAACCACAAAAGAATTGAATTGTTTAGGTCAAATCTTGAGATCACAATTCACAAGTTTCTTTCTGTAAACAGGAAGTAGCACAGAAGAAACCTCATCAAAAGACCAATTTCGACTTGAGGCACTTCAAGCACAATATGAGGAAGCTGAGAAAAAGGTTTGTTTTGTTTTCTGAAAGAGTTCTGGTCTTAAGGCAGCCATGCTCTGTGGCATATGCCGGTGCTGAAGTTGTGGACCCAAGATTTGGATTTCGTGGGGAAAATACCTCTACAAGGGGATTGGGTGGAGGACTTATAGTTGTATATGCTAAACCACAGAGCCTAGGACTTGCCGATCAGAAGGTCGGCGGTTCGAATCCCGACGACAGGGTGTGTTCCCGTTGCTCAGTCCCAGCTCCTGCCAACCTAGCAGTTTGAAAGCACATCAAAGTGCAAGTAGATAAATAGGTACCACTCCAGTGGGAATGTAAACGGCGTTTCCGTGTGCTGCTCTGGTTCGCCAGAAGCGGCTTAGTCATGCTGGCTGCATGACCCGGAAGCTGCACGCCGGCTCCCTCGGCCAATAAAGCGAGATGAGCGCCGCTACCCCAGAGTCGGTCATGACTGGACCTAATGGTCAGGGGTCCCTTTACCTTTAAGTATGACAAGTGGCTGATTCATTTTTTTCTCTCAGCAGTTACTGTTTCTTATGGAATTTAGAGAGTTATTTGACCACTGGGGTAGTGAGGCAAATATATGTGGAAGCTGGACTTAGCTCTAATAGGTTGTATAGACTTTTTAAAAAAATGCTTGTTGCAAAACCTCAGTGAATAAGTGAACCAGGGGTGAGAAGTCTGATGTCTATTGCTGCTCTTAACAGCCCAGTCTGATGCAGTTTTACATGGCGGTGACTGGCATCGCATTCTTAATCTTAATGGGAGCAATGGTTTTCTTGGGGGGAAGGTATGTGAAATAAAGCTTGCAAAATGCATACAATTCTTCTGCTTGCATCATGTTCATTAATTTGCAGTTGAAGGAAATGAAGGATGAAATCCTAATTAAAAATGGAGAAATCAAAATTTTACGGGATTCAATGCAGCAGATGGAATTCACTGCAGAGGAACAGCGAAAATCATACGCGCTACTGGAAATGGAGAAAGCTCAAACTATATGTGAAAAAGAAAAGGAGTTTTCCAGAAAGGTACTATTTAATTAAGGGGGGGGGGAATCCATAACAAAACCTTGTTTGAAGGTTCTTTTTCATCTTTTCCTCCTTTTCTTCCCTCCCCTCTTTAAGCAAAAAATTAAGGACCTTTAGTGCTATGCTAAATAGAAGAACATTGAAAAGATTGAAGTCCATGTCAGATTTGGTATTTTTATTACTGCTATTGAATTAAGGAAATAATGAGCTACTTTTTGTCAAAATTATTAGTGGCTTGTTTTGTACACATAAGGGCTTCTTCTTGTTAATTCTATTATTTTTACAATTTATGTTTTTAGAAAAGGATTTTTTTTTTAAATAAGGAATGTACATTTCATTTTAAACCAATGAATAATGCCATTGGAGAATTAAGGTTAAATACTTCTATTAGAGAAATCTGCCCTGTTATTTCTGGTTGTGATGCTAATGGACGGCAAGTGTGGTGTCTATATTTCACTAGCAAAGCTCTTGTTACACTCTATCCCAATCACTCGTTTTCACAAAGAAAGGATTGGACTCTTAAACACTCAGCTTTCCTAATTGAAATTAATAATTTGCCATTTTTTAAAAATGGGTTTCTAATGTCAAGTTTATTCTTTCAGTTGGAGTCTCTGAAGTCTGAGCTGCAGTTCAGAGATGCAGAAATGAATGAGCTGAGAATGAAGCTTTCAAACTGCGAAAGATTTAAACCTGTTACTTCTTCAATGCCATATACCAGGTATGAAGTAAGAAGATGAATTCTGTCCACTAAATTCTAGACAGTTGGGCCAGCCAGGAGTTTGAGCATCCATCCTTCTTATAGCTGAATGTAATTAATTGCACTGCTGTTTTCATCTTGCAAGCTGTTGTGCGGAGACTTATCATTGAACGCACAGCATAATTCTTAAAGCAAGGTTGTCTTTAATTTGCAAAATCTTCTAGTCTATAATTGGAGAATAAACTAATGTCTGGTGCAGTCTGCTTGCACCTGCTTGACACTGCTCCTGTGCAAACTGCACTGGCTGCCTATTTGCTATCAGGCCCGATTCAAGGTGTTGACCACTATATATCTTGAGACCCAAGGCCTTGATGGTGCACTTCTTCCCATATCTGCCAGGTTGGGCCCAGCAATCTGCATGGAAGGCCTGTTTCGTGGTCCCTTTGGTCAACATGACCCAGAATAGGGCCTTTCTTGTGCTGGCCCACCCATTTGTGGAACTCCTTCTTGCATAAAATATACACAACAAGGTCCAACAGGGTTTCTTTGGATGAGGAGGGATAACATGAGAAAAATATTACATACTACAGATCATGCATCCAGTATTCTGGAGAAAATTCTTTTAGTTTATATAGAAGAAATTTACCCTGCATATTCTCCTATTCAAGTGTTCTTTATTTTCTAATGATTCACACAAGTATTTATGGGAGGTAAGTGAATTGTTATGTTTGTTTTAGACGTTGCTCTTGAGCGGTTTTGAATTATTTTTCAATTACTGTACCATACTTTGTTGTTATTTCCTCTGACTTGGGTTTCTCCTGGATAAGGAGCAGTTTACAAATGTAAATAATATTTTGCAACTGATTCAGATATTTTATTTAACCATTTAGTCCAAAGAAGAGCCCTCGTAATATTTCAAAAGCTGAAGAATGTACTCAGGAGAAAAAAAGTTTCCCCACTAAAGACTCTTTTCGATCTGAGGTTTCGCCTAAACCATCGTGCTCCAGAACACAATTGTGTCTCCAAGCGTTGCCATTTATTAAGGGTATGTAAATTCTTAGTTAGTTATATTTGACCATTGTACATCTTGCCGTGATGTCACCCTGGTCGCTCACCTGGGCAAAAATAGAGTTTGGCTTCAAGCAGGTCCTGCAAAAATGGATGGAAGATGTGCAGCAGCAGCTAGAGTCAGCACCGCCATGCAGAACAGCTGAACAAATGCTGGGTCTTCTGCCTCTGGTTACACTTGCAGAGGGCCCACTGCTGTATACTGGTAGTTCCAAGTCCATAGACTACCTGTGAGTGGTGTTTGTCTACCATAGGGCACCAAACTATTAAAATAAACCTCCACCTGTATTGTCTGGGTTTAATGCAAAAATATATACAAACTTTCTGTTAAGCTAAATTAAATGATTGGGCTTGGGCAAAAAAATCTATTGATTCCTGCAGTTCATTGTTAGACTTACATTTACTGAGCTTCAGTTTGCTCCCTTTGCTTTCTGTGATTTCCCCCCAGTTGGAGGCTATTCACTCAGGAGTATCGTGCCATTTTTACTAGGTTTCTAGATGCGTTGGAATTGAAAGCAATGAGCTAGCTGACAAGGCTTCTAAGTTTGGAAATCCAACTTGCTGTTAGGTGCACAGGGATCTGTGTGGTTTCTTCGTTATTGTTTAATTTAATTGAAGGGTGTCAGTTTTTTAAGGCATTTGGACATGATTGCGGGCAAAAGAACATTAGAGATGGATGCTTGGCATAATCTGCTGTATTTACACTGTATGGTTTACTGTTAATTCCTAATCCACATACTTCTTCTCAGTAAAACTGGCCTAGATTGCTCTTCTGCCTTTAACAGCACTGGTTTACCTTAATTCAAGGTAAAGCTTTCACAACACAGAGATAAGCATGATCACCTACTAATATCTCCAGGTCATACTGCTACTAAAAGCACAGAAGCAGAAATTTAACTTGTCAGTTTACAAGTGACTGGATTTGAACCCAGATCCAGGGTCTTAAATGGTACCCTTAGTCTTGACGTTCTTAGTTTATACTGGCTTCAGATAATCTAACCATGCAAATACATTTACTTATTCTACATCTAGCCTATGGAATGGGTGTGAGCCCCTACTGATTTTCTGATGTAGCAAAATACATTTTTAACCCACTTAAATATATGTATCTCTGTTTGCTACAGTTAAAGCATGAAAATGAAACATCAGCAACAGTGCTATTGTCTCATGATATAAGGCTGTATAGATAGGGCTAAAAGTCAAAAGGGAATTGAATATGACTGCTTGAATTACTACAAAGATTTCTTTCCAGACAGTAAGATGCCTAACCAAGAAAATGAGCTTGTGAAGGAAGAAACACGTTTGAATATCTTTGCTCAAAGAAAAGGTAATTTCAGATAAGAAATACTTCAGTTGCATACATTTCCTAGGACTGGGGTTGGCAACTTCTATTTGAAAGCATAAAATATGATCCCATGATGATAATAGGAACCCCAAAATACTGCTGTGAGTTGTTAAGCAGTGAAGTCCCCACAATAAGTTTCTAAGTCCCCTTCTTCTGGGTGTGTCCCTGTTTCCCAGAATGCCAGCTGCCCCCCAAACCCTTTAGAGTTATAAACCAAGCAGAAAATTGGCCCTGCTTTTATGAATTGCAAGTATTTTGAGCCACAAATAACGCAGAAGCAACCTTATCAATAACCTTTAATGTATGAATGGGAATAAACAAAGAAGACAGACAGTTTCACCATAATGAATTTCTAAGCTACATTAAATATTAATTCTTGTTAATGTTTCACAGCTAATCTAGCCAATGTTGTTATAGTTACCGGACTCACAGCTGGTTGATGCTACTTGGGAGTGAATTACCTTTTTGGCAGCTTCAAAAGTGTCTGTTTGACCAAACCCTGACCATTCTTCTGATGGATGAAGCCAAATATAAAAGGGCTAATATTTATTTGTTTCAACAATGTATGTGCCACTTAACACCTTTGTTTCTAAGCAGTGGATTTCAAGTAAACTACTCCAATTGTGAATTTGGGGTTCCCATAATGTGGGTTAGGACTCTCTTCGGCTGCAGATGTCACCATAAGCAAACTTGGTCCAAAAATAGATGTTGAAGATGTCTGTTCTTTCCATTCTGCAACTGGTCACGCTTATGATTGTCTGTAATGAGTCACATTGTCTGCCTTGCACCTGCTGTTTTGTAAGTGCAATTGCAGTATTGGTTTAGCCTAACATTGCAATAAATAGGTATGCGGGTGACTGAATTTGGTTTTCTTTTGTGTGGGCACTGTGTTGTCCTCTGAAAGTAGACTAAGCAGACAGTATTTCTCACACGCACACACAGCTCTATCCGAAATGCAACATTAGCCTTATTTTTACACCCATCCTGAGGCTTATCTCTTTCCTTTACAGTAGTATTGGGGTTGCTGAGCAACAACTCCCCTCATCTCTCCAATCACATTGGCTGGGGCTGAAAGGAGGGGGAGCCTAATTACCTCTTAATGGCTACAGATGTTCCGCCCCTGAGAGCAAAAACAAGAGGGAAGGGCAATACAGCTTGCTTTAAAATGTAATTCCTGGCAAACTGCCCTTTTTATACGTAATCAAAATTTATGGACTTGGTTCCCTTTCCAAGTAGAAGGGAGGATATAATGGCATTGGCATGAATGAATTATATTTACTTCACTCCTCCTTGCTTGCACTGGGAGGAAACAAACCACAATCGCTGGTTAAGCATTACATCCAAGCTCATACAAATATGCGAGCAGAACAAACTATGATCCCTAGTTTGGGTGTCATGCTGTGAGTCTAGGGGTGTGTGTTTTATTTCTTCCCAGCATGAGTGGGTAGGAGCTGAGTGTGCCTGGTTTGCTTGTGTCCAGTAAACCATGGTTTACAGCTTACTGTCATATGTAGAAACGGCTATTGTGTACATATGTATGTGTGTGCTCATCTTTCTGTGTATGTGTCCAAGCGGTACTCTTCTCAAACCATAAGTTGCTTATATCACGACATGGAATATATAGCAAATGCAAATGCTGTTGATTTTCTTTTTCCACCATGTTTGCAAAAACATCTGCTTGGCAGTTTTACACTCCTGTTGCAATGTCCATCTTGAACACTGGATTTTTATATTGTTGCAGGTTCCATTTTGATCAATGCATTGCTGAAACAGCCTGTCGTTCCTGAATCATCACTAGGCCTCTGCTATCTTCTTAGCTGTAACGTTGATGCTCAGTCTGGACCTTCTGTGCAGTCGAGTTCTCTCGAAACGTATGTTTTCAGCAATTTGTGATACTTAGAATGTAATTTTAAGTAATGCCTGCTGCCGTCCTGTGCTGACCCAAAAAGCCCAGCAAGCAGAGAAACTCTGTTTCATGTAGATGTTTTATGCTGTAATCTGCCCTGGGATCATTATTGACTCATAGAATTGTAAAGTTAGAAGGCATCTGCTCTTGGGGAAATGTTAAATTAAGAAAAGGTTAACCTTGCTCTTTGTAAGCCTTGAAAACTGTAGTGGGTTAAGATACTAAGCAACTTATTTTTTCTGCGCCTGTTTGCGTAGAGGATCTACAGGAAGCATCAGCAACAGGAGTGCAAGCTCTGAGGAAGAAGAAACTTCACTGAGAATCGCTCAAAAGCTTGCCTTAATGGGATTGAATTTGATTGCTGTGGATGAAGGCTCGTTGGCAGAAAACTCAGAAGAAACTGAGCAAAGAATATCCCACCTTAAGCGCTATAAAATTCCTGGAGCAATACATCTTCTTCCTCTCCTTGAACATCATATTGGTGCATACCACCAAGCCCTCCTCCTAATGATGAAGACGGGAAGCTCTTCTGGGAACCAGTCCGCTTGCTCTTCCAGGACCTCCTCAAGTGCGGTGTCAAGTGTAGACGATAATTTGTCTACTCTGGAAGAGTTTGCACTTGTATCCCTGGGCATTCTTTATTATTTGGTATCCTATAGCTGGGATGTTCTTTATACACTGCTCTCCCTTACCATGAAACCAGATTGTGGTTTGGGAGCTCCAGAAATTCTGGAGAAGGACGAAGCTGTTTGCAGTAAGCAGTGCAGAGTCGTTCTTCAGGAGCCCAGCCCAGACCTAAATACTGCTAATGTGGACCAGTCCCAACATCCTCTATTTAAAAAGGTGCTGCAGCTCTTGGCTTTGTGTGCTACAGCAGTAGGGTACCAAAGACATGGAATCATGAATCAGTGTCTCAGAGTTCTGGTGAAATTAGCTGAAAAGTCAACGGTTGATTTACTTATAAGGTAAAATACAACTTGAGCAAAATGTCTTTTCCAAACACCTATTTCCTTCCTGCCTTGATCTAAGATTCAAAGTCATCGTAGTTATATTATTGTTGTTGTTGTTGTTGTTGTTGTTAGTTAAATTTATATACTGTCGTTCATCTGAAGATCTCAGGGCAGTTCACAAGAAAGAGATACAGGATAAAAGCACAAAATAAATAGTTAAAACAAAAACAAAACAGTAACCCCCTCCCACAAACAAATTAGTAAAGGATGCCATTAGGATAGGTCTTGCAAACACACACACACACACACACACACACACACACTCTACATATAAAAGGCTGCCATTCATTACAGAAAGGAAATTAGAAAGGCTAATTGTTATGTAACTGTGCAGAATTAGAGGGGAGGGGCACAGTCCCCGAGAAACCTCTGCATATTTCCAGCTGAAATGCATATAAATTATGCAAGCAAATAACTATTATGTATCACTGAATACTCTAGAAAAACAACTGTTCTTGTGCAGAATCCATTCCTAAGAGGTTGTGTCCAATTCTTGCCTGAAAACTTCTTTCAAGTCTTATGGACAAAGCATAGGGCCATTCTGAGCATTTGCTTTATCCACAGGCAAATTAAATGCATAGTAGAAAGAAAATGTAACCATATATACATTTTATTCTGCTACAAACTTTTCCTGTTCTGATTCCTAATAATACTCTTGCCTTTGTGGAAAAACTTGCTTTTGTAATCCTAAACATATATACTTGAATACAGTAGGACTTACTTCTGAGTAAATATGCATAGCATTACTTGACTCTTTTAGACATTTTCTAACAGTATATACTATCTGCAATAATTATTGCCTCTACTCTAATTTGTATTTTATTTTTCTATTAAGCTTTCAGCATTTGTTGAACAGACAAACACAGACTCTCCTCCGCTGCCTGTCTTCTGACTCTCCCTTGTTTGCTGTCCATCTGACTGTTCAGTTGTTGACTTTATTTGCTCAGCACTTGGAGCTGGCTGCTCAGTTTTGTTCTTGTTCAGGTGAGAGGGAGAAAATCTTCACTATCCTAGTGCTTTTACGAAACACTGACTTTGTAAGGCTGGAATGAAAACCAAAATTAACTAGTTAATTTTAACAGATTTTTTGTGTTTTAAGTTTACAGCCTGAAAAAACTGTATTACTTGCCTCAAGACTTCTGCATTCTTGAACTTCTGCATGAAAATATTTTGCTATCCATTAACATTCCAGCACCTCAATTAAAGCAGACTTTCAAAGAAGTGGAAAAAAAATAGGTGCTAGCTTACAAGAAGAAATTTGGCAGTTGCTCACATGTACCTGTGAGTTTTACACCCTGTGTCAACAACCAGTGGCTCTGGTGGCCTGTAGTATCTATAAAATAACTAGCATTCTCCCCAGATGTGTAGGTGAACTGCCCAAAAAGCCTAAGAATTTGCACAAATGCAGTGTACCGTTTGGTGCTGTGAGCCACCATCATAATTTTGTTTTCCACTTTCTGGTTTCCCTTGGGCTCTTTAAATAGGCCAAAGATTTTGCATGCTAGGTGTCTTGTGATCTGAGGTTCTGGTCCTTTTTGGGCATCATGCGTAGCATCCAGGCCCAGCAATCAACTGCTGGAGCACTCTGTTGGCTGCCAAGCCTGGAACTACGCTGGAGTTCAGGAAGACTGGCTGAACTCTTTTTCTTTTCCCCTCAGCAGAGAGAGAGAGAAAGAATGAATGTGCAATTTAGAAGTGTTGAGGTGGTGGGCCCTACTCATGAAGAAAGCTGTGGGAGTTGTAACCTTTGTGCTGTGCTGTTTACAGCAGTGCGAGTTCCTGGCCCACCTCAGCTCCTTTTTTTTACCCACGGTTAATTATTTGAGGAAGTGAGAAGTTTTTTGAGGGTGGAGTAAGAAGATGAACGGACACAAAGGAGAAGAGCTCATCCAAATGAAGTAGGTCAGGCATAGGCAAACTTGACCCTCCAGATGTTTTGGGACTACAACTCCCATCATCCCTAGCTAACAGGACCAGTGGCCAGGGATGATGGGAACTGTAGTCCCAAAAACTTCTGGAGGGCTGAGTTTGCCTATGCCTGAAGTAGGTGGTGCAAATCACCACCTGTCACATTATTTTTTCAAGGTTATTATAGAGGATTCAGTCTTGGTCCTTTATGGTAATTCCTCCTTTTCCCTTCCCATTGCCCCTTTTTAGGAGGCACTTTTGAAATGGATTTGAAGTGTGGTTTTTAATGCTATTTAATTTTTTATATAAAAAGGCCCAGGGAGCTGATATTCAGAATAACTTTAAGGCAGTGCATTAGCATTACTAATGGATAACATAGAAATACTTTATTACTACACGTTTCTTTTTATAGAAACCTGTCTCCTCTTGGCACTGTACACGTATATTACATCACGACCAGATAAGTCAGCGTCCGAGATGCGTTGGCTGCAGTTGGAACAAGAGGTAAAAGGGTGTGCATCTCTGTGTGGTTTTTAAAGTGTGAGTTTGGAATAATGGTTCAATTTCTTAATTTAACAGGATATGCTGGTGAAGGGGATGGCGGCTTAGTGCTCAGCCCCGAAAGCTTCCTTTGCAGGTTTTGTTAACTCTAAATGTGCATACCTGAAGAAGGTTTTTGTGGAAACCAGCAGTGGGGAAGTCAGATATCTTATTGCTGCAGGCAGCAAGCAGTAGCAGCCAGGCACTCCTTTTGGCACCTTGGGGGTTGTCACCGCTGGGCATCCCAGCCTACAGCCTCTCCTGCTGCCTGCCAAGTCCAGTTATGAAAAGAGGAGGGAATGTGTGCCCAGAATTACTGAAGTGAGGTTTGCGTTGTGTGTATCCAGCCATGGGAGGAAAAGGGGCAGTTATGGGGTGATGGGTTGAGTGGAGACCACTCAGAAACAGGTGGGAAGCCTAGCAGACAGGGCCTCCTCTAACCTGGAGCTGGCCCTGGTTAATATGCTATTGAATGAGCATATTAAAACTGATACTAAAGCTCGATCCAATGCACATTGCTTTGAAGATTTTTTCCAGGTACAGTCGTACCTTGGTTCTCCAGTGGCTTAGTTGCCGAACAAATCGGCTCCCAAACTCCACAAACCCAGAAGTAAGTGTTCTGGTTTGCGAAGGTTTTTTGGAAGCCGAACTTCCAACCCTTCTGCTTGAGTGCAGGAAGCTCCTGCAGCCAATTGGAAGCCGTGCCTTGGTTTTCGAATGGTTTCGGGAGCTGAACGGACTCCCAGAACGGATTAAGTTCGATAACCAAGGTACAACTGTACGTGTGCAGAGGATTGCAGACTTGCTTACATCCCGTTGAATTTAATGAGGCTTACTTTGAACACATGTATATGAGAGTGCACTGTGAGTCTGATACTTTATGGACATTTGCTTCCTCCCCTCCCCTGCTTCATCTCGACACCTACACCGTCTGTTCTTTGGTTTTTGTTTCATTTTATCTTAGACTGTTCGCTTGCTGACCAAGTGTGCGCAGTGCTGCAGCAACTCTGTTTCACTGGTTGGAACAGACTGCCAGTGCAACTCTGAGGTAACCCACTGAATGCAATGAGGCCTTTACGGCATCATTCCGGTTGTAGCAAGTTTGTCTGCATTTATTTTAAAGGTGAAAAATTAACCCATCCATGATGCATTATCGGTGTAATATTACTAGAAAGGAACACTATCCTATTAGAGCACGTGATTTAAGAATAATTAATATTTATAATAACAATTTTACTTTTCTGTACTGCAACAAGATGGTCAAGGGTCTGGAAACCAAGCCTTATGAGGAATGGTTGAGGGAGCTGGGTATGTTTAGCCTGGGAAAGAGGAGACTGAGAGGAAATATGAGAGCCATCTTCAAATATCCGAAGGGCCGTCACATGGAAGATGGAGCAAGGCTTGTTTTCTCCTGCTCTGGAGGGCAGAACTCGAACCAATGGATTCAAGTTAATAGAAGGGAGATTCTGACTAAACATCAGGAAGAACTTTCTGATAGCAAGAGCTGTGTGACAGTGGAATAGTCTCCCTTGGGAGGTTGTGGACTCTCCTTCCTTGGAGGTTTTTAAGCAGAGGTTGGATGGCCATCTGTCATGGATTCTTTAGCTGAGATTCCTGCATTGCAGGGGGTTGGACTAGATGGCCCTCAAGGTCTCTTCCAACTCTACAATTCAATAATTCTGTGAGTACACTTCCATAGGAATATAAGAACACTGCTTGCTCAGGCCAAAGAGCCATCATAGTTCAGCTTCCTGTTTTCACAGTGACCAACTGGGTACTTATGGGAAGTCCGCAAGCCAGAACCTAAGTGCAACAGCACTCTCCCCGCTTGTGATTCCCAGCAGCTAGTACCCAGAGGCATGCTGCCTCCGATAGTGGCGGTAGAACATAGGCAACATGGCAAGTAGCCATTGATAGCCTTGCCGTCCATGAGTTTCTTTTTGCAAACTGGCAGCAGTGGAAAAGCCATGTTTCAGAACTGTGTTGTGCTTTCTCCTACAGGTAGTGAAGGCTCTTATTATAATGATGCATAGACAATGGCTGACGGTCAGAAGGGTGGAAGGAAACTTGTTTGATGTGCGTGGAAAGCAAGTTGTTCGGTTTTTACGGGACACTGTTTTGCTCTTACACAGTTTGTCTCAAAGGGATAAACTCTTCCATGAACATTGCCTGGAAGTGCTTCATCAGTATGATCACGTCATGCCTGGTGTCAGAGCCATCCTCAGAAAAGTTCCAGATCTGAAAGCCTGTGAAGGTGAGGCTGCTGGCGTGAAATACGTGTATCAGTGAATATTGATATCATTAAAGTAACTTGCAGCTGTGCATGTTTTCTCAGAAGTAAACCTGAGTAACAAGTTCAGTGGGACTTGTCTTCAAGCAGGTGTGCACAGGCTTGCAGCTTTAAGCTTCCTAGCTTTTTATTATTCACTGACTTCAGTACTGACCACTGGACATTGGTTTAGCCTTACTTTTAATATCATGCCAATCTACTGCGCATGCAAAGTGAATGTTTCTCCTTTGCTAGAACTAATGAATCGTAAGGCCACGTTTAAATGGACAGCACATTACAGTTTTGAATTGGAGTGGCACAGTGGGTTGTGCTGTTACCAATTCCTGTAGTAATAATAGGGTAGGAAGATAAATATGCAGTAGCAATACAAGTGAAGTACATGGTATTCTGGGGCCAGTGCTGGTATTGCCTCTCTGCAGTTTGCAGCTGTATTCCTTGATGCATCGTGACCATATTTTAATATTCCACTTTATTACTTTACACTTTGCTGTAGTTAAGCATATGCATCTGCTGTTGAGTCCTGAGCACTGGTATATCTTCTAGCCCAGGGTTTCCCAAACTTGGGTCTCCAGATGTTTTTGGACTCCAACTCCCATCATCCCTAGCTAGCAGGACCAGTGGTCAGGGATGATGGGAATTGTAGTCCCCCCAAAAAACAGCTAGAGACCCAAGTTTGGGAAACCCTGTTCTAGCCCAATGCCTTTGGCACTGACTACAAGCAACTCTTCAAGGTCATAGGCAAAGGTCTTTCCTAGCCCTGGTGCCTCAGGTACTTTTAATGGGAGTAATAGTGTTTACCATTGCACTACTATTGATCTGTGGTTCTTTGTCTAAATTATTCCCAAACAGAGGACATTGTTGTTGCTTCTTCACTGGCATAGTAACAACTTTTTAAAAAGTATCATTCCTAGTGTGAAACCCAGACAGCCATCTTTTTCCAATAGCTAATATTTAGATACTGGCCACATTCCTGTTGTACTAAACCACGGTTTAGCAGTGCATTCCTGACTTGCAGGAAACTTTGGACTTGTACACTTCCCTCCTCCTACCTTTATGCACGGCTTGGAGGAGGAATTTAGAAGCTTCCAATTGCACTTTGGATAACCATGATTTGTTGAGTTGTCTGGACTGATAAACTGTGTTAACAGAAACATGTTTAAACCATGTTTTTTTGAAGCTGACTTGTTTAAATGAACCGTAATTAAGTTTAACCACAGTTCTGAGTCTAGACAACTAAACAAGCTGTGGTTAGCCAAAAGCAGAAGCACATGCTTCTGAACTCCTCTTCCCAGCCATGTCGGAGGAGTGGGCAGTGTGTGGACCCAAGGCTTACTGCAGTTTCTTCCTGCTCATGCACATCATGCTAAGCCAGATCCTAAATGTAGAAGCTGCATTATGGCAACTCAGACTGTTGATCCATCCAGCTCAGTTTTGTCAGCACAAGGGGTGAGGAGGCTGTGGCTATTCAGATGTTGCTGGACTACAACACCCACCATCTCTGACCATTGGTCACTGTGGCTGATGGGTTGTGGCTAATGGAAATTGGGAGTCTTTACAAGGGTCCACATTTTCCTCCATTTCTCTTTACCGCATTATAAGGCAGGGATGAGAAACCTTGGCCTCCCAGATGTTGCTGGGCCCTAGTTCCCATCAGCTCCAGCCAGCATGGCTAATGGGTCAAGGATGATGGGAGTTGATGTCCACCGGGAAATTCTTTCACTCATAAGATACATGTTTTTCTCCCCCAGAATTTGCATTGGATGAACTGTACCCATTGGAACCAGAAGTTGAGGATCAAGAAATTGACTGCAGCTAATCTTAGTTCAAGAATATATTGGTTTACTTTCTAGAAAAGGCAAATTCTGATATACTAAACTTGTCCCAAGTGTCCAGTAACCAGGAACTATTCCAATGGAAGCAGTATGTTTTTTAAAAAACTGTTTTACTCAATGAATTTGCAGCCTAATATATTGTAATATAACACTGGTGGCTGAAGGATGTGATATTAAAAATAAAATCTAAAAAGCTGTTTCTGTGTTTATGGGAAGGACTGCTTTGCTCTTCAAATGTTGCTCTCCTTAGATCACTGAATATTGTGGGAACCTGCTTAAATATGTATTTCACTGTATTTTCAGAAGAATGCTTGTGTTCCTAAAACATACAATCCACTTCCTGTCTGTGGCTGCAATCCTATAAATGCTTCACAAGGACATGAGTTTCGTTAAAGTCAGTGGGTTTTAATTCTACATTGACTAGCGTAGGATTGCACGGTTTGTCAGAAGTGGGAATGCATCCCTCCAAGCCTCTTTACTTTGTCCTCAGGACCCCCACAGACCATGTCCCTCCATAAGCCCTGCTTTCTACCTTTTTGCCCTTGCTTCAGTTTGTGTGGAACATGAATGGTGATAATCCTTCTCACTTGCCAGGATGGGGAGAAAGGTGTGTGCAGAGGGTGTAGTTACCTCTGGCTTTTGCATGACTGTATAAAATAACCCATCCCTTGCTCTGAACACTTTTGCATTCACCCTTTTAGCCTTACGTTGTATACCTGTGAAGGTATTTCCCACTGCAGAATCTGCTTTCAGGTACATCCTCCTTCCCTGTTTTTAACTCTTAACAGGGCAGGGTCAGAGCCAGGATTTTCTAGGCTTCTAAATAGCATAGAGAGCCTCAGTGAACAGAACAGGCTCCCCTCAGTAGGCATACAGTAAAGGTAAAGGACCCCTGACAGTTAAGTCCAGTTGCAGACAACTCTGGGGTTGCAGCGCTCATCTCGCTTTACAGGCCGAGGGAGCCAGCGTTTGTCTGCAGACAGGTTTTCTGGGTCATGTGGCCAGCATGACTAAGCTGCTTCTGGCGCAACGGAACACTGAAACCAAATGGGGAAGCAGCACTAGAGCACTTGTCCCTGCTCTCCAGCACAGAGTTCTAAGCACATTGAGGTTAGAATGCCAGAGTCCTGCTTCTGCCATGCAGTGATCTCATCTTGCGCTTTTAAATTCATACACCCAATCTCCTAGAAGTACCTTGCCCCAGTTTGCCTAGGTCTCTTTCATAAACTCCACTAGAAATGCAGCAGTATCTTCCTTCAGCTTCTCATACTTCCCGAGTGCCTGGTTCTAATATTTCTGCCTTTAACTGGAATAAATCTTTAACTGAAATAAATCTTTAAAGTATTGCATTACAAGAGGGAGCCACCCTCATTCTTGATGAGTTTCAAAGGACTAGTGGCGCTGTTCACAGTAAGAATTGTCTAGCTGTAAGGGGAAAAAGTCTATGGGAATTATAGGAGTACATTGAGTTACCTCTCTAGGAATTATGCTACGTCAGGAACTGAGTCAGTAAAAACATGCCCTCACATGTGTATTTAATAATATCTGTGCTTCAACACTTAGTAGTGAAATCAGTTTTAAAGTTGTGTAAGCATGTTACAGCAGAATCAGTTTAATTAGTGTTTTAAATGCTTCTGCTTGCAGTGGGTAATATCAAACTCATAGGATTGCAACTTTGAGAACGGTTCTTGTTTTGTTGTTACGATGTCCGTATTATGATGTCTGATTTTCCCAGTAGTAGTTCAAAAGCTCTAGCTACTGAACAGAAACAAATATGCTCCTGTGAGATGTGAGGACAGAGAAATGCATAGTGTTAATTTTTATATAAATAAGTGGGAGCTAAATACTTAACCTAATGCACATGAAAAATGACAACACTGTATATATTATAGCCATAATGAAAATAATTGACCTATATGTTGATAATTCAGCATCTTAAAAAGTAGAGACATCACCTTACCAACAAAAGTCCGTATAGTTAAAGCCATGGTTTTCCCAGTAGTGATGTATGGAAGTGAGAGCTGGACCATAAAAAGGCTGATCGCTGAAGAATTGATGCTTTTGAACTATGGTGCTGGAGGAGGCTCTTGAGAGTCCCATGGACTGCAAGAAGATCAAACGTATCCATTCTTAAGGAAATCAGCCCTGAGTGCTCACTGGAAGGACAGATCGTGAAGCTGAGGCTCCAATACTTTGGCCACCTCATGAGAAGAGAAGACTCCCTGGAAAAGACCCTGATGTTGGGAAAGATGGAGGGCACAAGGAGAAGGGGGCGACAGAGGACGAGATAGTTGGACAGTGTTCTCGAAGCTACCAGCATGAGTTTGACCAAACTGTGGGAGGCAGTGGAAGACAGGAATGCCTGGCGTGCTCTGGTCCATGGGGTCACGAAGAGTTGGACACAACTAAACAACAACAACAACATGTTGACAATATTTTAAATGAGGAACAGGAGCAAACCAATCCCATTTCTGTCTCCTGTTATCCTTTTCCTATTAGCATGAGCCACAATCGACTAAAAAGTAGTCTCAGTGTAATTTTGGAGAAAGCCTGCTTCTTGGCTAGTGCCTGCTGCTTAGAAAGTTTGGGCAGTTTCTACAATTGTTCTCTTATTACTCTACCATGAGTGTAAGCAAGCCCCTTTTGTTATCTGTATAAACTTGTTTGTGGCTAGTTGTTTTGTCTATGGATTTGAGAACAACCTACTTGCTTTCCTCTTGCACTTTTTTTCAGTGACAGTTATTGCTGATCCTCTTTTTCAAGACAAAACAGATTATAAACAGTACGGTATCCGGGCAAAGCTAGATGCTGCAGTAACATGCACAGATTTAAAGATGGTTCTTTTTCCACGGGCTCCAAAGCTTTGTGAGATCCTGATTTGCTGACTGCGGCCAGGGAGGAGCTGAGCTGGGCTTTCGGTTTCATCCGGAACTTTGGGAGCGGCTTTCCAACGCCTAATGGCAGATCAAAATAAAATAAAAATCCTAAAGGGGTGAAGGAGGCGCTGGACTGGAGAGAAGGTCTCCATCGCGGAAGGCTGCCTGCGCGCCATTCTACTCCAGTATGTACCGTATTTTAAACAGGAGGCTCCGAGTCCGAGCGCTTGCAAAACGGAAAGGGAAACGCTGCTTGGTTCCGCAGCTGTTCTTGAATTTAGGGGTTAAGGTAGTAATAAGGCGAGATCGTGAAGGGAAAAGGGTGGGCCGAGCTTGGCCGCCCTAACATTTCCCTCCTTTGCGAGTGCCGTTTGCGCAACCCAAAACGCGGCAATGCGGGCACATCGCCTCCCTTTCCCGTCAGTGGCGCCTGCAGGAGGACGGCGCCATTTTCTTGGGTTCATAGATAGGATTCCCAAGCATTTACACGGCGAATGCGGCCACACTTCACGTGGGGTTGGGAGCAGCTTTGCTCCCTTCCTGGCCCTCCGCCACAGGAAGGCGAACTCGGGCCTCTGCTGCCTTGCTCAGCTCCCGGGAGAGGAAAGGGGCGCGCGGCTCTTCCCTCGTGACGCTGCGCGGTGGAGCCACCTGCCCTTGAGGCGCCCGGAGATCTGTCTCAGGAGAAAACACGGACTTCTCTCCAGGGTCGAGAAGGAAGCTCTCCTGTCTAGTTCGGGGGCAGAGTGGGCGCTTGGTGCCCGCATCCCACACAGACCCCTACATCGTTGTGATAGAGGCCTTCTTGCCCCCCAGTAGGAAGGCTTAGGCAGCCTTCCTCAGCTGTGATTCCTGCACTGCAGGGGGTTGGACTAGATTGTTCCTGGGGGTCCCTTCCAAGGATTCTGATTTTACGAAGCGCAGCTCCTTTGCGAAGCGGTGCAAGGGGGTCGGCAGTGTAGCCCGAATAAGCTGAGCATGGGGCTTCTTCGCGTATATCTGTGGCTTGCCGCTGTGTGTCTACTTCATTTATTAAAGCATTTTGGCCACACTGAGAGGGTGAAAGGAAGGGTAACTACGGGCATAGTGTTAACATGAGATCTATACGTTGCATTGGCCATCTTGTGCCTTTCCCAAATTTTCACTGTTCTTTCTTCCTAGACCTGAGAATGTGGCCAACATCTGTGACTCCCTCCAAACCCATTGAGACATTTGTTTTTATGGACCTGGAAGCAACAGGCTTACCACCCTCACAGCCTAAAATTGCAGAAATGTGCCTGTTTGCTGTGTCTAGACATTCCTTGGAGAATCCTCAATACAGCAACTCTCGCCCAAAACCACTACCTCTCTTACCACGGTTAGCAGATAAGCTGTCGGTTTGCATTAATCCAGACAAGCTGTTCACCCCGGCAGCAAGTTCCATTACAGGACTGACGAATGAAGCGTTTGCCATGAACAGAAAGCAAACCTTTAACTTACATCTTTTGCACATGATTGTGGCCTTCTTCAGACGGCAGCACCCACCAATCTGTTTGGTAGCACACAACGGCTATGGTTATGATTTTCCTTTGCTGAAAGCTGAACTTTCTGCGCTGGGTCACTTAGCCCTTGACGAAATCTATTGTGCAGATACTATTAAAGCCATGAAAGCCTTGGACAGCGAGAACAACCAGCTTCAGCAGTTTGCATACCAACCTAGCGCACCTGGCAGCAGGAAAAAATATGCTCTTCGTGACTTGTATTTTAAATTCTACAGAGAATATCCTCCAAACAGTCACAATGCAGAAGGAGATGTCATTGCGCTAATAAACATCTTTCAACAACGTGCCAGCGATCTTATGTGCTGGATGGATTCAAATGCAATTCCATTTAATTCCATTAGAGCCATGTACAAGGAAAATGAGAGATACGCTTCCTTTTCAAAAACACCTGGAAACATTCAACCACCCCACTCCAGTCACTTACAGATGCAGTCGCGGCAAAGGGTAGCAGCAACTACTTCACGCTGGCCTTTTCCAGAAGGTGGTGAACCAGCAGAGAATAATTATATTCCACTAAGCCATAGAAGTACTGATAAATTTTTCATAATTCCTGATGAAATTAAGAGTGTTCAGGGTATTTTGATTCTGTTTCTTGGGCTAGTAGTCATGTGGGTTGCAGTTAAATACCCTGTTTAATTTAAGAATATGCATTGGATTTTGTGTATTATAAGTTGCAAGCTGCAAAAATGTGTTTCCACCAGCTCTGGTTCTTATTTTCTCCCTCCATTTAGATCTTCTATAACCCCTATTTTAGAACAGGGGCATTGGTTTCCAGTTTGTTTCTCGGCCCAATTCAAGGTGCTCACACTGGTGTTTAAAGCCTCAAGTGATTCAGGTTCCAAATATCTGCCTCTTTTTGTACCGAGCCTCTTATGTGCTGAGATCAGCAGAGAAGGTCCTCTTGGTAGCTCCTTTGCCCTTTCAGGGAAGGCATTCTTTGTGGTGGCCCCTAAGCTGTGGAACTCCCTTCGCACAGAGATGCTTCCGGCACTTTCATTACAGTGGTGCCCCGCAAGACGAATGCCTTGCAAGATGGAAAACTCGCTAGACGAAAGGGTTTTCCGTTTTGGAGGTGCTTCGCAAAGCGAATCTCCTATGGGCTTGCTTCGCAAGACGAAAATGTCTTGCGAGTTCCTGCGGGGTTTTTTCCCTTTCCCCCCCTTTTTCTAAGCCGCTAAGCTGCTTATCAGCTGATCCGATAAGCCGCTAAAAGCCGCTAATAGCGCTAATCCGCTAATCCATTAATGGGCTTGCTTCGCAAGATGAAAAAACCGCTAGACGAAGAGACTCTCAGAACGGATTCTTTTCGTCTTGCGAGGCACCACTGTATACTGTTTTTGGAGAATGCTGAGGTTTGAGGTTTATGTTCTTAGGATGCACTTTATTTTTATGGCTATTGTTTTAAACTGTTTTTAATACTATGTTTCAATGCTGTAACCTGCTCTGGGATCTTAGGGTAAAGGGTGGATAATAAATTAATATTATTTTGGTGATTCTTGCCGTTATTATTTTGTGGTGTCTTCAAGGGCTGTGATTTTTTTCCTCTTTTTTTTACAAGCCATTCTGCACAATGTAAAAATTAAAAGGATAAAATAAATTTTAAAAATTGTGTAAGAACTCTAAATGTCGGAATACACTGGTATATATGTGAAAAAGCCAATTTTCATTAGGGGAAAGGCCTAAAATTCCAGAGAGATGAAGGCGGGTAAAAACAGCCATCTTCCTTTCCATTAAAAAAAAAATGCTAAAAAACTCAAGTGGTTGAGGAAAGTGGTTCAGAGTCTTGCTGTCATTTTAAGTATTTCCTAGAATCTTGACTCTGGAAAGTTCCATGTCGCCTTGGGAAGTGCCCAAAGCTAAAGCTTAGGCATAAAGAGCAAGGTTGTAGTTTTTATTTGCTGACTTCACTTTAGAACAGAAGCGGGGAATATCTCACCCATGGTCTTCCACATTTGACCCAACCAGGCCATTTTGGGCAAGCCACACCCACCCTTCAAGATATACCCCACATACCAGATGTGTGACATGACTCTTCTTTTTCTTCTTCTTTGGCAATCACTTGTAGCTGAGTAAGATTGTCTTCCATAAATACGGTTTTAACAATGAGTCCGTAAGTGACTGTGGAGGCCAATTCTGGATCCACACGTTCTTCCACAGTAGAGACATTGGTTTCCGGGCAGGAGTTGATCACAGTGTGTATTTGCCAAGCGTGCCTTCCACTTAGCATGTTTCTCCCTTGCGTCCTGAGTTCGAGTGTCTTCGAAGCCCATGACACCTTTGGTAAAGGCTGTTCTCCAATTGGAGCGCTCACAGGCCAGTGTTTCCCAGTTGTCGGTGTTTATACTACATTTTTAAAGATTTGCCTTGTGACTTGAATAGCAGGAGCTTAAAGTGATGGGTCGTGGGAGTGTGGAAAAAACCTCCCCTCTTAGCAGTAGTTTCAATGGAAACTGCTTCCCTCCACTCCCAGCACTGCCGTTTGAACCTGTGGATTTAAAGAGATTTAAAGAGCAGCATAGACATGTTTGCAAAAGGGCTTTCAAAATAACCCAGCACTGCTCATATTGTAGGTCTGCCAAGGGTGGGGAGATAAAGATTTGTCCCATTGTCCAGCAAAGGTTCCCCAAGTTAGGTTGATCGATGAGATACTTTCACAAGGTGTATTTACCATAGTGAAAGCAAGAATGCTAATGCTTTCTTCATGCTTGACCTCTAACCTAAACAAGTCAATCCAGATAGAACTTGATTTGATCTACTTAGATCCCTGGAGGAAGCCCTGTTTGAGGCACTGCTGCCACTACCAGTCACACTAGCTATTTTTATGAGTTAGAACCTCGCACTAAAAACTTATGCTCTATTTGCACACTGTTCATTTCACTCATCACCTTTAGTGGAAACGTAGACCCAACGGTAAATTTAGGACCCCTCCTGTGCCTCCACAGAACTCTAGATCAGTATCCCTCTTTGCTTTAGACGAGACATGGCCAAACTTGGTCCTCCAGATATTTTGGGACTACAATTCCCATCATCCCTAGCTAATGACCAGTGGTCAGGCATGATGGGAATTGTAGTCCCAAAACATCTGGAGGGTGAAGTTTGGCCATGCCTGCTTTAGACAAAGCCTTCATAGACCAAGCCCATCAGAGTTCTCTAAGCTCTCAATGTTTGTACAGACTTCGTGAAATCTGCCCTAGAATGTTCCACCCTTAGCTTGACTCCCTCTTTACCACAGTGCTCCATACCTCCCCTTCAATCTTTGTTATTTTGTGTTTAGGTGGGAACCTAATATTTCCAAGTCTCTCTTGCCAGCCAAAGACAGCTTGTATTGCATAAAGCAGAGTAGCCAACATGGTGCCGTTCAGATGTTGCTGAGCTCCAAATCCCCATTGTCCATGTCCATTGGCCATGTTGGCTGGAGCTGACAGGTGTTGGGAGCCCATCAACATCTTGAGGACAGCACATTGCACACGTTTGGCATAAAGCTTCAGGGGCCAGCAGGGCTCCTCTGGCCCCTAATTCACTATCGCAGACTGTCCCAGTGGTTTGACACCCAAAATAATCTGCAAACACATTAGGGTTGTGCAATGCTTTGAGAGCTGTATCTTCTTATATGGAAAAAAGGTAAGGCTTTCACCATGCAACCCCCAGTGGAATGTTTATAGTGCCGCATCACATTCCTGGATTTGCATGAAGCTGGTACAGGGTTTGGGGATTAAAAGAGAAGGCAGGTTATACAACACCAAGGGAATGAGAAGTTGTGTTTGAAGCAGCAGTTTGTGTAAAGCAGGGATGATGAGGATGCGCAAAAGGAGGGGGACAAGGCATGGACATGGCGTGAATGTAAAAATGGGTGCAAAGCAGGGGTGCAGAATAGAAGAGAGTAGTGGCTTCAGAAATGGACTTTGGAAAGTGAAAAGCGAGTTTAGATAGCAGGAGCTTAGCCAGCAGAACAAGCAGGGGCACAACCCTTACTCTCTTCATATTGTTACTGTTTGGGTTTGGATTCTTTTCAGTTAGTGCAATTAATTTTCTCTGGGTCAGAACTACTGTCTTTTACATGCAGGGAGTTGAACACTATTTTTCTAATACTAGCAGAATTCAACAAATAATGCAAAGTGAGTACGTTTTGACAATATATTTATTATAAAAAGCTGCAAACATGCCAATCCTTTTGAATTGTCTTGTTTACTATAAGCAACATACAAATCAGGATTAGTTTTTTAAAAAAAGAATATCAAAAAGAATTGCATTGTATATTGATATATAGTACACTGACTACAATAATGCAGTTTGAAAAGTCTGTGAAAGGCACTTCCAAAGTTCACAATAAAAAAGTAAACACTGAAAATCTACAATATGAAGCTGAAATTCAATTTCCCTTCTGCTTCAGTAAACAACTTTTTTATTAAACTGACATATATAACACACACAGTATTTCACAGGCCACAATTTTCCCCTCAGATACTCACATATAAGCACTATTGAGTTAAACAAGACACATGTAACAGCAGGATTGCAAATAATGAAATACTTGTTGTATGTAAGCAAACACTCGAATTCTGCTCATAGATACACACTGGTGTCATCATGTGACTATGTGAGCTGAGATTTCACAGGTCACAACGGAACAGGAATTACTCATGATGTTGATATTTAATGATCATAGACAGTTTCTTCCTAACCCTCACTCCCATCAAACTCTACCTAATACTGGGGAGGAAGATTAAAAACACACAAGGTACTGTCTCATGACCATGGCAAAGTGATGGCAGTTAACAGAGCTATGCTTTGTGATACAATCACTTATGTGGAAGTGTGGACAGGGTTTCAATCCATGCTGGCACAATGGTGAATTAAGATAACTCTGATGCTTTTCCTGAAGGAGGTAGAGAAAGACACACTTTTCAGCAGTTTGTTACTATACACCCAGAAAGAAAAAGTAGAGCTTAACACAGCACATGGAAATCAATATCTATATAGCCTTCCTAACATCCCCAATTATCACCATAAGACAGGACTTTTCCCCATTACAAGTCACGGTAAGGAAATGTAGTCAATACTAGTTTCTATAACTTTTCATTTTACATTAGTAGAATGTAGACCATATGCAATCTCATGAAGAGAGAGGTCTATGCCTACATAACATGATCCACGTTGCAATCCTATGCACATTCCCTCAAAAGCAAGTCAATGGGGTTACTCCTAGGTTAAGGGTACATGATTGCAGCCTTAGTCATTTTACCAGAAAATTCTTGAATAGGAAAATGCAACAGAAAGAACTATATAAAGACGTTTAAGAAGGCACCAAGATCACAGTAGCACTCCTCAAAGCATTGGTTGCTCACACAGAGAAATGCAGGGACTCCAGCATAGGAGCAATCCGCAATCAGAAACTGCAGCTCCAAAACCAGGTTGCCTCCTCTTCACATTTCTCCTTCACAGCGAAAGCAATTCTGACAGTGGTTTGTGATGGTTTTGGTACATGGATAGATGCAGGCAGGTACAGAAACCCATTACGAGCTGGAAGCAAATTTCTGTTAGTCTATTTAAGGTGCAATCCTATAGTACCTGGGAGTAAAAAGCCCATTGCTCTCCAGGAGACTTACTTCCAAGTATGTATGGAGAGTGCTGCACCGTTAAGCAGCTTCAAATAAAGAAAATAAATGGTTCTGAAGGGGCATTAGAAAGATATACAGAGAAAATAACAGGCAACTAGCCATGTTGGCTATATTACCTCCAGCATCAGAGACAGTATACCTCAGAATACCAGTTCCTGTACTATCATGAGTGGGAGAATACTACTGTGGCTTGTGGGCTTCCCATAGGCATTTGGTTGGCTACAGAAAACAAAATGCTGTGCTAGACAAGTCTTTGGTCTGATGCTGTAGGGTTTTCCTTATGAGCATGCTCAGTACCCATGGAATGTTGAACTGCCAGACAGGAAAAATAATGAAAAGGAGAGGCAGGGTGGAATGCCTAAGCTTCCTTATACATGGAGGAAGGCATGTTTGGCTGGCACTCTCAACAGGAACATTAGGATCAGAACAGGAGAATACAATATTTATGTATTTATATCCAGCTCTTCTACTAAGCCTACTAAGCCTAACATTGTACTGCAGGTCTGACATGTTAAGATGATTAATGATCTCATGCAACCATGTTCATGCAGTGGTACAGTACTTTTGGTTGTTGTTGTCGTTTTGAGGAAAGGGGAAACTGGAATATTAGACAGAGGAAAGTTACCTATGAAACTGACATGCTTGAAATTAAAACTGTGAAAGCATAATGAAGCAAATGACTATGCAATTACTGCACAAATACAGAAAAGTTTTCTTTAACAACTTACACTATTTCTTGCCAAAACCCCACAACATTCTACTCAGTACTATTTCTCTTACTTCTGTTCATTAGATTTTACTTCGCAATAGTTAACTGGAAAAAGTATATCCAGTTTTTACACTGATTTTGTTGAGGTACACCTCTCATTTTATAAGCATTAACAATTACTGGCAAAATCATGGTAGCAGACACTTGTTGCTACTCGTCTTTTCAACGACTCTCACTAGACTTCAAATTATTGTATGGCATATCCATGACTCCTACTCCAAAGTTGTCTTTTTAAGACACTATCAACAATTTAAATTGAGATATAGGAAAACAAATCCAGGTGATAGATCTTTTTTTTCTTCTTGTGGTGTTCAAGGTATTAAAAAGCAAACAAACACTGTCAGGGCTTCTACCCCACCTGCATCAGAGTAGTATTTTTAGAAAGTATGCCACAATATAGATTCTGTTTGAAAAGGCTTCTGCACAGATAGAGAGCAGTAAATCCATTTGAAGTTAATGCTTTGGAGGATCCATGTATGCTGGGTTATAAGGTGGCTGAACCGCAGGAGCTCCAGCTGTAAAACAAGACAACATTTTAAATATATATTTTATAAATACTATACTTTCTCCTGGGTTGATTACGAGCACTCTCAGAGAATCTACTGATTTGTGAGCTCAAGAAGGACTTCCAGCCTCATCAGTAAAATCTTCAAAGCAGATTGTATCAAGGCTTTTAAAAGTTCTTTTCCATTAAAGGAGAACATATCTCTTAAAAAGAAGTTCAAGCAGGGTCTCTTATGACAAAACTGACTCTGTCCTTACATGCTTTTAAGGGTAACCCAAAGCTGAGTTTCAGTACAGGTATACTGCTCAGTGTGATTACAGTGGTGCCCCGCAAGACAAATGCCTCGCAAGACGAAAAACCCGCTAGACGAAAGGGTTTTCCGTTTTTCGATGCGCTTCGCAAGACGAATTTCCCTATGGGCTTGCTTCGCAAGACGAAAACGTCTTGTGATTTTTTTCGCTCCCCCCTTTTCTAAGCTGCTAAGCCGCTAATAGCCTTTTAGCCGCTAAGCCGCTAAGCCTTTAATAGCTGCTAAACCGCTAATAGCGCTAATATGCTAAGCCGCTAATAGGGTTGCTTCGCAAGACGAAAAAACCGCTAGACGAAGAGACTCGCGGAACGGATTATTTTCGTCTTGCGAGGCACCACTGTAGATTCCTGACCAATCTATAAAATGAGGACAGGATTGTACATTTGGGCTCTGCTGCTACGGAATGACTAAGATGGCAGCATATCAGACTGAGGGATGCCACAGCCAGCAGCGTAGCTAGCCACTTGGGTGCCTGGTACAGGGGGCGGGGTGAGCCACCCATGGGGTAGGGCAAGCCTCTCCAATGCTTGGAGCCTCTCCCCTGCCTCCCCCTCAGCTGTAGGGCGGCTGAGGGAGAGGCAGTAAGCAGACACAACTCCCACACTGCTGTTTTAGGCAGCGTGGAACCTGCAAGCGCCTAAGCTACCATGTCACTCCTAAAAAGTTGTGTGAGCCCATTTTTTATTTTTAAAAACTCATTTTATCACACACACCCTCGGTGACGACACCCGGGGTGGACCGCATCCCCTGTGCTCCCCTTCCTCCGCCACTGGCCACAGTTGCTCCAGTATGGCATGATGCCAGCATATTTGATACCACCAATACAACAGGCAAAAACTGACAAACTTGGCAGTTTAATGGTACAGAAACGTGCTTCAGTTAGGATCCTAAGTTTGCTCAGAGGTCACCATCACCAGGAAATTTGGTGTAATATAATGCCAGGAAAGGTTATACAGTAATAAAGATGACTTTTTATAGAAGTCAGCAGAGAATCTAAGATAATTGCCTGCCCCTGCCCCCTCGCCACATAAAAGGATAAGATTCCAATTAGCTCTGCAGCCAACGATAGCATAATACAGTAAGTATACAAGCCCCAATCAAGGACCACCAATCTCAGATATTAAATAGCACATCAAGGGGCACATTGTTGTCCTCATGTCAAGAAATCTTGGGAGCATGGAATGAGAACTTGGTTGGTGGAAACCTTGATGAAATAGCAAAGAACTAGAAAAAATAAGCTAAGAAGTAGAATGAGCATATTAATGGTTCACGCCCTCCCTCTCAGAAACCTTGTATTTGCTCCACTTCAAGGCTCCAGAAAAAAACACCTGCAGCTGAGGGTGTAAGACAAAGCACCCCGTTCTTCTCAACAGATTCTCTCCTTACCTGCCATGGTTTCATGGTAGGGTGGTGGTCCTGCAGGCTGTGTGGGGTAAGGTGGAGGGTACTGTGTTGGGTAGGGTGCTGCTGGCATCCCCTGCTGCGGTTGCACTGGCAGAGGATTATATCCTTGATACATCCCTACAGGGTAACCTTGTGGTGGCATCCCAGGCTGCTGAGGATATGGCACCTGCACCACAGTTGTGGCTGTAGTTGTGGTCACGACAGCTGTAAGACATGGGAAGAGTGCCAGGGAAGCAATCAGCACATGAAGGAAGATGATTATATTTCTAAACAATCCCTTTGCTCCCTGTTTTTTCATTTTTTTGTAAACTCAACTGCCACCAACTGCATTCTAAAGCTATTCTGACTACATCCCTGAGGTGAACAGCGATGAAGTTTACCCTCCCCTCACACACAAATTTCTTAGTCCTCCTAAGAGACACAAACAGACACGACAGGGGTTGAATCCCGCTAAGTCACTGGGCATGTGGAATGACTTCTGCAAGCACATCAGAACTTATCCTCCTTTTGCACTCCCTGCCCTGCAGCACCCCAAATCTGCTCCAGGGGTTAAGGAAACCCCAGAGCAGATTTGACAGGAGGGGAGGGGAGAGGAAGTTCAGTTGTGCTTGCAGAAAATGTTCTGAACATACTACAGTTTAGCTGAACTCAGCCTGCATATTAGATTCACTTTACAAAATCATGGCTATTTGGTTGTTCAGATATTTAGACAATTCCTACCATACCTGTTTTTTGGCATCAAGTCGAAAATGCTGCCGAGGTAAACAAGCTCTTGATCTCAGATGTGTCTAAATAACATGAATTGCTTTCTGCAGCTATATCCCAAAATTACGCATGACATTAGACAGCACTATATTTTTAAAAAGAATTTATGAGCCATGAATAATTTCTTGTTAGAACAGCCTTCTTTCTTTCTTTACTAAGAGGAGGTAAAAAATAAACCATACTTACGCCGTGGTTGTCTTCGGCATGCTTTATACAGGCAGCAACATGAACAGGTGAAGCAGAAAATGATGGTCACCACAAACAGTACGAATATGGAAACACCAACAGCTATGACAGTCCCGCTGTAAGAGGAAAAGACACATTTGAAAACTAAGGTGTCTATCAAAACAGGAGGCAATCATCAGTTATAACCGGAAACACTGATAAATCACACAGTTATCCTTTGTTCATCAAATATTTGATCTAATTTGTAAAGTCCAGTTGTGCCAACTTCCACTTGTGGGACCAATTAATTCAGTCCAGCCCTAGGAATCTAGTTCAGTTATCTCTGGCTTTAGTTATTTTAGCAGGAATTGCCCAGGCACATTCAAATTATTTTTTTACTCATAAGGGCAAAAAAATTACATTTTCCCCACATTAAGAAGAATCCATGATAAGAGTTTTACATATCAAATCTCCATTTTAAACTTCTTTCTATTCTTTAAAACGAATCCAACAACAATAAAAAAGCTCCAATGAGGTGGAAACAAAATGGCCACAATGAAACAAAATAAAGCATTTAAGGATTTCACAGTGATACTACATCTTCAGTTGCATGTTTATATTCTGCTCTATGTTTCTGCCAAACATCAGGCCAGTCAGGCTAAAAAAATGTTTGTGTTCAACAACATTCAGCCAATGCACTTAGGTTTAATACACTGGTGGGTAAACTACATTATTGTCAGCTACAGTGATAATCTTTCCACTGCATGATGAGAAAACTGAAGGCACACCCAAAATATTTTACGAAGTGCAAGCTAGTATATCTTTGAGACTGCAGCAGCAAGCCATCTGACAACTTCAGTACTGTACTGACTAATTCCTGAAGCTCATACCAAAATAGGGGTGGGGAGAAACACCCACAGCTTGCATTCATTGAGTGTTCCTTTCCTTAAATGTGAAAAGCAAGAGCTTACTGGTGTTATGCAAAATTAGACACAATTTACTGTATATGAGCAGCCAAGTGCTGCAGCACGATATAGACTCTTCTGTGAATTGGCAACACCGCCACAAAATGAAATGTCTTGTGCAACCAAGGGCAGGGAGGGAGAATCACACTTATTGGAGGCCATCTTAAACACAGTCCTTGTAACAGCGATTGCAATGCAAGCTGAATCAGGTCTTTCTTCACTTTCAGATGCTGATTTTAGAGGTTAATGCAGTGATTCTTTAATCTACTACCGCCCATCAAGTACACAACATTGCCATATGGCCCCTGCCCCAAACCACCACCACCGCAGCCACCACCATCATCATCGAACTCTAGATGAGGCAACTTGGTAAGAGTATATAGATGTTATTTCTAAAAGGTGAAAAAGATAATCTAACGAGGAGCCAGAGAATATATAGGTGTATTTCTTGTGCATGAATATGA
Source organism: Podarcis vaucheri (assembly GCF_965113315.1). NCBI lineage: Eukaryota > Metazoa > Chordata > Lepidosauria > Squamata > Lacertidae > Podarcis > Podarcis vaucheri. The sequence continues at coordinate 81,528,499 of NC_138760.1, read as the reverse complement.
TACTCAGATCTTAGGTTTAATGAGACCACTGTACTAGACAGTCATTAGCCAACATCACCAACAGCAGACTGCCACCCACCCACTCTATCTCCAGGCAGCAGCACGGTTATTAAAACTGTGAGGGGAAAGAAGGGATGTGGTTGTGGTTGTTTTGTTCAAGCTGTAGGGGAGGAGCTGAGGAAAGTTGTCCCCAGGTGGAAGAGACAGTGGCAGGAAATGAGGTTGGGTGTTTATTGTCTTCAGCTACAAGCAGAGTTAGTGGTCAAACAAACATTATTTCTGATAAAGCCTGGGAGCTTGCACAAGCTGACCTCTCCAGCCAGGCAACAGCGCTGAGTCAGTAGTTTAGGAACTGACCTCTTGGATCATAGCTGCTTCTCTTACAAGGGCCACACACTAGATGTTGAGTTGACAATGCATACATTACAACATCTCAACCAGCAGGGCACCCCCTCCCCAGAATGGCATATGAAGATTTCAGGGTGTGTTCGTGTTTCCAAAAAAACATGTACTCATATGTATATGTCACAATATTTTAATACTTTTGAAAATTCAAATCATATAATTAGGGGAGCCAGGTAATTGGTGGTGAGTTCTGAAAGCTCATACAGAGAAGGAAGAAATGGATTCTCAGAAAAACGCCACCATTTTTTAATAGGCAGTTTTTCAAGAACCTGTTTCTCCCTTGTCTCTGATGATATTAGTGTACCCACTCTGTTGTTTTCTTTCTGGAAGCTCATCAGGTATACTCAGTATCATTGGAGAGCAGGCTTTCCAGTTTGATTCTCTCTTTGCTGCACAAGTTCCTTAAAGGAGGAAGAAGTCTAGGATCTGGGGATTTATTCTCCTGAGGAAGAAGTCTAGGATCTGGGGATTTATTCTTAGGGTATGGTGAACAGGAAAAAGCAACTGTCCTCTGCTGCTGTTATAACCCATTGCAAAGGAAGAGAAGAGGCTGCTCAAATGCCCCCCCCCCCGAATTTGCAGAACATGCTGGAGGACAGCATGACTCTGGTCAGTAAATCAGGTCAGTCTCAGCAACTCATAACCACACTTTATGTAAGGAGAAGCTACAGCTGAATGGTGAAATACATATTTTGCCAAGGCTTAATACCAGGCATCTCTAGTTAATAGGATTGGGTAAACCCCCATCTGAGGCCCAAGAGAGTGAAGCTTCAGGCCAAACCATGCAAACATTAAAATACCATTTTATTTTTGTTAAGACCATGTCCAGCCTTTAATTAACATCCATTTTTTCTTTATAAACATAATAAATAAACAAAACATCAAGGTAGGCAAATAAAAAAATATTTTATTAAGGATTTTCTTGTTTTACAGAGGTAAGTGTAACGCCTCGTATTTTCCCCCCCATGTAACATTTTTACAAATCCGTTTCATTTGTTGAGGCATTAGGGGGAGAAGAAAAAAAAAAAGAAAAAAAGAAAGGGGGTGGAGGGAGGGGAGATGGATGGGGGTGGGGTCGGGTGGCGGTGTTTCTATTATGCTTAATGTATGTAGAGTTTGGTGTCAGCGTTGCTTGTGTTGTTCACTTGTGTTCCTTTGGTGGTGAGAGAGGTTGGGGTTTGCCTAGCGTGTGATTGGCTGTGGTGATCTTTGTATTCGTGTGTGAGTGAGGTGTGTGTGTGTGTTTTGGATCAGGTTAGCCATATTGATTTGTATGCTGTTGGTGGATTTTTGTCACTGTCCTGTTGGGCTGTGTATGTGATAAAGGGGAGCCATACTGGGGTGAAGGCGTCTTCTTCTGTTTGTCCCCGTGTCAGTTTCAGTTTATTAGTTAATTTTTCTAGTAGGGCTGTTTCCCATACTATTTGGTACCATTGGTCCATGCTTACTCCTGACAGGTCTCTCCAGTGTCTGGTTATGGTGTTTCTGGCTGCTGAAAGTAGGTGGGTTATGAGTTCTTTGTGGTGTAAATGGGCATTGCTGTCTTGGAAGATGTTTAGTAGGGCCAAGCAAGTCTAATACTTGCTTAGTTATTGTACATATTTCTCGTATGGCTGTTGTCCAGAATAGTTGGATTTTGGGACACTCCCACCACATGTGGAGGTATGTGCCTGTGGAGGTGCACCCTCTCCAGCATTTTGGTGAGGTTCCTGGGTGTATTAGCGCTAGTTTCCTTGGTGTTAGGTACCACCTGTAGGTGAGTTTCAGTGTGAGTTCTTTTCTTTTCGTTGATATGGATTTAAAGGGGGGTTTAGACCACATTCTGGTCCATTGAGATAATAAGCTTTTTTAAAAGCACAAAATATATTCCATAGTGAAATACAAGGTTCATATTTATACAAAACATATCAATCATGAGTACTTAAAGGTGTCTTTGCATGAAACGTGCAGGTTCTTTTTAAAAAAAGAATTTTGCTTCAGCTGGTGTGGGTGGGAAGGCGAGGCTGATAATGAATGGGATCACACAGCTGAAGCAAAATGCTTTGAACACTCCTTTTCCTTTGTACACAATAAGGAGAACTGTTTCCCACTTTCTGCTTCTGACTATACAGAGGTAGAATGCATTCCTTGCCCCTCTCCCATGCACTTTGGACACAAACCAAAAATTATTTCCCCAGTGGCTGCCTGTGTGCTCAGTTTCTCCCATACTGCCTTGCTCTTGGTCTTTGGTGTTGTTCTGTCCCAGAATATAGTCTAGCGTTGCCTTTCTGAGCCGTCCAAATTTGCTACCCTAAGCTTCTGCATGAGGTGCTTGCACTGTTGGGCCAGCCCTGTGGGCAGGTAACGAAACTAAATAAAGTAAAGATGGGTAATGTCCATGAAGCCACAGTTACCATTTGTGGATACTAAATAGTTGCATGTGATCATTTTATTCTTTATAGCATCAGTAGAAAGCGATCTGGACTGATATCCTCTGGCCATACAGTTGCAATCTATTCAGTATTAAAGGCTGAATCTATTCCTGACTTGGTTAACTGCTTGTTGATATTCTGCAGTATTTCCTGGAACATCACTGGATGTAGCAGTTCCCAGGAATAGGTTTAATTAGGATTGTGCAGAAAGGTGTTTATGACATATCTTAATATCCCCCCCCCCAGAGCAACAGATTGCCATTACATAACACGTACATGGGGAAATAACTTTACTAGTTTTGAATTGAGAATCAGACCCATTAAGTTAGGTGTTTTTTAAACAAATGAGATGCATTTGACAATGACAGTGAATTATTTATGTTTAATAATAATAATACCTTTATTGTCAATGTACAACCTGGGTACAATGAAATTAACTGAGCCTCCCCCCCCACAAACACTCAGTCTCATTCCTCTTTGTGTCCTTGTCGCACAACACACCAACCCTGAAAGTCAGCTTTTTGATAATAATGTCCGGAAGGATGGTATTAAAAGCTGAGCTATAATCAATAAACAACATTCTAACATAATTCCCTGGTCTCTCCAGATTGTTTTACCTGAATACAGCAGCTGCAATGTGCAGATGCAGACTTGGAGTCTCTTGTGCCATTGGCAAAAAGCTGTATCGGCGCAGGCCCCCCCCCAAGGTAACAATCACCTTTGTGCTGCTGTGCGAGAAGGACAGGGAGTTTCTACCATCTTTGATCTTGCCACAATAGCAGCAATGCATCGCCACAGATACATGCATCATACACTCCATAGTCTGATATGTGATTTTTGTGCCCCTGGTTGGGGGGGGGGCAGTTTCGCCAACCGCTAGTTGCAACTCTGGCAACATGTTACCTTAGCATCCCACCCACCACCAGGAGAGAAGTCAACAGTTTGTGCTGAACCCGCCTCCTCCTCCAGGTAGAGGTGAGAGAGATTTCTGTCTGGGGGGAAATGGAGAGCCCCTGAAAGTCAGTTCAAACAATGGTGAGCTACATGGATGGACTGGGTTTAAAGGCAGCTTTCTAAAGCCTGACTCTAAAATGCAAACGACTATGGCTGCAATCCTAACCCCACTTACCTGGGAGTAAGCCAGAATTGTTATTCTGTACACTTTTTATATCAATTGCAGAACAACTGGATAATCTTTTTAAAATGCACCTGTAATGCTAGGGGCCTCAAGCTATGCATGTTCCATGCATAGTTTAGCAATTTGAACTTTGGATTCTGGGTATCTGAAAACAGCCACGTATTCTTTGGACAGCACTCCTGAGCACACTAATTTGAAAACCTTATTTAAATCAATGGGACTTACTTCTGAATAAAGAGGGGTAGGGGCGTGCTGCAACAACTGGAGTTTGGCTATCTTTCCACAATACATGAGCCCCCACAAGTCAAGCTATTAACTCTCTAGGTAGCCTATGCATTATAGTGGCCTACTTTAATTTACAATAGTACAGACTTATGCAAGAATTGAGTTTATTACAAAATGTGCTGTAATAGTATATAATATTACAGCAGAACAACAACACTGTTTTTTTTATTTCTACTCCACACACCTGACTGGGTTGCCCCAGCCACTCTGGGTGACTTCCAGAATAGTTACGGGGCAGCTACTGGGAAGGAAATCCTTAAGCAAATGCATTTCTCACACCCTGCACAAGATTACCACGTTCTTAGAGCTCATAGACCCAAAGGCACCTGGTCCTGCAAAAACTCTGATAAGAGTTTGTGGGCTCCCACCTGCTCCCTTTTCCACCACTATGCACTTAAAGCTGACATAATTTGTGTGCAAAGGATAAGCTAGGTGCAAGATTCCTTACTAGGGGATATAGCATGAAGGTCCTGCGATATAGCAATGCCTTGGCCTGCTCTGGTGCTATGTGCCTGGTTTGGTATATATTGCAGTGGAGGGGCTCCATGAGTGTACTAATTTTTGGAGACCAAAAGTGGGCTCTGATCTTACCACATGCTAGTTCCACTGATGCACACAGGTGTTCATACACTGCCTTTTGCATGCAGAACCCAGAGGCTAGGTTGTGTCCAGTGCCCACAGTGTTTTTTTTGCAGATGATCAGCACTCTCAGTCCAAGTTTTAATTGGCAATAATACCGTTTGGAAGTGTCCTGTGAGCTATAGTATATGTTGCAATGCAGTCACATGTAATATTAGCTTGCCGGCAGTCTCCCCATTACAAAAATATCTGCATATTTTTGACTTGATTTTTTAATTTTTATACCGCTTCATATATTTAAAATATCTTTAAGCAGCATACAGAAAACTAAAGGAACCACAGATAACTTAAAACAAAATGTTACACAAATTCACACCTACATATAAAAATGTTACATTAATAGCAATATCTATCAATCATCTAGCTATCTCAATTCATTTTCCTTCCTTCCTTCCTGTCTCTGGGTTCACACCCAGGGTCCTTTCTCTGGGTTCACACTCAGGGTCCTGTCTCTGGGTTCACACCCAGGGTCCAAACAAACTCTCAGCTCACCCACAGAAGTCTCAAAATGAGAAGGGGTCCTGGAAAGAGGGGACATCACCCTAAGTCTCCCATTCTAGACTTGTTTTTATGAGCAATCAACTGCACTCTCAACACCCAGTTCCAGGTGCAGGTGGTTTGTTGAGTTTCCCAGGGGGTCCGAAGGATGGGAAGAGGGCCCCCGCCACTTAACAGCTCCTTCTTCACCCTTTGTCCTCGGCTCCTCCAGCTGCTATTTGATTTATGTTATTAAGTTCATTAACATGGTACATATAATTCTACCCTTAGGATGCCTTCCTACAAACTATTGCAATATAAATGTAATGCACATTTTTTGTTTAAGAAAAGACCAAGGTTTAAGGAATGGAGGCTGGAACTTTGGAACCTAAGAAGAGCACGGCTGGCTTAGACCAAAGGCCTATCTAGTCCAGCCTTCTGTTCCTAATCAGATGCCCACTGGGAAATAACTGCCCACAAGCAGAAAATAACTGCAACGGCACTATTTATCCCATCAAAATTATTTACTTATTTAAACTATTTCTGCGCCACCTTCACCACCGTACAATCATAGGGCAGTGTACAAAATGCTGAACACACACCAATATTTATTTCTAAAGCCCATTTAAACACTAAATTAAATGCTGCAGCAACACACAGTGGAACAAAAAATTGCTTTTCCCCACTTTTGGTATAATACAGGAAGTGGTGGTGGTGGTGGTGAGAATCAGTTTTTACTTACTGCAAGACACTTGAGCCCCAGATGGCTTTGAGAGTCCAGGGAGGCTCATGTGGCACCAACACTGTCAGCTTGTAGGTGCCAGACAAAGTCCATCCTATTCTCTTGGGGAATTTGGACCTTGGCATGGTTTGATTTTCTGGCGTGTTCTTGATGTTCATCTTTTGGTTGCGTGGGATATTTTCCTAGTTTTCCTGGTTATTTGTGGGTGGCCACTTTTAGCACCATGCACAGCTTTGCTGTTTTTATTGCACTTTTAATTTGCTGCATGTAACTTTGAGACTCTTCTTGTAAGTTACGAAAATAATAAATAATAACAATAAAGGAAAACCAAAAACAATGTTAAGGTAACAACAGGTACCATAGGCTGACCTCAATTAACTACACCTTCTCACCTCCAAAAGCCTGAAAGACTTGCCCCCTGAAAGACTATAATGTTGTTTTGGCAATACAGTATGCCCCTCAGCAAGGAAATCAATCCACAGTTTTGGAGCTACCACTAAAAAGTTTCTACTGCAGGCCCCCACACTTTGCCATTCAAAACCTTTCAGATAACTCAGTGTAGCCCCCAAATTTATTTACTATTAACAACAAGAATAAATTCATTATTGCTACAACTCCTTTTAAGATGATGGAATCCGTGTTTATTAACCTGCTTTATTGTGTATCTAAACATATATAAATGCTTCTCTGCTTAGATTCATTACTACCACAAAGTTAAACGGTTTTGCCATTCAAAACATTTCAGTTTTATTTAAGTAAAATAGTTCAAAAGCTGTAATATTCGAACAGTAAAGCGGAAACAACTTCTTGCATGAAGGATTAAAAACACATTTTCTTTTTTATTTAAACATTGTTTCATTTCAGTGAACTGCATCAGCTTCAGTGAAAAGTTCCATGAAAGCTTTAGTAAAATCAATTCCAAACGGATTTTTTTGAGAAAAGGGGAAGCGACAAGCTGCTAAGGAGTGATTCATTGTTTCCGTTCAGTTAATACATCTGCCTCACATGCTCAATGGATAAGAATAAGAATTACACAGGTTGAAATTATCTCTTTTGGAAGTTAATGTACATACCACACTGCTCCCATGAAGTTACTTGCTTTTACATATGGCTAGCTAAAAACTTAAATAAGAAGGATTAATTGATAGGCACCATCCCTGTACATTCTTGCAATTACATAATCTAAAGCTATGTAGGCTATCCCCAATGTTTGCCCATTTTTAACATGAGACAATATGCTTGCAGACAGAACAAGCAAAGCTTACCCCATTTTTGTTCTCAGCAAAGGCTTTTAACCCAAATTCTTTCTCTCTCTCTCTCTCAAGTCCTCTAGTCTCTTTTCACTCAGAAACGAAACTGGCTGCTTTCTTGCAGATGTACTGAAGCCTGGTGGATATGTGCTGTTTCGTTGTCAGTGACATCAGCAGGAAAGCATAGCAGGCTTCCTTGGTCACACCTACTTTTGCTCAAAAAAGCCGTCTTAAAGGTACAGAGCATTGCTTTTCACCCTGAACCACAGAACAATATAAGGCACAACTGAGTCATCCAAAACTGCCCAATGGCTTCAATGCATTCTGCTCAAGCTTTTTGTATAACTGGAAATCCAGCAATTCTAAAATGTAGCCATATTCTCTGTGCCTGCCCTCAGATTGTGAAATTCCATCCCCCAAAAAGCTACATCTAGCCTATTTACTCTACAGATGCTATTAGATGCTGGAGACACCCCTCTTTACCCTAGTCTTCGGGATTACACACAAAATTTAAACTGGAAAATTATTGGGCTTCTTGTTTAAATTGCATTACTGTATTGTTAACTTTATTTTATCTAATTTTAAAATTATATGATTACACTGTTGTAATCTGCCCTTGGACCTAATAGTGAAGGGTGGAAAGAAATCCTATGATATATAAATAAATGTTATATTTATTGATTTAATTTATAAAAGTATTTCTATACCACCATAGCATCCATTATCTGGGTGGTATACAATGTTAAAAAATAGCCGTTTTAAAAATAAAAATACATACGGTATATCATCAAGGCAGGCATGGCCAAACTCTGCCCTCCAGATGTTTTGGGACTACAATTCCCAACATCCCTGACCACTGGTCCTGTTAGCTAGGGATGATGGGAGTTGTAGTCCCAAAACATCTGGAGGGCCAAGTTTGGCCATGCCTGCATTAAGGTGACTGATTACTAAAACTAAGAACTAAAACTGGAAGTGTCACCATGGTCCCAAGCAGAACTGGCTTCAATAAAAATAAATAAATAAATAACCAGGCAAGAGATAAAATTGTATATGGAAGTTATTAATCTGATGACTGACTTTCAACCACAACTATAACAATATTTTCAAGTAACAGAGACGTTATCATGCTTATTAAGGAAATACAGCATTTGAAATCTTACTAATATCAGATCAAGACAAAGGCTTAATTGGCAAAATGTCCTTAATAATCATGGAATTGGATAAGAAAGTTGGGATCTTTGTATTGGGTAAACAAGCTCCAATAAGAGCTGACATGACTAGAACGGAAATGGTTATGGGCCAAAATACCACCATGGATAATTTACAGGAAATTTTCCTGGAAGAAGAAAATCCTGGAAGAAGAAAAAAAAAGCACCCCTAAACCTAGATTAGTATAAAAAATAGCAGAGTCTATAATAGCACCAATGAAACTTACAAACAGATTTACAAAGGTAATTTTTTTATCCTGTTTTGGAATATTATGAAAAGGTTCATAATAAAATATACCTGTACATTTTAATTAATAACACAAGAAGATGCTGCTAGAGCATCTTGAGGTTACAGTGGCTGAACAGTTGCCTGTAGAAAACCAGCAAGCAGGATTCAAGCACAAAAACACTCTTCCCTCCTGTGGTTTCCAGCAACTCGTATTCAGAAGCATTAATGCCCCCAATTTCGCCCAGGAAATTTCCCTCCAGATGAACTTGAACAAAATTCAAGAAAGTCACCCCCACACTGATGCCTACCCTGGACTTGCTGCTATGACTGAATCAGCACCTGATCATAGCACACCACCAGTATATACAGTAAAACTCACACAGGGAGACCACTATTCAGATAACAAGGTGTTCAGTGTGGGATTCTCTCTGGACTCATTCATGTTGTGTACACTCAAGAGCTCACAAGGTTGCTCTGGTGAGGGAGAAGGGGAAATGACAGTATGCGCACAAAGGAAGCACCTTACGCAAATTGGCAGGCCATATGGAACACAAGGGAGCATGAGCACATTGCTGTCATTTCTTGTCCCAAAGCCTGAACAGCTACTTCATGTTGGGACCCCAGGCACAAGCAGCCAACATCACACTCCAGTCCAACAACTGAGGGTACCAGGACAGAGCACACCACACAGGTAAGCAAGGGAAGGGAAAACACATGCTGTTCATGCCCAAGTGCCACACCTGCCTCTGTATCTCCTTACGCCTTCTGTGCCCTAGCTGAACTATCCTGCTCTGGCCCTCTTCTCCCTTGCACCCTCCACAGCAGGATGTAGAGTCCTCCACAAAGGAGAAGTACTTCTCCCAACATGCAGGTAAGCTCTCTGCTGCCAAAGGCCAGGCACTCCACTCCAACCAATGCCACAGTTCACGGTCATTTTTGCCTTGCAAGATCACAGATCAGATTCAGGAAGTAATAACAAGCTGTCACCACATGCAGCCCCCAAGGATAAAGGGGCACCCCCTCTCACAATCACTGCAGGTTCCTTCTCCTCCCAATGGGATTGAATGAAAGTTCAAGATATTTGAGCAACATGCATTTGGCAATGTGGGGGTGAGATACCACAAGGCACACACAGTGGTGGGGCCTCCCCCTTCAGTGGGTATTAATAAGCAGTGCCTCCTCAGAACAGCTGTGGAGGATCACTTGCTCCCAAATGCCTACATGAGTTTACAACGAGGAATGTACTTTATGCTATATAGCCATACCTCGAGTTGAATGTGCTTTGGGTTGAGCGTGTTCGAGTTGCGCTCCTCAGCAACCTGGAAGTAATGGAGTGTGTTACTTCCGGGTTTCGCTGCTCGCGCATGCGCAGACGCTCAAAATGACATCACGCGCATGCGCGGAAGCGGCAAAACGCGACCCGCGCACACGCAGACGCGCCGTCGCAGCTTACGTTGCATTGAGGATGCGAACGGGGCTCCGAAACGGATCCTGTTTGCATCCCGAGGTACCACTGTATCTAAATTAGATAAAAGATTACTACAGGCAATGACCAATGGACGCACATCCGACTGAAGTGCGATTGCGTACACGTGCATGGTGCCAAACCCAGAAGTGACAATAAAATGTCACTCAAGGGGTGGAATGAGGGCGGGACAGAACACTTTACATGGGCCCTGCTGATGCATGTGTGAGTCCTGAACTTAACCCGCATGCAAAACGAAAATTGCATTCTGCCGTAGGTGTTTGTGAGCTTCCCTATTTGTTAACCAGTATTTCAGTCATCCATCACTACTCAAAACATTCATCCAATGAACCGATTTCATATGTTCATTTTAATATAGGTGGAAATTGCCACTTTGTTGTTCTTGAAAGCATGAAACTAACACCCAACAAGAAATAGTTACGGCTTGTAAAAAGTTTGCTTCTCAGCATGAAATGTCACTTATTATAAGGATTTTCCCCACTCCAGGATTTAGTTTTCACCTTCAACAGAAAAAGACAACATTGAAGAGTAGTTATGACACTTTGCAATACAGTGGTATCTCGGGTTACATACGCTTCAGGTTACATACGCTTCAGGTTACAGACTCCGCTAACCCAGAAATAGTGCTTCAGGTTAAGAACAGTTTCAGGTTAAGAACGGACCTCCAGAACGAATCAAGTACTTAACCCGAGGTACCACTGTATATCAGAAGTGTCTAAGGGCTTGGTAGACAAATGCCAACACAAAACTTGTTCATTAAATCACAAGACTGTCATTTACATGAATCTGAGAGTCATGACCACCAACTTATACCAGCATCATGCTACATGAATTTAAAGAGAGTATTCCACAACAAGTAGTCTTAAGATTTCTAATTGTGGCTATAGGTATATTGAAACTCCATAAACATGCACCCTGTGAACACAGCTTTTTACATATGCCATGAAGCATGGCTTTCTAATGTAACATATGATAAGAATTTTGTAGATTTGGCAAATCCACACCATGATCAACTCCCACCCGGAAAACAATGTCCCCACTGTGGAAGGACGTGTGGATCCAGAATTGGCCACCACAATCACTTATGGACTCATTGTTAAAACCATGTTTATGGAAGACACTCTTACTTGGCTACGAGTGAGCACCAAAGAAAAGAATGATAAGAATACATACAATTGCATGTATCACAGATATTACGTTAGTTAAATGTGTGTACATAAAACCACTTATTTACCTGGGTTGAGAGTCGAAGCCAAAGTCATTTGATTTGTACATCTCTGAGCTGAGATCTGGATCTAAGCTGTAGTATAAAAACAAATGTAAGACTTTAATGTTTAGCAATAATTTCATCCTATGTAGCTATTCTTTACAATGTTATTCACGTGGCGTTAATATCTAGTGCAGGGAAGTCATACATGGAGAACTGTGCTTCTCAGCCATAAAGGGGAGCTTTTTCCATTGAAAATAGAGATAATTAGCCGGGAGCCTAAGATGAGTGAAAGTTTCCCAATCCTTTCCTCCCTCCAGTGCCTCTCAAACATCTGTGAAGGGTTAGACCTCCTGAGCAAAGTGGAATTGGGCCCAGGGAACTGCTGGGAGAATGGGAATGACCCTAAATTGAGTAAATAACCTTTTTCCTGTAAACCTCCTTCCATTCACTTAGGATTCAAGCCACTGTGTTTAAGATCACCTTTAAATGCTGAAGCACCCCATGTATACTAAATTTTATCCCTAAATGCAAAACAAAACAAGATTGTTTACATTTACCTCCAACCCCCAACACCATGGTAAGTCAAGCAGCAAGCCAGGTAACTAAAACATCACAGTAAGATACTAAAAGGCCCATAAAAGGTTTGCCTAATTAAAATATTCTTCATCTGGTGGTAGAACATTAGAAGAGAGAAAGCCAAACAAACCTTCCACAGGAAAGAAATATGCAGCTGGTATGCAGCTGTCCCCACAAAAAAGAGCCACAAAAATGGCTCTCACACATTCCAAACAACCTAGCAGTCACCCGCAACCCGACAGAGGGAAGGGCATTCTTCTCCTCAGTTCTTAAGCGTGTGGGGAAATTACATGGGAGGAGACCCAAGCCATTTAGGGATTTATAAGTAATAACTAACATTTTGAATTATGTCTGGAGCTGTGTTTGTAATAACCAATGCAAAAGTTCTAAAATGGGTGCAATATACACATGAAGTTCTGTTCCTGTGTGCACCAGAGTTGCCGCATTCTGAACTAAATGGAACCTTCAAAGGCCCTGTACAGTCTTGCTGTAACCAAGCATGTGTTACTATGATTTGGTCTGGCCTCACCAGAAACGGGGAAGCAGTTGGCACTGGGTCAAATCCCCCTTGGCCACAGCAGCAAGGTCAGGTCCATCCAGGACTCCCCTCAAACTCCAAACCTTAAAATTTAAAGTGAGCGCTACTCCTTCAGGAACAGGCAGAAACCACCATGCCTCAGGAAAGGCTAACCCTGCCACAAAGAGAACCTATTGTCTGGATTAAGCTTCAATTTATAAACCCTGAGGGTAGCAAGACTGCCAGAATCAGATTTCTAGGCAGCGGGAAGACATGCAGTGGGTCACTGGAATCCCACTCTGCAGCTTTTCCTTCTGTAGCTCAGCGGTTCTGGGAAAAGCTGAGGAGCTCATGGCTCCTTTATTTGTTCCCAGCACCAATTAACTAGAGAGTAGGAGGCACATGATGGGATCTCCCATGGTCTGGGAAGGGAGGTTTAAACCTCTCCATTTCTGTGTGCTGAGAAGGCAGGGGGCGAGTGCATGGGTGGCAGTGTGCATGGCTGATAATGGAGTGGGAGGAAGACTGTGTCTGCCTGAGAAGGAGGAGGTTGGTGAATGTGTCTCTCAACACACCACACACCACCATATATTGCTGCCTGGGCTGAGAAGGCTGCCATAGGGCAATGGCCAATATGTTGAGCAGCAGTCCCCCCCAGATGACCTCCCAGAAAGGACATATTGCAGAATGATGCCCCAAAGACCCATCTTTGACAGGTGGTCTAGAAATATACCGTTATCAATAATGGGGTTTTTTTAATTTAAAAAACTGCTATGAGGACCAGTAGAACTGATAGGGATGCATTCTCCCCCCCACCCAGCCCCAGCAAAAAATCTATTCTTTTGGCACAGATTGTCAAATAAGGCAGCCTAAGTCCTCTTGGCCCCATTCTGAAGTCGGAATGAAATACAACTGGATAATCCATTTTATCCAAGATACTGAAATGGCACAAATGTGCTCAAGCAGCTTTCCAAAGACTGAGCATTTTACACTGGCCTATCATTATCTAACATTGTTGGGTCAAAGGGGGATTTTTAAAAATAAAATGGCTTTAGCACAGCCATCTTAAACTTGGGTAGAACCACATTTCCCTGTATGAAGGCAATTGAATCCTCAAGACCCATGTAGGCACACAAGACCTGGTCTCTTTTATAAACCAAGATAGGTAAGGACATGAAGACTATCTTACACTTCTAAAGATTTTTGTCAACAAAATTGAAAATTATCCCTAAGGAAAGAAAACGCAGGTATGATGGGCACACAACGGAATTCAGTTTTAACTGGGGCATCCAAGACAATATGAGCAATTTAATATGCAAAGTGTCAAGCAAAACTTTCACAGTGAGCTGAGTCTCCAGTCATACCTTTCTGCATCACATACAAGTTGCTCATATTTAACCAATCTTTGCATGACGTCTGAGCAGCAATATCGGTTGTTGCAAGTTCCACAGCAGAATGCTGGACAAGATATTGCTGATATCAGAATTCCATTAAAATTGGTGTGTTCTATGCAGTCTTCACAGAAACCTGAAAATAAAGTCAAACAAACAAGTCATTGCGCTACACATGTTCCACAACAAATTCACTACAAATCAGCATAGCCTCTTTTTATTTGGATCTCCTGGAAATTATATACCAACAAGCACAAGCTTCTGACTCCTGCATAATTGTAACCCTAAATAGTACATCACTGGAAGGAAGAGAATGATCTCATTCAGAAGGAAAAGGTTATTGAAAGTAGTATTTATGAGCATCTAGTAAAACCCATGAGGGAAATGTATATGGGGGAGGAGAGCTGCCAAGCGTTGTGTGTTTTACATGGCTTACATTTTTCTACAATCCACCATGAAAGAAACAATCTATTACCAAAGAGGTGCTATCTGCATAAATGGGAGTCTGCTCACTGGATCCAAGTATTTTTGTTAATCTGAAACATCAGTTGAAAATTAAAAAACAACAACATATCATCAGTTTTTAAACACTGTCAGAAATAAAATCTCTTCCAAGGTATCAGGCTGAAGTGGTACTTCTGGATAGTCCCAAAATATATTGACCTGAAAAGCTCAACAAAATACAGCTATTTTATTTTATTTATTTTAATATCACACTTCAATATAAATTGCTAGGGCAGAATTAAACTACAAATAAAACAGATCCAAACAATTATTAAAAATGCACAAAACCTAAAAGGCAGCAAGATCTCAAAAGACAGGGAAAAGCAACAAACAGGTCTAAAATTTCATCTCAAAGGTTCTGTCCTATGTCTAACATAACAACAAGTTAAGTGCCAGGCAGAATGTTCTGAACTTGAAGTGAGAACTCCATAGTTAGGATGCAAGCACTGAAAAGGTCCCCTAGTTCCTGGTGGCTTACCAAACTCACCACAGATGGTAGGGGCACCTACAGAAGGCTATCTGCATCTTGATATACAGTGCCAGCTGCCACCAAGGTGAAAGCCAGAATTTTGAATTGGGTCTGGAAATGGACAGGGAAGCCAACCGCAGTGAGTAATCCACTAACTGGACTTTGCAAACCATCTGCAAAAGCAACCTCAAACAGAGTGCATTACATTAGTCTAAACTTGAGAAGGTTAATTGAGGCCAGGCTGTCTCTGTCCAGGTAAGGTGTTCACTGGTCCACAAAGCCTTAGCTGGTATAAGGAACTCTATACTGCAGAAGCAACCTATGCTTCTAATAAGATAGATAGATCAAGGGCCATCCCACAATGTGAAAACCTTTTTCTTGGAGGAACCGGGAGTGTTATCTCATCAAGCACAGGATGAGCACCACTTCTCCCACTTGACAGATAATACACTCACTCATGATACCTCTGTCTTCAGTTTATCGGCCTTCATCCAGTCTAATACCGCAGCCAGACATAAACTGGGTAATTCAAAAGATTGAACCTCACAGCAAGATACTCAACATATTTACTTGGAAACAAACAGTTTCCAAACAGTAAAGAATCAACCTGACTTTCTACTAAGTCTGTTCAGGATTGCAACATTAACCTCATTCTGGGAGAAAATGTTCTCTCACTCCATTATTGTTGTGATAAGCAGGAGCTCTAAGCCTTCTGAAGGGTCCACCACTGTGCACTGGTTTCTTCCTGCTTATTTCAAACTTAATTGAAATGAAACTCAAAAATAGATTTGCTTTCCACAAGTTGACACATATGATTAAACGCTGTAAAGCAAACTAGCAAGACAACTATAATTAGCAATGTTTAATTCAAATCTACATCAGCTGCCAGTTATTTTCCAGGCTTAGTTGAAGGCACTGATTACAATATTTAAAAGTATTCATGGCCTGGAAACTGCATATTCAAGGACCAAGTCAGACATCTCTGTGTCTGTTTAACATGTATATGTCAGTTTGAATATTCACAGGTGTGAAGGGGTGCATGGAGGACGGGAGCAAAACTAACCCCTCAACACCCCACTGCTTTGATTCCCTCCCCAGTCCAGCTCCAACAGTGGAAGTGATCTAGCCGGGGGGGGGTAGTGGTTGCACTCCAATGAGTAAACAAAGTTTCCCACCCATACTGACAAGTGCATGTTTAACAAACACGTGCACATTTGGTTTGGCTGCCCTTCCCATGCGCTGGTCTCCCCACTTCTGAAAATTGTCTACTACAGCTCTAACATTCTTCTAGAGAAGTCAAGAGCAGTGGCCAGCAGGCACAGAAACTTTGCAATACTGCCCCAATGATTTTGACTCCCTGAAGAAGATTTTTGCTGGCCTTTCAGACTTCAAGGAGGGAGTCCATCCAAGCAGTCATAGTTTGCTATTGATACTGAAGTAATCTGGGGTTTGCTATCTATGGTGTTTAGGCTGCTGTCCTTCACACAGTTGCCTGGCTGCAAGTCTTATTGCTTAATGATTTTTGCACTGATTGTGTTAGCTGCCCTGAACAGCTAATTACGCCCAGGCCAGACATAAACATTTCCCCCCCAGTTGTTTCCCATAGTGGGTACATGTGCTTTTATAACAACCTTCTGCCTTTTATAACAACTGTCAACAACCCTGCATTTCTAGAGATTGCGCCCATAGTGTTTGCATACTTTGGAGAGGACTCTAAATCCTTTATAAGGGCTAAAGTAGACATGACACTGAGGACACGTTTCCCGCTGCGATCCCAATTATCAGCCCACCAGGGGATGCTATTAGCATTTCTGAAAATTACATGTTGAATGCA
Organism: Podarcis vaucheri; assembly: GCF_965113315.1. NCBI lineage: Eukaryota > Metazoa > Chordata > Lepidosauria > Squamata > Lacertidae > Podarcis > Podarcis vaucheri. The sequence goes on along the minus strand of NC_138760.1, from coordinate 81,511,728 downwards.
AGCACATGCTTAACAAAATGTCTAATTAGGCTCTGAATTGAATGCTATGATCTGGTTCAGATAATCAAATTCTGGCCTGTTATCCTGGTCTGTTAAATGACATTAAGTCCCAAATGGGCTAGATTTTTGTACTTTGCTTTTACAACATCTTGTTGTTTCTCTGCACAAAAGTTGCTTTATACATAGCAGGTGGGGGTGGGGGTACAGATCACTGGATTCCAGCTATGAGTCCTAAGGCAGTGTTTCCCAAACGTTTTTGGGCAACGGCACACCTGTTTACCGGAAAAAAATCTCGCGGCACACCACCATTAAAGCCCCGCCCCGTGACGTCAGCGCGCAGCGTCACGCCGGGAGGGACGCACAAAAGTGAACGTTTTTTCCCTTCCCCTTGCCGGGGTGGGAGGAGGCAGCAGAGCGAGGGACTGAGGGACGGCGGCAGCTGAGGCGGCGGCGGCTGTTGTGGTGGTGGCGGTGATAGCGGGCGGAGGAGGAGCCGTCGCCGGGAGTTGCTGCTGCTGCTGTTGCTGCTGCTGCCCGGACATGCCGGCCTCCTCCTCCTCCGCTGTCTCGCGCTCCTCCCTTTTGCGCGTGCTGCCCCGCCGCTCAGCACCACCACCGCGGAGCCGCCCCCGGCTCGACGCGGATCCTCGCCGCCGCCGCCTCTCGCCGCCCAACTCGCCCGCCTCCCTCCCACGGCACACCAGCCGGTGTCTCACGGCACACTAGTGTGCCGCGGAACACCGGTTGGGAAACACTGTCCTAAGGAAATGCTGTCAATTTAAAGGAACAGACTAAAATACTGCATGGGCCAATGAGCTGCTATAGATCTGATAAAGCATATAGAAAAAACACAGGAGGAAAAAGATAAATTATCACTTCAAAACACAATGGCGGCATCCTCAATTGTCTCCTAATTCCTCCTGAAATTCAAAGGTATCTTAATAAATTCTTAGTCTAATCCAGGCTGTTTTTCTTGTAGACCAGGAAGACAACACTGAACACTTAGGAGATGCTGCCTGCATGGAGGAAATAAAAGTTGCTACTTTTCCCCCATTCCCCTTTTCTCAAGCTGCTGCCTTTTAACACATTTCCTGCACATGAGAAGGAAGGAACCAGACCACACTGCTGCTTTATTTCCTGTGCATTTGAAGAGGAGGTGCTTTTTAATCAAAGGTCTTCCTTGCTTGACTCTCAGAGCTATGTCAAGGAGGGCTCACCCATTACACCTTTTGTGCCATAAGCTCCGTGTTAGTGTGTGGGGTTTTGGGGTCCCATATTTCACCACTGAATTAGAGAAAACGGCAACTGGGTTTTCCATGGAATGCCATTTGCTCTAGTACAGCATTAAAACGAGTGTCTTCCTGTGGAAAGTGCCAGGGCAAAATTTTAAAGCGCTGCTTCGACACAGCTTTAAAACATGGTGCAAAAGGAAGTCTGGGTGGGCCTGTAGTTGAAAGCAAGATAGATACAATTATGCTAGGCATAGAATTTCGTATTAGATACCAAGCTGATTAAAAAGTACTAACTTTTTTATATAATCATTTTTATTACTTTTACATATAATCACATTGCATAACATCTTGACTAACATCTCGACGCTGCCCATTTCATGAAGAACCTGAGGCTCTAAAGATCTTTCTAAAGATTGTAGCCATGGGGAAATAGGGCCATAACTCAGTGGCTGAACACATGCCATGCAGAAGTCTCCAGCTTCAGTCCCAGGAAACTCCAGGTAGAGCTGGAAGAGATCCCCTGCCTGGATCTCTGGAGATCCACTGCTAGTCAGTGCCGGTAGTTCTGAGCTAGAGGGATCAATGGTCTGATCTGGTATAAGGCAGCTTCCTATATTCCTATTATAGCAGCAGATACATTAGTTGATGAAGCTTGGTCTGTCTCAATATCACCATCATCACCATCATCACCATCATCAATTAAATATTCAAAGTGGGGAGCCAGGGGTTCAATGTAGAGAGCAATTGCCAGGAGCAAGTTAAACCCTTCCTACAGTCCATCACGTATTATTTTGAACCCAGGATGCTTAAGAAAAGAGAAATAGTTTCACTAAAACATGTGTTTTACTTCCGACAGAGAGGCATATTGAAAGCTTTGGTGGCTCCCAAAGAGAGGTATCCCAAGGGTGAAATCCTGCAAAAGCAATCACTATGGCTGGGTGGTGTCCCCTCCCCCCACTATATGGTCCCTGTGGGTGCACATGCACCCAGTAAGGCTTTCCCTGGCATCCATGAGAAAGCCTGAACCCACAGAAACAAAAACTGGCTAGTTGACCGAAGGCTTTCTTCATCCCGCCACTGCTCTTCTCTTCTCTCCTTACTTACTTCTTTCTCTCTAGTTGGAATTCCTTCCTTCCCTTGGAAATTCTGGCCAGAGTAAAGGAGACAATGAGCTATGGTGGATGTGGTTTGTGAAATGGGAAATGTGTGCGTGTGAAATGCAAGTGGCTATGGGTGCCATGCGGGGAAAGGGGTGGGGGGAGATGAAACAGAGGAGACTGTTTTTGGCAAAGGAGCAAGGCTCATAGGCTTTCTTATCTTGTAGAGACGGGGGCGGGGAGAGACAGAAGATGGAGGCATTCCTTGTTTTTAGCAGCAGCAAAGCCATCATACTTTCAACCCAGCTCTGTGGGGAGGGGTTGGAAATCTTCTCAGGGATCTGCTTTGTAAAGACCCCACAGAAATGGGTTGACTGGCTGGGGAGAAGTTCTGCAACTCTCCCCAACTAAATACCGTATTTTTCGCACCATAGGGCGCACCGGACCATAGGGCGCACCCAGTTTTTAGGGGGGGAATTCAAGAAAAAAATATTTCCCCCCCCGCAGCCCCAAAGAGCAGCGTACAGGCTGCACACAACCTCTCCCTGCCGGAGGGGTTGCGTGCAGCTATGGATCAAGCCAAGGCAGCGAGCGGGATGGATCCCGCTCGCTGTTTTGGCTTCCCCTAGCCCCGTGCAGTCTCTCCCTCCCAGGAGAGGCTGCGTGGGGCTAAAGAATCCATAGCCCCGTGCAGCCTCTCCTTGGCAGAGGGGCTGCGCGCAGCTATGGAGGAAGCCAAGGCAGCGAACGGGATGGATCCCGCTCGCTGTTTTGGCTTCCCCTTTAGCTCCGTGCAGCCTCTCCCTCCCAGGAGAGGCTGCGTGGGGCTGAAGAATCCATAGCCCCGTGCAGCCTCTCCTTGGCGGAGGGGCTGCACAGGGCTTTCCTGGCTTTACTGGGAGGTGGGGGGATTCCCTCACCTCTCCCAAAAGCCCACAGAAGCCGTGCAAACCCTTTAAAGGGATCGCGGCTTCTCCTGGCTTTTGTGAGAGGTGAGGAAATTCCCCCACCTCCCGCAAAACCGGCAGAAGCCGCGCGCCTTTTAAAAGGGCTGCACGGCTTCTCCTGGGAGGCGGGGGGATTCCCCCACCTCCCGCAAAACTGGCAGAAGCCGCACACCTTTTAAAAGGGCTGCACGGCTTCTCCTGGGAGGCGGGGGGATTCCCCCACCTCCCGCAAAACTGGCAGAAGCCGCGCGCCTTTTAAAAGGGCTGCACGGCTTCTCCTGGGAGGCGGGGGGATTCCCCCACCTCCCGCAAAACTGGCAGAAGCCGCGCGCCTTTTAAAAGGGCTGCACGGCTTCTCCTGGGAGGCGGGGGGATTCCCCCACCTCCCACAAAACTGGCAGAAGCCGCACACCTTTTAAAAGGGCTGCACGGCTTCTCCTGGGAGGCGGGGGGATTCCCCCACCTCCCACAAAACTGGCAGAAGCCGCGCGCCTTTTAAAAGGGCTGCACGGCTTCTCCTGGGAGGCGGGGGGATTCCCCCACCTCCCGCAAAACTGGCAGAAGCCGCGCGCCTTTTAAAAGGGCTGCACGGCTTCTCCTGGGAGGCGGGGGGATTCCCCCACCTCCCGCAAAACTGGCAGAAGCCGCGCGCCTTTTAAAAGGGCTGCACGGCTTCTCCTGGGAGGCGGGGGGATTCCCCCACCTCCCGCAAAACTGGCAGAAGCCGCGCGCCTTTTAAGAGGGCTGCACGGCTTCTCCTGGCTTTCCTGGGAGGCGGGGGAATTCCCCCGCCTCCCGCAAAACCGGCAGAAGCCGCGCGCCTTTTAAAAGGGCTGCACGGCTTCTCCTGGCTTTCCTGGGTGGGAGAAGGGACTGATGCCGCCAGTCAGTCCCTTCTCCCTCCTGTTGAAAAGCCCGCAAGAGCGCACGGAGCTTGTGTGCCGCTCTTGGGGGCTTTTCCCGCCTGCCTCCCCCCTGCATTCGTTCCATAGGACGCACACACATTTTCCCTTGCTTTTTAGGAGGGAAAAAGTGCGTCCTATGGTGCGAAAAATACGGTAACTCAGTGAGGCAAAAGTATGGTACCTCTACACCTGTGGCTTTGCTCTCCTTCCCTCTGTGATCTACTTCACACCCACCCTCCCGACAGTATTTTCCCCTGTGGCGAGCAGAGGTTGGGGCACATGCCAAACCTATTGTGTGGGTTCAATTCATTGTGTAGGTTCAACTTGTGATCCCATTCTTGACTGCCTTCATAAGACCCTCTTTTAATTCGATGGTGGCTTGGAGGGGAGATGCCTTGTAAAAATCAATGAGGACAATGACCTGGATCAATGTTCTTTTGCTATGGTGGCACTGGAAAGTGCTGGATAGGTGATTGTTCTACAATTCAGTGCATGAAAAACAGATGTAATTTGAAAGTTGATAGTGGCTAGGGGACAACCTATGTGAAAATCATGCAAATGCTGCATAATAGCCATTTTGTGACTGGTGGTTTTTCCCCAGAATTCTGTATGTACCTACAAATCCCCAAAAGGTTGGGGACCCCTGTACCACAGAACAAGCTCCACTGAATATAATGAAACTTATTTCCAAGTAAAAATGCCAGCAACTGATCTGTGGAGTCCCAAAGAGCACAGTTTTGGCCAAACTTTTTTATACAAAGCCACAGGGAGTGGTCATTAGGACATGTGGCATGGTGTCATCAGAATGTAGATGGCACCCAGTTCTATTTTTTCTGCAACACTTGAATCAGGAGAGGCTGTGTGTGTCCTAAACTGGGGTCTAGATGAAGTCAGAGGCTAAATGAGGACTAGTAAATCATGATACAACAGACCCTGTGGATGGGTGGTTGCCAAGTCTGGAAACTGTGTTGTGTAGCCTGTAGGGGTTGCACTCACTCTGAAGCTACATATGCATGGTTCTCGAGTCTTGCTAGGTCCACCACAGTCACAAGAGGTCCAGGTGACCTCAGCAGCTTTGAGCACCTATTACCAACTTTGCAAATGTTGGCATACCAACTACGGCACAACCATTCTTGGACAGGGATGGTCTTGCTGCATTGGTCCACACACATTGCTATCCTCGTGATTAGGCTACTGTAGTGCACTTCATGCAGGAATACAGTGGTTCAGAAGCTGCAGCTGGTGCAAAATGCATCTGCTAGGGTGCTTAGTGGAACAATCAGCTTTACACATATTACATTGGGTGTTCAAAATCTGCACTTGCTGATTATTAACTAGCAAGCCAACTTCAAGGTTTTGCCTCTGCCATTTAAAGCTCTCGACTGCCTCCTGCAGTACAGATCCAGCTGAACTTTTAAGATCTTCCAAGGAGACCCTGCTGGCCATTCTGCAAACAGCAGATTGTCACTGTCTCCATGGTAGCACCCACCTTGGGCAATCTGTGAAGCAGAGACAGTAATGGCTTTTAAATGCCTCTTTAAGATGCACATGTTTACCCAAGCTTTCATGGGCTCTTACTCTTAATTATTTCTTTGTACAGTTTTATCTGTGACATATGGTTGTGCTCTAATTTTAGCTTGGATTTGTTTGGTTTTCAGGAAGTAGCATTTTTGTCGGTTTTATGTAAGCCACTTGGAGGTGCTATTGTATTAAGCAGTACAGAAATATAATAAATAAATAAATACACAAATCTCCAACCAACCATTCAACGCAGGAGCACAGAAAATACTTCTCCACCAGCACTGCAATAGAAGGCCTTACACTATTGGTCCTCTAGCCATAGTTAGGAGACCAGAAATGAGCTGCAGGCTTACATGCTATCCTCTCCTGTGGTTATTCCCCTTCCTTGATCAATATTAATATTGGGGTAGTGAATGTCATTTCTGTACTGATGTTAATCATGGTAAAGAGACCAGCACTGCTGCATTATGTACTGGCTACAGTAAAACTTTCAGATAAGGACTAAAGGAGGAGTGTCATGGGTCAGAGATCACTCTGCACAACCAGTGGTGTAGCATAGGAGCATGTAGCCCCGGGCATATTTTCTGGAGGAGGAGTGACCCACAACAGGTTCCCATCAGACCCTGGCTCTGGAGCTGCAGAGGCAGCTTCTTTCAATGGAGCTCTACTTCTGGGTCATGTCTGACCCGGGGGAGTCAGTGGCAGAGAGCTGTCACCCCTCTCCTGGGTGGGGATGTGCCACATGCAGCTCCTCCACAGCGGAGAGAAGCTGTGGGTGTGAGATGAGCCACAGCCGGCTCCATTTGTGCCCTGCTCCCCTCAGGGCGTGCCCTGGTTAGTGTTACGATATAGAAGCAATGTGGCCGCGAGCTACTGCTAGCTGGAAAGCAAAACATAATGGGAATGTTGGGACTGTTCCGTGGGAAACAGAGGGACAGTCTATTCACAGTGCGAAGCACCGGAATTAGCTCACAGTGTAATATGAGCTGTACAGGAAGTACAGGAGGAGTTAGTCTCTCGGCTGTTGGAGTTTGAAGAGAGCAGACATGTTTTCTGTAACGCTGCAAAGACAGAAATAAAGGCATGTAAATACGTTTCTGTCTATCTCTTTCCCCTGCCCGGGGGGGGGCAGGAAAGAGGGGGTGTGTTCTTCTCACGCTGAGAAGGATCGCCTATCGCGACCTCTGCCTGGATCCTGCCGGTGAATGCAGACAGGGAGGTCAATGGGAGATCAAGCCGGGTGCCTGGAGAGTGGCCAGTTTCTCCTGATAAAGTCTTGATTCCCAACAGTTAGTGATCCACCACAGTGCACAACTGAACAGCCTTATCATGCTCCAAACCACATTTCTGCCCAAGATTACGACTCCAACTTAGTTGCTAAAATGCCATAGAAGTCCATCACAGTACTTCCAGTTATAAAGTATCTGGTTACTTACACCATATAAAAGATCAAATAGGCTACTCGGGATAGTTACATGGGTGTTGATGAACACTCCTTTATCAACTGAAGGAATCTTTTCACAGTGTAATAACCTAATATCGCTCATGCAGTTTTAATCACTAGGAGCGCAGGTGTATTGGAAGGAAAGGGATACCTTTCACTCCCTTCTGTACTGAATGGCAGCCACTCTCTAGGTTACAGGCTGTTCAGAGCTCTGCATGGAGGGATCGAACCGTACATTGAACCTGTGCTATACGCCCCTGAGCTGCGAGTGTTCCCTCTGGAATCACTTTTCACAGCCTCACAAACTAAGGCTTGACATGTGGAAGTCGTCCCACAAAAGGAAAATTATATATTAAGATTTAGATAGTGTTGTCGCAGATATAGGCTCAGAGGCCTGCGGCATTAAATGGCTTCAGGAATGGTCTCAGGAAAAAAAAATGTAAAAATGATTCCAGTATGCAGCCAAGGTCAAAGATTAGTGACATCTGAAAGGCTACAAACTTTGCAAGTTTTACAGTCAAGGTTATGCAGTATCAAGCACAGTCATATAAAGACAAACAGTTTTGCAACCTTGGAATTGGCATGATACAATTTTTCATTCCTGAAACAGATAAAAAAAAATGCAAGCCCTTTTTATGGGGGGGTGCAGGGAGTGCAAGCAAAGGTAGCACAAATAAACAGTGGGGGAAATTCAATGTAACACTAAGCATATTGCTTCATCAACACAAACAGCTGAAACAAACTGCCCTGTCCTACCCCACACCCCACCCTGTTCCAGTGATTCTCAAGACCCTCCACCAAGTCAATTCGCAGGGCACAGGAAGAGGAAGGGGGGAAGCCCCATTGAGCTAATGGAAGTCCTGGTGCAATGAAGTTGCTACATAACTAACTTAGGTTCATTCACTTCATCGGGCCTTTTGTGAGGACTAGATTGACTACACCCCAGAATTTACCATTTGCAGACAGAATCTAGGTCGATGAATAACTGGGCTAATATACACACTGGGTTATACATGACTGCTACACAGAGGACTTCCACTGTATGCACACACCATGGTAAGTTATGGTATTACAAATTTAATATGAATAAATAAGCCTTTAATTTTGAGTGACAAACCACCAGTTTTTTCTCTAATGGCCAATGAGACTAGAGAAACATACTTGAGTACCATATTTTTTGCTCTATAAGACTCACTTTTTTCCTCCTAAAAAGTAAGGGGAAATGTGTGTGCGTCTTATGGAGTGAATGCAGGCTGCGCACCTATCCCAGAAGCCAGAACAGCAAGAGGGATCGCTGCTTTCGCTGCACAGCACTCTCTCTTGTTGTTCTGGCTTCTGAGATTCAGAATATTTTTTTTCTTGTTTTCCTCCTCCAAAAACTAGGTGCGTCTTATGGTCTGGTGCGTCTTATAGAGGGAAAAATACGGTGCTTCCTTGTGCAGAATGTTGGGTTGTCCCTCCCCTTTTCAGCGCTAACAACTTAATTTGTTAAAAAGAATGCTTGTTTCCTTCAGATATCATTGCAAAATGTTCTGCTCAGCTACAAACAATGCACTAGTTCAAGAAGTAATAGAGCAGGAGACAGCAGCATTAAATGTATATTTATTTAGTGGCAGCGGTGTGCAAAAAAAGCTAAACAAATGTATGTCCCTTCTAGAAAATATTGTTTTGTGTTAATACTTGGATTCCTTGGCCCAACCTTTAAGGGAAGAGAATGTACTTTATCTTGACTTTTGCATTATTTACAGTGCACTTGAATACACTGTGCAATGGGACTTGCCTCCAGGTAAATGAATACAGAATTATAGCCTTAGTCCATCCTGCTACATCTACTGACAAATATTTGTTGCTTTTGCTATTTAGTAGCATAATATTATCTGAGAATTGTAAAAGTTTTCAGCCTCTCTCTCTGCTTCCACAGAAAAGTTACTCCATGTTCTAATACTCCCACAAATCAAACACGTTTCCTTATACTGTATATAGCTCTTATTTTCTCTCCGTTTGATAGCTTTCTAATGTTTATTTTTCTGTGGTGAGTTATTGCTTAACTTTTATCCAAAGCTGCCTTAAGCACTTTTTGAAAAACAGAAACACAGACTATAAATATTTTAAATACAAATACCTTTGTTGCTATAACTGTTTTCGTGCCCTTCACTATCAACACTTCTTTTTTAAAATTGTTTTTATTAAATATTTTCTTGGGCTACAAAAGTACACACATCACCTCTGTTTTCAGATCACTGACCCTGGTTTTGATTTGTTTAAACACCAGCAACTACTCCTTAAGCCCTTAGGCATCAGCCTCAGGTTTAAAGTGTGTATTTGCCCCTGCAGCAAAAGTCCATGACAACCTTTTAAACAAAAACAAAAATCTTCCCTTTATGCTGCGTTCCCTCAACCCCACTTCTGCACAAGATCATCAACTGCTCCTTTCATAGCCTCAGTTTCTTCTATAATGGAAATTTCCTGTGTTATAAAAAGCTGTGTTGGGAACAACGTAAATCATGGATGTGGAAGCATATGAGAAAAGTGGGAGGCGCTCCATCAAATGTGCTGGGAAAGCGAGAAAGAGTGGCTTCCCACTCCCATGGGCACCACGTAAGCACAAAGCAGAAAATCCCACTTTGCAGCGTCTTTCAATATTTTCCATGAAACCCTCAGTTAATCTTCAGGGGCCTCTAATCTCCTGTGCCTTCACACCTCACCTTTTAAAACAAACAAACAAACAAACAAACAAACAAACAAACAAACACCCTTTGCTCACAGAGCAGCTTTACATCTGAAAGACAGCCTAGATTGGCATATGTACATCTATACATATGAAGTGGAGGGACGTGGGTGGCGCTGTGGGTTAAACCACAGAGCCTAGGACTTGCTGATCAGAAGGTCTGCGGTTCAAATCCCCACGACGGGGTGAGCTCCCGTTGCTCAGTCCCTGCTCCTGCCAACCTAGCAGTTCAAAAGCACATCAAAGTGCAAGTAGATAAATAGGTACCGCTCCGGTGGGAAGGTAAACGGTGTTTCCGTGCGCTGCTCTGGTTTGCCAGAAGCGGCTTAGTCATGCTGGCCACATGACCCGGAAGCTGTACGCCGGCTCCCTCGGCCAGTAAAGTGAGATGAGCACCGCAACCTTAGAGTTGTTCGCGATTCGACCTAATGGTCAGGGGTCCTTTACGTATGAAGTAGCATATGTAACATGTGTCCATGCCATTCTTCATCTCAAAACTGCAACAAAGTCCATGGATATTTAACTACTGTATGGCCACATCTACCACCCTTTTCTCTTCCTTCCCTCTGTTCTCTGCAAAGCAAAATGTTTAGCACAGGCCTGCATTATTTGGGGCCCTGATGAGCTGAATGCAGGCCCCCAACCATGCCCCTGAGACTTGCCAGGTGCTCACCAACTCCCTTGCTTTTGAAGTTCCTGGCAACAAAAGTCCGGTGGTTTTAGTGGGAGGGTGTGTATTTTAGGGCTGGAAAACCTTTGGCCTTCGAAGTGTAGCTGAACTGCAAGTCCCATCATCCCTGACCATTGAGCATGATGGCTAGGGCTGATGGGGGTTGGAGTTCAAAAGCATCTGGAAGGCCAAAGGTTCCCCAGCCCTGTTTTATGGCAAAGGCAGAAAGATGGTGACACCAGAAACGCAAAGCCTGGCCCCTCAGGAAGAGGGGGCTAACAAGGCACAGCATGCTTTGACTTATACTAATTAGGTATACTTTGGGTTGTACTATGTGTGCTTTCTTTGTGTAGTAGTTGTTATACAAAAAAAAGCAGGAAGTTTACTGAGCTCCTGATCAGCTGTGTTTAGCTTAGGACCACAACTTACACATTTCTACTTTAGCTTTTAAGTGCCTCTAGCCATATACATAAACAACATTTTAAAATGTCCAGAACAAACTTAGTTGGTCTCTAAGGTGCTACTGGACAATTTTTAAAATTTATTTATTTATTTCGACTGTGTCACACCAACACGGCAATCTACGTGAATCTAGTCAAATACATTCATCTCCCTTTTACTGGAAGTCACCATGTACATTGGTATCTGTTGCTCATCTTCTTCACACTGCCTAAATTTAGAGTGTAACTTTAAGCAACTGTATTAATAATTTTGTGCGAAACACCTCTTGGTCAAGTAACTTCTTCCTCAACTGTTAGTTCCTTCAGAGGAAAAAGAAGAAAAAGAAGAAGAAGAAGAAGAAGAAGAAGAAGGTGCTTCCTCCTTTTCTTCCTCTTCTTTAATGGCCTTGTGTGAACCACTCTAGTCTAACCTTGCCTGCCTCACCATTGTTGCCCAAGTCCCCTCTACTCCATTCCTAGGATTTCAGTTGCCTGCTTCAAAATCTACTGCACCTCTCCTAGCAAGGGCAACCCTGTCATAAAGTGACATACAGCAGATTACTTTGGTCTCAGTAATGGAACACAAAAGCCTCCTAACTCCAACATTTGTGTCTTGCCCTCCCCATTTTATAGGCTTGGGACAGATAACTGCAGGGAGCAGAGATTCTTTTACTTCCAACGCTTAGCTTATATTATCCCCCAAATAGCTCTAAGCGAGAGTGGAATGGGCGGTTTTCGTAATAATAATAATAGTCTGAAACTACTGCTAATGTTCAAACCTTCGCTGTCTTTTATTTATGACAAGTCGTCTTATTTATAAATATCTTGAGGTGCAGACACGCAATCCTGAAACGCAGCAGACCTAGTCGTAGTAGACAATCGGGTGTTAACCGCTCCCCCCCCCCCCACGCGCCAGTCTGGGAATATGAAAAGCGGGTTTTGGTGAGGCCGATGGCAGTGACACTTGAGAACAATCTCACAAAAGAGGCCTCGGAGGTTTTAAGAAAGCAAAAACCGGGCGATTCAGACACATACACGCACGACGAGCCACGAGTGGGGCCTCGGCGAAGCACGAGCCAATTGAGAACGCCCCTTAATCAAACATGAGAAGGAAAACAGGTCTCTGTGTGACAGAGGGAGCGCCAGCTTCTTCCTCGCCTCGACAGCCCTGGATGTCTGCTCAAGGCATCCCCTTTCTTAGAAGGTGCCCAATGTCCGAGAAGGGAGCCTTACTTAACCTTCTCCCCCCGCCTCTTGCCTTGCCATCCATAGCGGATGCGTAAAGCACCGCCGAGCCGCCACCAGCTGCTTCTTGATCGCTGAAACGCAGAGCCGGCCACTTCTGCGCCTCCCCGCTGCTGACGCCTCGGCTCCCCCTCGGAGGAACTTCTCGCGGGGCAACCCGCCAGCAACCCGCTCCTCGTCCCTCTTCGCTTCCCATCATTGTTGACGCCAGGCAGGCAGGCAGGCAGGCAGGCAGGCAGCCCTCGCCCCCCCCTCCTCTGCCTCCAGGGTCTCAGAGAAGTCCCCCTCAACTTCGTAGCGCGTCACTCACCGCCAGGCACCAGGAGAAAGAGCGCCAGGAAGGCGCAGGAGGTCAGGAAAGGGCTCCGGGCGCAGGCCGCCATCCTCCTCCTCCCCTCAGTCAGCCCGCGAGCAGCAGCCACAGACCCACCGGGACGACTCCGCGCCTCACAACTGAGTGGCTCGCGTTGCCCGAAAGCCAAGAGCCGCGGCCACGCCTCCTCCCGCCCCCCTCCTCCTCCTCCTCCGGCTGCTTTTGCTCCAGTTGCCCCTGCGAGCGCCTGAGCGAAATGGGAGCTCCGCGGCGGCCGTCCTTTTGCCGGCACCTCCCTCCTGCTTCTGCTTCAGGGCTGGCTCTGTCCTACGAGGCGGTCATTTCCCCGAGGGCCATGGATGAAGAAGCCCCAGGGCATGTGCAGAGCCTCTCCGTCCCCACAGCGCCGCCCAACTTGGAGGTGCGCACCTCTGGGATTAACAGCGCTATTCTGTGCCTGCTTCCCGGGAAGGAAGCCCCACTGTGTTCGGTGAGATTTACTCCCGTGTAATCGTGTATAGCGGGAGGTGGGGCACCCTGTAGCCCTCCAGATGGGAGCCGGAGTTCAAGAACACAGGTTCTCCATACCTGCTGTGTAGGACTGCAACCTAAAAGTCCCAAGATCCAGCTCTGACAACGAACTTCTTCCTTACAACCCCTGTTGTGGTTCTTCTTTTTTTAAAAAAAGAAAGAAATCAATTACTGGAGCTCCCAGGGCTGAGACCTGCCTTGGAAGGAATGTCCTCTGGCCAGAAAGTTCTGCTCCTTAATCCCAGTTTGTGCAGGATGTCTGTAACTGACCAATGGCAAGAAATCATTCTTCATGTGGCTGGGGAAACCCAGCCAGATAGACGGGTTGAAATAATAATATATTGTCATCCTCCTCCTCATCCTCCTCATGTACTACTTTATTGTTATCCCACTTGTGTTGGGGGCCCCCAAGGTTCAACCAGTCAGTTTACAACCAACCTTTAGTGTGGAGGTTAGAATGGGAATAGAAGAAGTAACACTGACAAGAAGGCATCATGTTTAGCCCTTCTGTAGCCCACATTTGATTCAAAGATGTGCGATGCTTCTGGATTCTATCACGTAATCCTTTTCTTGGGCACACACAGAAACCACAGGTGACCAGGTATCACATCAGCATCTCGGACAACCAAATAGGGGCCTGGGGCTAAAAATGATATTGGCCAGTGCTAGGAGGCAAAGGAGGTAACCAGGACACAAACTTTCTCCCCTATTGGCTGCTTTTAAATTGTTGAGGATCTTGGTGAACTACTTTATGATTTGTTTGCCTGTTGTAGCAGTTGTAATATGCTGTGCAAGATGGTGGATGATTATTAATTGTATTTTTGGAGCTCTTATTTCTTAGAATGTATTTTATTCTACTGAAATATGAATTCCTTAGAATTCATGCAGGTTGCTTGCAGGTTATCTCAAATTAAAGCGGTGCAATACCTTCCCGTTGGTATGAAGAACAGGATGTAGGCTCTCAACGGATGGCCTTTGGAGGATGAGGAAATGGCCTGTCCCTGTTCTCTGGGCTGATGTTTTCCTTCCCTTTGTTGGTCATCAAGAAGTGTTTGCAAAGAAATGACAGTTTGGAGAAAGGCAAACCGGGAACAGACAGAAAACAACTTTAATGGAGAGAGTAATCTATTCATCAGTTGTATGATTAACTGATTACAGTTTATTTAATGGCTTGCACCCATGGATATAATCCTACATTACACATGGGCAGAGCAATTCAAAAAGAGTGTGGCTCCTAACCTCCCCCTTTCTGATTTTTCTTTCCTTAAACACAGTTTTATTGCCAGCAGGAAATATATAAACTAGGCCAGCTTCAGGGCTGGTGTTGAGTGTGTCCTTCATTCCAAGGTGTGTGTTGGGGGAGTGGCATGCTCCTGCAGCACATCCTTTTGGGTGAGTCAAGAGGGGCAGCCTCCTGATGGATGAAGCCTCTCTCTTTCAGGATGGGCCTCACTGTCCGCAGAAAGGGAGGCCCAATGGATTCTCTGGTCTCTGCGATCCCTCCCAGGGACTGCAGCTTAGCCCATTTAACTGTCTTTCTTATTTCTGTAAATGTGTAGAAGTTGGTAGGATTCCACAACAATGATCAGAAGGAAAGATGCCACGGTCTCTTGCAGGTCCTGCCAGCTTTTTCCTCATCAAAGCCATTTTGTTTGGAAATGCAACACATTTTTTTCATGTGGAAAATTAATTAGCTATTTATTGTTCATTGGAATTGTTTCCTTTTTCAGCATGAGCTTCTATGCTAGCAAAATGACGTTTGTGGCAGAATGCCACATTTCCTAGCCTTGTTACTACATGCTAAACTTAAGAATATATTGCTGCATTTCCTCCTTTGTTCCCTCACAATAAATTGCACACCGCTGCAGGCCACACCTGCTCATTACTAAAGAGAAGCAGAAACGGAAGGGCATGCCAATTGCAATGCCAGTGGGAGAGGTTTACAATAAATAAAAACTTTGCAGTGAGGAAACGGATGATGACATTTCCTTCATGTGATCACTTTCACACGCCCTCTTTGTACAGTGGTGGCACCTGTGTAGGTGTGGACTCTGAGACACTTTTATTGCAGGTCCACCTTTCCAATTACTTCTTGATGGATAGACCTGCTGTCTTTTTTTTTACAGGTAGACCTGACATCCAGACAACTCTGCTGAAGTCCTCAGTTCTTTCATCCCACCCAGCATTCAATTGAGCTGCTGCTGCAAGTAACTTCATAGCAACCCCCCAACACACTGCATTTCCATAAAACAACCCAACCCAGCAGGATAACAACAATGGAATACACTTCAGGGCTGTCAAGCACTATTTAAGTCTCACCCCCCCACCCCTACCCCGCAGCCCTTCACATAGCAAAATATGTTACTGCTCAGGATCCATGATCCCTCAACCACAGATCCACCACCTACAATATGATATAACAATTATGGGCTTTTTATGTGATTTTGGTAACAGCAGAGTAATTTTTTAAATGCTACAATTTTATTTAATACAGTGGTACCTCGGGTTAAGTACTTAATTCGTTCCGGAGGTCTGTTCTTAATCTGAAACTGTTCTTAACCTGAAGCACCACTTTAGCTAATGGGGCCTCCTGCTGCCACTGGAGCCCGATTTCTGTTCTTATCCTGAAGCAAAGTTCTTAACCTGAAGCACTATTTCTGGGTTAGCGGAGTGTGTAACCTGAAGCGTATGTAACCTGAAGCGTATGTAACCCGAGGTACAACTGTATGTGAAATAAGTAGGAAAGATCAAAACCCTTGTTTTTGTCACTACATTTTTGTTTATGAACTGAAACACTTCTGCCTAGTTGCAGCTAGCTAAACTCATCATCACCTGAATTGTTTTCTATGGGGCAGCAATCACTTATTCAGTAGGGAAGATTAGCATAAAAGATTAAAAACCAAACCCAAAAGTCTCTTCTGTAGGGACAATGGGCGTTTCAACTCTAGGCTTCAGCTTCATTAACATATGATCCGCTTTTCTAAATGTCAGTAATTGCTGTGACTCATTTATTGTCTGGAAACACTGAGAAGTACGATTAGGCAAGTTTTTCACAAAAGGAATGAGGAGATTAGTGCCTTTGCTCCACACCTCCTTTCTACAAATAGTAGAAAATTCCTTACAAATGCTAGGTACCCAAATGAGCCATGATATGCAGATTCCCACCTTGCTTGCTTGCTTTAAAAAAAAAAAAAGGAATTGCATTGTTGCTTTTGGTAGATTGGGATGGGGAACCAGCCTGCACACATGCAGCAGGGTGGGGTCTTCCCCTTCCAGGGTTGCAAAGGTAGCGCCTGAACACTACTGTTTTCCTGCTTTTGGGTTGAGAAAGGGTGTTGATCAAGGCAGCAATTGCTCCCTCACTCTATGCACATACCACACATTTAAAGCACTTGATATCCTCAAAAGAATCTGGGAGCTAGTTTGTTAAGGGTGCTGGGAATCTTAGCTATGTGAGGGGTAAACTACAGTTCTGAGGTTTCTTTGGGGGCAGTCATGTGCTTTAAATGCGTGGTGTGCGCACAGCCTTCAAATATAGCTATGTATGTGTAGCAAGGGAGGCAATTTGTTGCTTAAAAATGCAAGCTTCTCTTCTTCGCCAGGAATGATAACCCATATACAGGAGGAGATGATAGGAAGAAAGAAATTATCCAGTGGCCAGTCTTGAAAATTAATTTTATATAGCAAAATAAAAACTTAGAAGATAGAATCATTAAGGGCATTATATCTGATAGCTCCACTGTTTAATTGTGAACTTGACCAAAGAAATAAAGGCCAGTTGCTCTGCTGTCCTGTAAAAATAATGTTAAATCTTCAAATATAATTCATTCTATTTGATTAACATGATAACTATTTTTTCAAGCAGCAGTCAAAGAACGTGTTAGAGATAATTAACAGATGCCTGCTGGCCTGGAAATGAAAAAGCAAGGAATGACTCACTGTAAACTTAACGACTTTCCATTTTCCAAGCCCAGAAGTCAAAGCTTCGTTTGTAATTCAACTAAGCCCCTCCTTTCTACCACAACCTACTGCCTTCCCCCTGTGGTTATTTTTCTAGCTTGTTTCCCCAAGTTGAGAAACAACGTACATGCCAGCAGTGATTCATTTCGCAATTGGTAGAACTATGAAGAAGCAAATGAAGAACCACAATGTAACATTATGGAGGTCTGCTGCTCTAAATGTGTTGTAAACATTTTTTGCTTACTGGCTAAATCTCTTTGTTTTTTTCTTTTTAGTGGTGAAGCCCCCTCCTCAAGTTACATTGGGAGGTGTCTAAAACTCCCCTATGTTATTTTTCCATTGAAAATCACCCACTTAAAATTTGTTATTTGCTGCAATTTTAAAAAGAATTGGGTCAGAAAAGAACCCACCACCACACAGCACAGTCCCAGTAGGGACCAGGGCTCCCTCCCCCCCCCCCCGCTGCTCTTTTTGTCCAGTCACAAAGCCATGATTCTAAAAGTAGTCACATCTAGCCTGACCCTCACATATCAACATATCAAGGCTTGCTTAGTTCTCAGATCTGATTCAGATTCACATAGCAGAAAACAAAATCCTAGGACAGAGAAACAGTATCGAGTCAGAGAACACTAACCCTTCCCCCTTGACATTTTGATTTTCTGTGTGCATGATATTCCCATGCCTTAAATAAATCATGTGAGTCTGGAGTCTGAAGTAGTACAACCAGAGATTAGGTTTACTGTCTCATCTGCTGTTTTTCAGAGCAAGGCCTAAAGCTGAGGCAGAAGCACTGCTATAAAACAGAGGTAGGAAAGATCAGGCCTGAGGGCCAGATTCAGCATTCCAGGCCTCTCCATCTGCCCCGGGGGGGGGGGGGGCTTCCCAGGCAACACCTCTTCCCAGTTCATATCCGCCATCACTAGCCTACACCCTGCAGTGGTCCTGCTGCGCAGCCTCCTTGAGTGCTTTTGCCTGTGTGGAATTGGCCTGAGCTGTGATGATGCCTCTTGTGTGGGGTGTGTGGCTGCTTGTAGAAACATCAACTGTTAATGTAGAAAAGTAAATGTCATGCTAGTTGCTCCACCCACCACTGGCATGAGGTCTCCAGAAGGTTGCCTGTGATATAATATAGTCTTCAGGCTCCAAAATGTCCCTCATCAGTGATATATAAGCCTTTCCTACATCATAGAATCCGCAGGAAAGATCCCACACCAATGAATAAATCCTATACGGAGGGAGGAATTCAACATCACACCGTTACAAACATTCTGCTAGCACAAGTGTTTCTGCTCTCCAGACAGAACAGTCTTCCCCCTTGTGCTGTTCTGTGGGGTTCTCTCAGCTACTATCACCCTGACACAATTTAGCAGGGTGTATGAGAGGAGGGAGAGGGACGCGGGTGGCGCTGTGGGTTAAAGCCTCAGTGCCTAGGGCTTGCCGATCGAAAGGTCGGCAGTTCGAATCCCCGCGGCGGGGTGCGCTCCCGTCGTTCGGTCCCAGCGCCTGCCAACCTAGCAGTTCGAAAGCACCCCCGGGTGCAAGTAGATAAATAGGTACCGCTTACCAGCGGGAAGGTAAACGGCGTTCCGTGTGCTGCGCTGGCTCGCCAGATGCAGCTTTGTCACGCTGGCCACGTGACCCGGAAGTGTCTCCGGACAGCGCTGGCCCCCGGCCAATAGATGTGAGATGGGCGCACAAACCCCAGAGTCTGTCAAGACTGGCCCGTTCGGGCAGGGGTACCTTTACCTTTACCTTTATGAGAGGAGGGACAAGAAGCTACAGTTAGAACTGGATATGGAACAACTGATTGGTTCCAAATTGGGAAAGGAGTACGGCAAGGCTGTATATTGTCTCCCTGCTTATTTAACTTATATGCAGAATTCATCATGCGAAAGGCTGGGCTGGATGAATCCCAAGCCGGAATTAAGATTGCCGGAAGAAATATCAACAACCTCAGATATGCAGATGACACAACCTTGATGGCAGAAAGTGAAGAGGAATTAAAGAACCTTTTAATGAGGGTGAAAGAGGAGAGCGCAAAATATGGTCTGAAGCTCAACATCAAAAAAACGAAGATCATGGCCACTGGGCCCATCACCTCCTGGCAAATAGATGGGGAAGAAATGGAGGCAGTGAGAGATTTTACTTTCTTGGGCTCCATGATCAGTGCAGATGGTGACAGCAGTCACGAAATTAAAAGACGCCTGCTCCTTGGGAGAAAGGCGATGGCAAGCCTAGACAACATCTTAAAAAGCAGAGACATCACCTTGCCAACAAAGGTCCGTATAGTAAAAGCCATGGTTTTCCCAGTAGTGATGTATGGAAGTGAGAGCTGGACCATAAAGAAGGCTGATCGCCGAAGAATTGATGCTTTTGAATTATGGTGCTGGAGGAGACTCTTGAGAGTCCCATGGACTGCAAGAAGATCAAACCTCTCCATTCTGAAGGAAATCAGCCCTGAGTGCTCACTGGAAGGACAGATCGTGAAGCTGAGGCTCCAATACTTTGGCCACCTCATGAGAAGAGAGGACTCCCTGGAAAAGACCCTGATGTTGGGAAAGATGGAGGGCACAAGGAGAAGGGGACGACAGAGAATGAGATGGTTGGATGGTGTTCTTGAAGCCACTAGCATGAGTTTGATCAAACTGCGGGAGGCAGTGGAGGACAGAAGTGCCTGGCGTGCTCTGGTCCATGGGGTCACGAAGAGTCGGACACGACTAAACGACTAAACAACAACAACAACAACATGAGAGGAGGAAAGCCCCATTGCCATAGTGGAAGTCCTATTAGCGGGACCTGAGGACTCAGGTAGCGCTGTGCTCTAAATCACTGATCAGAAGTTCGGCAGTTTGACCACTACGCAACGGGTTGAGTACCCATTGCTCTGTCCCAGCTTCTGCCAACCTAGCAGTTCGAAAGCATAACAGTGGGAAGGTAAATGGCATTTCTGGGCGCTCTGGCACTTGTCATGGTCCTCCGTGCGCCAGAAGCAGTTTAGTTATACTGGCCACATGACCTGGAAAGCTGTCTGTGTACAAACTCCAGCTGCCTTGGCCTGAAAAGCGAGATGAGTGCCACACCCCATAGTCACCTTTGACTGGACTTAACTATCCAGAGGACCTTTACCTTTACTAGCGGGACCAGTTAGTTGAATCCAGGCCATGATTCATGAATGGTGAAACATCACTCTTATTGCAGAGAAGCAAAACTCTGCACTTGGTGACAGTGTTGTAGTTAAGATTCCACCTGCTTAGGTAACTTCTCTATGCTAGGAGTGTAACCACATATGTTAAACGTTTTTAATAGTTTTCAATTCTTTTAATTAAGTTTTTATTGTACTTTAAATTGTACTGTTTCAGCATGTTGGTGCTTGCAACCTTAGGCTCCTTTGGAATAATCTAATTAGTAATACAGTAATAACAAATGATACATGTAAATGTCTGTTACTGATGCAATTTTTAAATGTAAGGGAATTTAAATGGAGAAGCAGCAGCAGCAGGAGGAGGATGCATAGCCTCTCTTGCCAGTTCTTCTTCTTTTTAACTGCGCCAGCAACGTGACTTTCCCCTTGTGAGCTTAAAAAAGCCATGTTATTATCTCTCCCGTGCCCAGATAGGTCACTTTTTTGTTGCCATTGCTATGATTGTGGATGTTTTGTTCACCCTTAAATTTATATTGGCAACTTACACAGAAATGCATAGCTTACTTTGTAGCATCCTGTGTTAAATATCATGTATACACTCCTCAGCTGCTGTTTTTATAAGCTTACTGAGCATGGCCCATGTTACCTGATTAAATAAGCCCCACCTGCAGCCTAGCAAACCCTGCCAATTTCCTCTTGGCTGCTTTTGGTGCTTGTGGATTTGCTTCACAAGCCTCCTTCCTTCTGGCTGCCTTCTCACTGTTTAGTGCCCTTTATTTCCCAAACAGTGTAAGGGATTCAAGGCTGCCAACTGACAGAGAGGTGGGGACCCTGGATGGAACTGCTGTTGTGCAATTAACAGCAGCAACATCTGCAGAGATCAGCAAGCAAAACTGGAGCATCATCACCTGCTGTTGATATTTAATGCTGTTAAAGCTGAAGGAGCAGGAGGGGGGGACCCCAATATCTAACCTAGAATATAGTGCCTTATTCCCACTTTGTAGGGTGGGCAGCATGGTTAGAAGATGCAAGGAAGGAGAAGGCTTATCTATCTTTAAAACACCTGGTGCAGAGCAATAGCCATCACAAACCTCCAGATGCGACTGGGTTACAACTCCCATCAACCCCAACCATAATGGCTGATTGTCAGGGACTATGGGAACTGGAGCTCAACAACATCTAGAGGGCACCATGTTGGATATGCTTGGTGTACAAGATGGACTTTTGGTAGGTGCAGCTTTGCTTAGTTTGCAGAACAAGCTGCACCAGCCAAAGATGAAAGACATAGGGTGAGGAACCCTTTAGGCCACATCCCCATGGTGGGCAGCAGTGGTGTAGCATGGGGGGTGCAGGGGGGGCCGGCCGCACCGGGCGCAACATCTGGGGGTTAGGGTTAGGGGGCGCAAATCCACGGGTTAGGGGGCGCAAATTACTTGCCTTGCCCCGGGTGCTGACAACCCACGCTACGCCACTGGTGGGCAGGGTCAGCAGGCAGAGCATTAAATGTGAATGTTCTCCTTTTGTAGTAATCTAGTTTCTGCACATGCAAACATTCCTCCTTATCTTCCAGCCAGGTAGGGCTGGTGAGAGGTGGGGCTTGGGGTGGTACAGGACCAGGAGAGAGACCTGGGGGGCCAGATAAAAAAGCCTGGAGGTTCCCCATGCCTGGTCTCTGATATGTGTTTCCTTTAATGCTATCCAAAGAGACACAAGGCAATTGCATATGAGCGCACTCATGTCCGCCATATTTTTGCACACCTCTCCTGGAGATCAGCAACCACTGCGCTCACGAAACAGGTCTCTTGATTCGTTTTAGTCAAGCAGTTTGTCTGACGTATGCACAAGCAGCTGAACTGAAGGGATGACTGAACTCTGAAGCAGGAGTACTGGTGAATAATTCAAGCGCGCAACAGGGCAAAATTGCAGCCAATACAAAGGCCGAGGAGAAAGGAAGACTGTTTGCTGCATAGACTTTTGTTTTTAATAGGGAAGTTTTTTAAGAACATTTTAAAGAACACCCATTTAAAAATAAATGGGTATGTTTATGGCCACATTTTCTTAGTACGCACCATTCAAGCATACAGGATTGCTGGGGGTGGGGGAAGACAGTATTCCTGTACCTGTAACAGCAGCATGGCAAGCAGTAATTAAGCAATTAATTACAGCATGTAGGTGCATTTTCTGTACCGCAGGCTGAAAAAAGAGCTCGTGGGAGTGGTTGGGTGCAGGGATACCAAAGAGGAATGTCAAAAACATCAGAGTTCTCAATTCTAGTACTTTATTAAAGAAAGGTGTAGACTTACAGCAGAGCAGCCTGCCATGTCTCCCAGACCTAACAGATGGGGGATGGACATTGCAGCAAGGAGATGGCTTGCGCTCCCCCCAGCAAACATTCATACATTCTTTATCCACAAAGCAGTCTACGTCACTTTGGCTAGGACTTCCCATCACGCCACCTGACCAGATGAGGGCATAGGTGGCAAATACCCAAATCTTACAGATAGTTGTTCCCCTTTCTGGGTTCAAAGCACAGCACCTCAAGCCGCTAGATAAGGATACCATCAAAGCAAGCCAATTAGCCTATATCAGGGGTAGGCAACCTAAGGCCTGTGGACCAGATGCGGCCCAATTACCTTATCAATCCAGCCCACGGACGGTCCGGGAATCAGCGTGTTTTTACATGAGTAGAATGTGTCCTTTTATTTAAAATGCATCTCTGGGTTATTTGTGGGGCCTGCCTGGTGTTTTTACATAAGTAGAATGTGTGCTTTTATTTAAAATGCATCTCTGGGTTATTTGTGGGGCATAGGAATTTGTTCATTCCCCCCCCCCAAAAAAAATATAGTCCAGCCCACCACATGGTCTGAGAGACAGTGGACCAGTCCACAGCTGAAAAAGGTTGCTGACCCCTGGCCTATATCAAAGCAAGTGAACATAAGCATATATGAGCTCACTGCTACAACAGCTACCAATTAATTGTGGGGTTATCTTGACTACCAAGATGGCATCTGCAGAGTTTCCGGAACAGTTCACCTTTGGTTCAACACAATGCAGGTAGCTACGTACACACAATACTAGGAGTGGAGAACCTGTTGCCCACTTGCCAATCCTGGCGCACCAGATTCCCCATTGGGTGCACAAGACAATTTTGGACAAGCCACCCTCACCTGCCATAAACCTGAGCACATTCAAAGCACATTCTTCTTCTCTAGGGCACTGTAGTTTATCCCTCACAGAGTTACTAGCAACTCTTAGCAAATTGCTGTCCCCAAATAATAATAATAATAATAATAATAATAATAATAATTTTGGCAGTGGTGGTGGTGGGGAGGAATGTGTTTCCATTGTGCTTTAAAGGTACAGTGTATACATCAACAGCTAACTGTGTGAGCCTAAATGTGTGTGCTCAGAAGTAGGTCCTATTGAATTCAATAGGCCATGTGGCCAGAAAAGTAGAGATAGGATTGCAGCCTAAATTACTGAAGGTATAAGCTCAGTATGTCTCGATAAAGGCATTGGTAGAGTGCAGCACATTCCTATGTATATTTGCTCAGCAGATACAGGTGGTCATCCATTTTATTAAAAACAGCAGCATGGCCTCATAGTTTTGTAAATCATCAATGTCTTATAATTTTAAGTTTTGGAGGCTGGCTTCTCCCTGTCACATCTGTGGGAGTGTCCAGCTAGTCAGATTTTTAGAAAACATCAACACTATGTTATATTTTATTTCTATACATGTCCCCACAGGTCCCCAGAGTTGTGAACAGCATATTAATGCAAAATAATTAAATAGACTGATGGTATGCAATCTAAACATAAGACAGCCAGGAAAAAACCCCTGCTAGATTCATGTTTATTAGTGCTATTCTCTGCCCCAGTGAAAACAGGCTTCCATCTTTTACATGCAGACCGTGTATCATATAAATGCAAAAGAAGAGGGACTTCATGAAAAAGCAGAAGTCAAGTGCTACATTTGTGACATTCTGTTGAAGATTGTGTGTAAAGGCCCTATGGACTGGTACCACACTGGTTTCCCCATAGGGTGTGCACATGCGTATCACCACTAGAGGCCACCATATATCTAAATCATAACCAAAAGTGGCTCTGAATCATTCATAAATAGTAAATCCAATCAACACACTCATGTTGAAAGGTCTTCTGCTTTAGATGGTTAGAATTGCCCAATACCACAGGAACTTGGCCTTATGCCTGTTCTCTGCCCATCGTGATGTGAGATTTCTACTGTGTATATCGGAGTAGAGACAAAACTGAAGGAAAGGAGAAGCAAAGGCTACAAAGTATAAAACCAGCATCTAGTAGGTTGAAGTTAAACAGAAAACTAGCACAACCACATCAACAACAAAAAGAAGTCTATACTGTAAATAGGGAAAGGGAAGCATTTCCTCCACAGACAAGAACGGCAACACTAAAAACAAAACAAAAACAGGGAAGAAGCTGGCTGAGACAACCCACTTTATTATTCTGTAGTAGATTACAGTGGTACCTCTGGTTACATACGCTTCAGGTTACAAACGCTTCAGGTTACAGACTCCGCTAACCCAGAAATAGTACCTTGGGTTAAGAACTTTGCTTCAAGATGAGAATAGAAATTGTGCAGCGGCAGCAGCAGGAGGCCCCATTAGCTAAAGTGGTACCTCAGGTTAAGAACAGTTTCAGGTTAAGAATGGACCTCCAGAACGAATTAAGTTCTTAACCCGAGGTACCACTGCATATTACTACTGAAACAAATTTTAACTATGCAAAGAGCTTTACAATATTCATATTTCTCAATCTCAGAAGAGCGTTGTTGCTGCAGACAGTGAACTGAAGCTGAAAAATTGTAACTTACCCAACAACTTGTCAAGAGGTTCAGTTGAGATTTAATCCAAATTTCTCCACTCCTGATCTATCTCAAGAGGCACTGGACAGACAGTGCTAGCTTCTGTAATAGGTGTACTTAATATGGCACAGGCTTCAATCCTAAACATTCTGGCGAGGGAATAAGTCTAACTGAATTTAATAGAGCATTCAATGATAAGGGGGAGAACCATGTATGCCACCTTGAGCTCCTTGGCGAAAAAGATAGCATGGAAGTGCAATAAATAAATGACTTAATTTTGAATGAACATGTTTAGGATTGCAAAGTGAGGCTTGTGTTTGTCTGCAGCATACTTTGCGGCTGAAAGTTACTCAGTTATACTTTTAGACTTATGCACATTGATTAGAGAGTAAGTTCCAACTAACATGGTCAAACCTTTTAATAATAATAATAATAATAATAATAATAATAATAATAATAATAATAATAATAATAATAATAATATCTTTATTGTCATTGCCTCCTCTCGGGGACAACAAAATTACTTAATTTTCTGTGGACTGTGGGGGAAATCAGCTATTGACTGTTTAGTTTACAGAAGAAAATTTAAGCTCATGTTTCCTGATTTGTTTTCAGATACATTGCTCAGGAGTAGGATGGCCTGGGGTAAAAACGGAAGACTGGAATCCTGCACCTTTCAAGGTTGTGTAGAAGAGAGAATTTCAGCAAAGGTAACCACACCTGCTAAAATTCTCTCTTCCACAGAACAGGACTTGGGTGGATAGAAATTCAGTTCAGTTTTTTTTAATGCAAACTGTGGGGGAGGAAGCGAAAGGAGAATGTTAGCCGCTTTGAGACTCCTCTGGGTAGTGATAAAGCGGGATATCAAATCCAAACTCCTCCTCCTCCTCCTCCTCCTCCTCCTCCTCCTCCTCCTCCTCCTCCTCTTCTTCTTCTTCTTCTTCTTCTTCTTCTTCTTCTTCTTCTT
Source organism: Podarcis vaucheri (assembly GCF_965113315.1). NCBI lineage: Eukaryota > Metazoa > Chordata > Lepidosauria > Squamata > Lacertidae > Podarcis > Podarcis vaucheri. The sequence goes on along the minus strand of NC_138760.1, from coordinate 81,485,746 downwards.
CTTCTCTCCTCCTCCTCCTCCTCCCTAATTCACACCTCCCTAATAATGGAGCTACTTGTCAAAATGTGCACTTCTCTGAATTTTGCACTGCAATTCTACAACCAAAGAAGTATACAAAAATGCACACATTATGGGGAAATGTGTATGAAACTGGATATACATTTCACTGCTCATGTGAGTATAGAACTTGCATGAGCAATTATTTGCCTGGCTGACCCTCAGAGTCGATCCTGAATTGCCTTAAGTGTGTCGCAGCCAGGAAAATAAGTTTAGCATGTTTTTCTGGACGACACGCCCCAAACTTGGAATCTAAAATTATCCTGGCCTGCAGTTTGATAGCGGAACAAATATTTTAAGCAGTATTGCCATCCTTTGAGCAGAAGACATGTTTCCCATGAGCTCACCGTATAAACCTGATCTGAAGAAATTTTTTACTTTTGAAGGATGGATAGATGCCTGCACATTTACAGGTAATATTGTCTTGCCTGTAGGGTTTACAAAAGGCACTCCCTCAAAAAGTTACAGCTGTAAGATCTGCATGGCAGACATCTGAAGTACATGTCTGTTGTGCACAGTGTGTCTCAGCCTTGGATCATGCTTAGACTCCAGCTGTCCATCGCAAACCTCACCAATTTCAGAATGTGCTGTGAAAGAGGGTCATGAATTCATATCGAGGGCCAGTTCCCATGGCTATGTTGAGAATTGCTCCATGACTGCACAGGATGCAGAGAAACCATCCAGCTGCTATTCCATAACCCTTTTCTGAGCGTGAGATACATTGGATTCAGTGGGGCTTAGTTATGAGCAGACGTGTATCAGATTTCACTCCCAGACTCTTTAGGGTTATTCTGGGAGGCAGCATCAATTTAGAAAGCCTAACACTGTATTCAAGAAAACATGTTACACTAAATACTAGGCATCGGTGTAAGATTGTTTCAGCTGGAATCTCCACAAGACTATCTGGTTGTATCTGCAGGATAAGAGCCATGCTGAGGACCCAAGTTCTCAGTTCTGAAACTACTCAGCTCTAATTAGGCTGTCGCAGTGTTAACCAGCAACTGCAGACTCTTTAGCAGTACTGTTCCTTTATCAATCAATAGACACAGATGATGTGAAAGCAGTACAATTACATATATATTCATTGCTCACCTTCTTATATAAACTCTTTCATGAGCTGTTCTTCCAAAAGTAGTGGGGCACAGTATACTTTGCGTTGTGAGAAAATGACATTGTTTAAAAGCATTGTTGTTATTGGTAAGTTCTATATTTTTTAAAAAAAACTGGTTGCGGGAATTGGGGACTGTGAGACTTTAGGCTATGTATTTTCTCTTTATATGCATGCTACCCACACTTGGTTTAATTCTGTTCTTATTTTTATTATATTGAATGAATAAAAACCTCTGGCTTTTAATAAAACTTATTTGCCTATAACAATGTTTGAGTGCCTTGGTCAAATGATTTAATTAAAATATTCAAAGCTATTCTTAGCAAACAGAACCTCCAGTTCAATTTAAATGGGAGAGAAGAAGAAAGAAAACTGCTTTTCAAATGTTGGAAGGATTAATCTCTGACTCATTGCTAAGCGACTTTAAAAAATACTAATATAATGTAGCTCTTGCTATTATTAGAGATACAGAAAGCTCTAGTGGCCTAGAATGACTTGACTGAACCTTATAATCTTAAGGGGAAGAAAATTTAGGGACGAGATTCAAGAAGTTCTTGTAACTACTAACCCTATGTTGAAACTAGCCCAAACTGAGAAAGAAAACTATTGTTAATCTAACAGAAATTTCTGTTTGTCTTGCAGCTCCTGTAGCTGAGGCAACTTGTCCATTATCTGAGCCTCATCATCCAACCACAAGATCACCAAACTGTAGGGTCTCATCTCCTTCACATTGTGTTTCTCAAACACTGCGTGAGATAACAAATTGGAAAGGAAAACCCAGAAGGCATAAGCTAAGCAAAGACTATATTGGTGGCCCCAGTAACTTCAAGTAAGCTAAAATCAAGTAGCTTAAGTTGGATTCCTGCATGCATGCACATCACTGAACTGAACTGAACTGAACTGAACTGTGTGAATTGGAAAGCAATGCATTCAGGTTTTTCAGGTTGTAATGAATGAAAGAAAATTGCTTTGGTGGCGGATTCTTTCACATGTACTAGTTGTGAATCTAGGCAGTATAGCTTCAAATACACAGTGGTGGAGCTTCATGCTCCGGCCCTGGGGGGCAGAGAGCAGGTGGGCACACGTCCTGGGGATGGTGCGCTCCCCCCCCACTCCCCTTCCTCCACCACTGTGAATACAACTGTTGGGAATCAGAAGTGAGGATAGAGCTGTTGTACTTGAGCTCAGCTTTTGGGCTTCCCATAAGGATCAGGCTGGACTAAGCAAGCCTTTGGATTAATCCAGCAGGGCTGTTCTTGCATTGCAGCCTATGAGTAAAGAACTTATTTGCACAAGATTTGGAAGATGCTATCCTGACGTTATTGGCTGGAAAGTTGAAAGAGATGTCCTTGTATACAAGAGAAGGGTCTTCAATCTGTTGAATTTCATTGTACACAGGTCGTACATTGATAATAAAGGTATTATTATACAAGGACCTGAGAGACCAGGGTTTAAATCCCCACTCAGCCATGAAGCTCACTGGGTGACCTCAGGCCAGCCACTGCCTCTCAGCTCAACTTACCTCACAGGGTTGTTGTGAGGGATTAGATGAGAAAGGGGAGATTAGATGAGCTCCTTGCAGAAAAAGGTGGAAGAGAAGTATAAAAATATAAATAAATAATTTTTTAAAAATTCAGCATCATACTGCTGACTATTCAGAGTATTTGCTAATCATTATACAGTCTAATTTCTTCTCTAACAGAAGGGTTATTGCACGGCTGGTGCTTCAGGTCAGCTAATGTGGATTCCAGGCAACTGTTGGCAGAGTCCACATTGTGCTAAAGGAGCAGCTTTGAGGCTGTAACTTTCTGCTATGCCTTTAACAGTTGCTTGATCTGCAGACATGAGCAGATACTGTAAAACTGAAGTCCCCTCCCCGCACCCCAATGAAGTTGGTGTTAAAGGCACAGGAGGCAGGTCTGACTAGTTCTTGTTCCATGATCATCCCTGCCTTAGTGTCATATTGCATCTTAACTTGGGTTGCTTCTCATGTAGAGGTATAGGGAACTAGCTGCATCAACTGGTTCTCAACTAAGATGGGGAACTTAGTTGCTGACCTGGGGAACAGTATTGCTTACCTGAATCATTAACTGGCTATAAGAAGAGGATTTTTTTGTTTTTATGCAATCTGCTGTAGTCTCTTAAGCTCCTGGCTATTGTTTGTTGAGAGGCATGTTGTTAGAATAAGCCTCCATGTGAGAAGTTGGTAAATTTACCAGTATTAATACAATAAATAACAGCAGTTTGTCAGAGCTGGAAAGGAATCTTGTTGAAGCTTACTTGGGAGTAAATTTACACGTCAAAGCTCCTTGAAAGGGTTTGCACAGAACCAAGAAGGGGGATGGGTGGCAAAAAGCCTCAGAGACAGCCTCTTAGCTGATCTTATGAAAATGCAGTCTTTTAATGATCCTGTGACCAAATAAATCCAGTTCAAAACCTGACCTCAGATAGACAAGCTGCACATGGAAGTTCTACTTTTGACAAACAATTTGCTTTTACTGGAAGGGATGCTCATCTTCCCTTTGGTCATAGTCATAATACTACTTAGGATTTCTTTGTATTCAAATAAAATATTGCCTATTTTTTATGCCCTTTACAAATAAATGTGTTGAGGTGTGTGTTTGTGTATGTACACAAACATGCATCTGGGGTGTGTGTGCCAAACTAGGTCTTTGACCTGGGTGACAGAAAGCCCTGAGTTTCTACTACAGTATTCTAACTAACATGCTTGCTTTGATATGCTTGCTTTGACAATCCAAGTCTTCAGTGATATCTGCTAAAAATGCTAATCTGTCTTTTAGACATCTCTGTCACATTGGATGGAGTCCCCAAACTGGTTTTGCTGTAAGTAATTGCTGTGGATTATTGCTTGCTCAACTATCAATGCTTCCTCTTTTCCTCTCCTTTTAAAAATGGTTGCTACAAAAAACGAGCTTTCCCTCATGATATGAGCACGACATTCTAACTTGTTTGAGCCTTACCCTTATGCAAGCTTTTTTGTGAGCAAGTACGCATGCAAAGAAAGGCCCTTTTCTTAAAAGGCAGGGGTCTCCAAAGTGGTGCCTTGTACACAGCAGTTTGCCCACCATTGCCTCCTATGTCTCCTGCAAAATGTCTTGGTAAACAGCCATCTCCAAAATCACAAGGCACGAGAGACTGTTTGATCTTCTTAGTTGTGTTTGCACTTGCCAGATGGGTGGGGTATAAATAGTATTATAATAAATTGTTGTTGTTGTTGTTGTTATTTGTTGCCTGGTCTTTCCTGCTTCAGATACATTCCCTTAAATAGACCCACTTTTCAGTAAATACAAAGCCTAGACATCTACTTTTTCTTCCTTCCCCAACAGGTGAGATGCAAAGACCTTCTCACTGTTGGTGCACTGCTGACTGATGCTTTCTTTTCCACTGAATAGAGCATGTCTATATCATTTTATGTTTATGCCCTTTTAAGTTGAGGCAGCCTTTTAATGTTATGTCATTTTCTGACTGGTGCCCATTGCACTTCTTCAAAATTCCAAATGTGTCACAGGCTGGTGGTGAGCCCTGTTTTCAAAGCTCTGTAGCCGTTACATCCTCTCTCTTTTTTGGACACAGTTGAAGAACCTTGTCTCAGTGGCGTAGCGTGGGTTGTCAGCACCCGGGGCAAGGCAAGTAATTTGTGCCCCCTAACCAATGGATTTGCACCCCCTAACCCGTGGATTTGCGCCCCTAACCCTAACCCCCAGATGTTGTGCCCGGTGCGGCCCGCCCCCCCTGCACCCCCCACGCTACGCCACTGCCTTGTCTACAGCAAAGCTCTGTTTATTTGCCCCTTATGGTTTGCTTATGGCTTTCCTCAAATAATGATGGGACTTGTTGGTTAAGTAAGAGACACTTAATGATCTCTTTCAATACTCAGCACCTCCAACTAGTTTCCAGGTTCCCTAGCAAGACGAATGAACTAGTTTACAGGATTAGTGGATGAGAGGCCGCATTAAAAAAAACACAGGAAAATCGTTTTGAATTTGACATGCTTTACAACTCAGTCCTAACTGTTTCTAAATGGGAAGTATTGGGGGGTTCATGATTAAGAAACATGCTGCTCAGTTTTACAATTGTACCTTGTCTTGCAGACCAGCTTAGATCCTGAACTAATGATGATCTTTGCTAAGGCTGGCATAACGCAGGACCACCTGAAGGACAGGAGAACATCAAAGAAGATTTTGGAAGTAATTGAGAAATGTGGGGGTGTAGAAGCAGTATTGAAAGAGGCAAAGACGACAGGTATTGCACTTGAGCACCTGTGTAGGTAGTGGAAACATTTTTCTGTATTAATGTTATGTAAACATTTATTCAAGCGGTCAGATGTATTGGTATAGTCACTGGCTGCCTTGCTGCATACAAACGCAGTATGGAATGTGGTTGCGCAAGTATGGCAGCCACCAGTTGGCTAGTGACTGTGCTGTGAGAAACTCAGGGTAGACAGCTTTCCCTGCCCCCTTGTACCATTGATAGTTTCTAAAGATGTTTGTTTAAAGGCTTAATAGTCCCTGTCTTGTATTCAAAAAGTGAACACCAGGGTGGGGCTGTTCTACAGAAAAGGCCCTAGCCACCACCTGTCCTGTCTTTCATCCCCTGCTTTTATTGGTGCTTGGCAGGGCTTGTTATTTGTGCCATACCCATCCCAGGTGAAAAGACTATGCTTGCAACTGAGGGCTGGATCTGTTCACGCTTGCACTGATGATGGAACACCTTGAGTGAAGAGCACTCTAGTCCAACCCTCTGACTCTCTCCATCTCCAATCTGGCTAGTTCCATGGATTGGCAGGATGGCTCCCTGGCTACTGTGGGAACCTTGTTCCTCAGAGGCATGGTGGAGACCAGCTTCCCCTTGCCCACTGGGATGTCCTAGGCAGTGGCGTAGCATGGGTTGTCAGTACCCGGGGCAAGGCAAGTAATTTGCGCCCCCTAACCCGTGGATTTGCGCCCCCTAACCCTACCCCCCAGATGTTGTGCCTGGTGCGGCCGGCCCCCCCTGCACCCCCACGCTATGCCACTGGTCCTAGGGCCGCAGGATGGAACCCTAATCCAGATCACTGTTCAAACTGCCTCTGCCCCCCATCTCTGGGGCCTCTTCCTCCCCCTCTGACGGATCCTGCCATTCCCACCCCATCCCACCTGGGACTCGGCTAGATTGGAAAAGCAATTTATATGCGGTGTGTATGCTATAGAACATTGTGCCACCAGATGGCGCTGTGGAGTCCCATTTTCCTCTACCTGTTTTCCCTTTTTAAATTTACAACACATTTAACTGAAACACTTCTTTGAGGTGTCTAGATCCAGCCCTGGTAACATGGGGCCCATGATACCACCATGCATGCTTTGGGGTGCTGAGGAATCAGATGAGAAATCAGGTCCCAAACCATTCAGGGCTTTAGAAGTAACCAGCAACTAACAGGCAATTCCTGCAGATCTCACAGAACTGGTATAATAGAATAAACCTTTCAAGCTGTTCTAACTACCTTGACCAATTCATAAGCAAGCACCCTTTTAGAATGCATAAAGTTGGTTTTAATTTTTGCATGTGGATATTTGCATTTTTACGTGCATAGCCCTGAATCCATATGTGGATTTGGAAACTGTAAAAATAAAGAAATCTGTGTTTGGGATGTAAGTAACAGTAGCTTCATACATGGACATCAACAATCAAATTCAATATTGCTCTTGGTAATTTTTTTTAAAATCTTGCTTTACTTGGGACTTTGCTTTCTTGCTTAACTTGGTGGGGCTTTGGAAGAAAACAGCTGGGTTGAAAACTTTAATTGAATGGGCTGAGGAGCTGAATAGCTACACAGTTACCTGTTTCACACCTGTCTTTCTGCAGGCTTATTGAAAAAAACCCTTGACCATCCTCTGCTTTATCCTGCAATGCCCACGGACCTGGATTGCACTTGCAGCCCAAACAATAAACAAGACTCCCGTAGTTTAGGAGTGAAGGATGGATTTAAGGATGTACTAGCAGCACCTAGCTCCGTATCAAAATCAGATGAGTCGTCTCATTATGTTGATCTCCCTGCAGTTGTCATAACTCCAGCATCTTGCACGTCTCCTTCCAAAAGGGTATCTCAACACAGTTTGATCCAAAATTTGAAGGACGTGCAGCTGAAAAAGTCAAAGAGTGACAACCGACTAACTCCTTTCACCCGCAACATTCTAATGAGTCAGATCAGAAAAGGGACACAACTGAAACCAGCAAGTATCTTTTATTTCAATACTGCACCGGTTATCTGATAATAGCTTAAGCATTCCTGTTAATCTCCTCCCCGTCCCCCGAACTGGCTTTTAAAACAACACTGCTCAAAATGCAAGCTTTGTCCCTATGTCTTCAGCTAATTTTCTAGTGAACTTTTAAGTCTAAAAACCAGCCAAAATGGTGAGCACATAGTAAGCATTCACTTAATAAACCTGTTTGCCATATCTTCTTATATCTGTGCTCCGTTTGGAAGCTGGGGATTACCTAGAACAGGCACCCCCAAACTCGACCCTCCACCTGTTTTCGGACTACAATTCCCATCATCCCGACCACTGGTCCTGTTAGCTAGGGATCAGGGCCATCTTAACTGTTGGCCCAAAGGGTGCGGGGCACCCGGGCACTGGACTCTCAGGGGCACCAGGCCGAAAGTCTGGGGCCCGAGAGTTGGAGTCTGGGGAAGAGCCCGTCGGAGCACCGCGGGCTCTTCTTCTGCAAGGCACTGAGGCAGCTGGCCAGTTCCACCTCCACCCTTCTTCTCAACTGGGCTGCATGCACACAGCTCTTCTACAGAAAGAGCAGTAAGAGGCTGCCGGCCGGGGCGGAGAGAGGCTGCAGTGTGCAAGGTGCCCGGCTGCGGCCGCTCCATCCATGTCAAGCCGGGGGGGTGGGGTGCACCCCAGTGCCGCATATGCTTAAGACTGCCCTTCTAGGGATGAAGGGAGTTGTAGTCCCAAAACAGCTGGAGGGCCGAGTTTAGGGATGCCTGACCTAGAAGATGGGAGACGCTGAACTTTGGCCTGCCTAAGTGGGCGGTATAACTCTCTCCATTTTGTTTTGTTTAACTTAATGGCATCAGCAGGTGGGTGGAAAGATGTTATGAGTAGTAAGATGTGATTGGGAATGAGCCTTGTCTCATTTTGAGAGAAGGAGGGAAAATGCGCAGCTTGTTCCACTGTACAGGGCCTTGTTCCACGTGTACATGGGTACTGTACAATGTAGGAGCTGCATTAGGCCAACAATACCACAGGGTTGGAACCGTTGTTCTTATATGTGAGATTAGGATGCCACTGGAGAATTCAGTGTATCCCATTGGATAAATATAGCTGTTGCCATGATAAGTGAATACTGTATACTTATTCGGACTTTTGGACCAGGACTAGGACTGTGATACCATGAAATAGAATGGTACAAGGTGGTACCACACCGATCTGATGCAGGCCACACTGCCATAGCTTCACCCATCTCCAAAGTGGATTATGAAAGATGGCTGTGAATCAGTGTGCAGATTAGCAGAACAATGAGCTAGTTCTGTAGAAAAAGACCATAGAACAGATTCTGTAGAATAGACTTGGCTAAAGCCATAAACTTGACAAAGAGACTAGTTTGACAACTTTATGTTAATAGCTTCAGCAAAGTCTGTTAAGCAGAAGGAGCCAGGCTCACGGCGTACTTTTGAAAGCTTAGCGCCATTTGGGCCAAGTGAGGAGGAGGAGGTACACAGGTGCAAGGTGAGAGCACGGGACATTTCAGGATCCAATCAGAAGCCAGGATGGCTTCTGTAATTCCAGGGTGTCTCAGTCAAATTGGGACAGTTGGGGGTATGGGTTGCCCAGCTCTGCCGTAGATGGCCTGAATTTCCTGTGTTTGTACCTGACATTGCTGACTAGCTCTTCTAAATGCATGCAAGCTGAAACAAGAAATCCTCAGGGTGCTTATAGTAAGCTGTCTTCAGTTGCCTTCAGGAAGTGAGGCAAGTGCAAGCCAGCTATATAACGTGAATTCTGCACTTGCACAAGCTCTGGTTACACAAGCAAAAGGACCTTAATAACTGGAGGCTTATTCTAATCTCTTATGTTAAAAATAAAATAAAAATCAGTCCTAAGTCCCAGTGACAGGCTAATTACCTCAGTTGCTTTCTTGAAGCCAAGAAGAAAGCAGATTGAGTTCATGCATCTTGCTAGATAAAACGCCTGGGGTGATGGCAGCTCTCATCTAAGAGACAAAGCTTTGTTTCTAATTTGCTAGTCTTCAGCTGTTGGGAGCTGACTAAAAATGGATTGTTGTTTCTTAGAAGTCTTAGAACATTAGAACACTTTGCAAATTCAATAAATAAAAGCCCCTCTGGCCGATTTGTCTAACAAATTATTTTAATTATGACTGAAACTTGTTTAGAGAGGGGAAAAAATATGGAATTAACATTATGTAGCAATAAATATCCAAACCCTGCATTTCTCTAAATTTTATGTTGTAACTTTAAGTATAATGCGTCTAAAAGTCTCCAAACATTGACAGTCCTTGCTGTGTGGCTGGCCATCTTTTAAAAATCACATTTAGTGGGGCTGACTTAAGTTGCGTGGATGTGATCAACTTCATCTTGTGGAAAGTAGAAAATATTTTTTTGGATTGGTCCTTGCTTTCTGATTCAGAGAATGCTTTATGTGGGCATGTGGTTTTATATCATGTGCCCTGTTAAAAAAAAATGCTGTTTGGTAATTTAATTCATAAATATAAAAGGATGTCACATAGAGGAGGGAGAAAGGTTGTTTTCTGCTGCTCCAGAGAAGCGGACACGGAGCAATGGATCCAAACTACAAGAAAGAAGATTCCACCTAAACATTAGGAAGAACTTCCTGACAGTAAGAGCTGTTCGACAGTGGAATTTGCTGCCAAGGAGTGTGGTGGAGTCTCCTTCTTTAGAGGTCTTTAAGCAGAGGCTTGACAACCATATGTCAGGAGTGCTCTGATGGTGTTTCCTGCTTGGCAGGGGGTTGGACTCGATGGCCCTTGTGGTCTCTTCCAACTCTATGATTCTATGATTCTATGATTCTAATAACAGACTACAATTGCCAGAGGTGTGGGGGGGAGGGGGGATCTCTTTACAATCTGCCCCAGACGATCATTCATAAAATATGCAAATTATCTAATACACTGAGTTCATGGATAGTTTGAAGGATTCCAGAAGGAAATGAATCACCAGGAAAAAGACAAGGATTTGCATATTGATATTTCCTTTGTGTTGATGCAAATTTAGAGATAATGACTGCAATTTAAGTGGAAATGCATCTTACCACAGTGGGGAAGACTGGTCTGGGTGCCTACTTGGTATTCTGTGAAGGTACTGTTGATGAGCACTTTCAATACCTCTTCTCATGCTTCTTTATCTTTAAACCAACTAGGGCTAGAAAGCCCTTGAAACAGAGAATTACAGTGGTACCTCGGGTTAAGAACTTAATTCGTTCTGGAGGTCCGTTCCTAACCTGAAACTGTTCTTAACCTGATGTACTACTTTAGCTAATGCGGCCTCCCGTGCCACCGTGCGATTTCTGTTCTCAGCCTGAAGCAAAGTTCTTAACCCAAGTTACTATTGCTGGGTTAGCGGAGTCTGTAACCTGAAGCGTCTGTAACCCGAGGTACCACTGTATCTTCCGATGGTCCTTCTGTAAAGTAGGACACTTGGCCCACCCTACTGGCCACAGAGGGAACATATTAGACTGCACAGGCCTTAGTCTGATCTTCACTTATGTTACCTAATGTAGGCAAGGGTGCTAAGCTCGTTTCTTAAGAGGCTTTTCTTTTTATGTTTTGCCTGGCTGTTTATGAGGCTTTAATTCCACATTCTGGTTACATTTTGTGTTTTTATCTGTATTGTTGTATTTGTTGATGATTGCCTTGTGGGCAGGAAGATGATTCATAACATGCTTTTAGGAATAAAAATAAATACTGCATTTTTTGCTCCATAAGACGCACCTAGTTTTTAGAGGGGGAATGCAAGGGAAAAAAATATTATTTAAAGGGAGCGCTGAGCAGAGTCTGTATGCATCCCAGGCTCTGCTCAGCGCTCCCTTTCACGAGCCGCTTGGAGCGTGTGTGCGGCGCTTGCAGGCTTTTCCCCAAGGAGAGAGAAGAGCATCCCGTCACTGACGGGCCGCCCTTCTCCCTCCTCGGGGAAAAGCCCCAAAGATCCGCACACACACTCCGGTGGCTCTTTAAAGGGAGTGTGGCTCTTGGGGGCTTTTCTTGGGAGGTGGGGGAAGGGACAGGGGGCCAAGCCAGAAGCCAGGACAGCAAGCGGGATCGCTGCACAGCGATCCTGCTTGCTGTCCTGGCTTATGGGATAGCCGCGCGCAGCCTCTCCCAGGCAGTGGGATGAAGGCTCCCCCAGTGTGGTGTAGTGGTTAAGAGCGGTAGTCACGTAATCTGGGGAACTGGGTTCATGTCTCCACTCCTCCACATGCAGCTGCTGGGTGACCTTGGGCCAGTCACACTTCTCTGAAGTCTCTCAGCCCCACTCACCTCACAGAGTGTTTGTTGTGGGGGAGGAAGGGAAAGGAGATTGTTAGCCGCTTTGAGACTCCTGAAGGGGAGTGAAAGGCGGGATATCAAATCCAAGAGCCGCACTCCCTTTGAAGAGCACGTGGAGCGTGTGTGCGGCTCTTGGGAGCTTTTCCCTGAGGAGGGAGAAGGGCAGCCCTTCTCCCTCCTTGGGGAAAAGCCCCCAAGAGCCGCACATACGCTCCACACGGCTCTTTAAAGGGAGTGCTGAGCAGAGCCTTCCGCCGGCATTCGGTCCATAAGACGCACATACATTTCTCCTTACTTTTTAGGAAGGGAAAAATGAGTCTTATAGAGCGAAAAATATGTACGTAGGCATTTACACTCCACCTTTTTAAAGGAGGCAATGAACAATATAAATCACAGCAGCGTAAAAATACAACGGCAAAGTGAAGGAAAAGAGATTGCAGATTTAACTATAAAATGTAAACTGAAATAAAGCAGTCCAAGTACAGTACTCAGATTTAAAACTGGTCAATGATAATGGGGCTGGGGGCTGGGGCTTTCAGAAGAGAAACAATTTCCACCTTTAAAATCCTTTGGGCTGTCCAGAGAACACATACAGTGTGACCATAGTAATATAGATCTCTTTGCTCTAAATTATTTGTTAATCAAGTTGTTTTCCTGTCCACCACATACATATTGCTTATTGCTGTTGTACTCTTCTGATATCCTTTCTAAAACCAACTATTTTCTCTATGCTGCTTGAAAATGGGAACAATTCAAATATGCATACTAAACAAGACTGAGGCCCCTGAGTCAACACAACAATAAAAGTGGAGATGATTGCCTAGGTATAATTGCCATGTATGATAAAGCAGAGATCTAAGCTTATGGAGGAATAAAATAACTTTCATTGCAAGTTCTGTATAAAATTATGTGGCCCTTTGAGACTACTTGCAGAAGATAGGAGGAAAAGAGACTTGAAGGTACAAAACTGCTACTTCTGGAACTTTTATTAAATAGTCTTATTTCTCCTTGTGCAAATGCAGAAACACAATTTATAGTTTTTGACGTATAGTAGTAAACTTCCTTCTCCAACATAGCTAAAAATGGAGGCTTGCTAACTATATCTCCTCAATGGCATGGCTGCAAGAAAGAAGATGGATGGAGATATACTTTTGTTTTACACTGAGACATTAAGGCCCCATCTCAGAGTGATTTAACAACCAATGTGTACAGTGGTACCTCAAGTTACAGGCGCTTCAGGTTACAGACTCCTCTAACCCAAAAATAGTGCCTCGGGTTAAGAACTTTGCTTCAGGATGAGAACAGAAATGGTGCAGTGGTGGTGCAGTGGCAGCGGGAGGCCCCATTAGCTAATGTGGTACCTCAGGTTAAGAAAAAATTCAGGTTAAGAACGGACCTCCAGAACGAATTAAGTACTTAACCTGAGGTACCACTGTATTCCCAGGGAACTCTAGGAATTGTAGGTCTCTGTAGGAATAAGGGTCATCTAACAACTCTCAGCATCCTTAAAGAACCACAGTACCCAGCATTCTTTGGGGGAAGCCATGATTGTTTAAAGTGGTGTGATACTGCTTTAAAGATAGAGTGCAGATGATGGGAAAGACAAAAGTTCAAAGATGGGTGGGAAAGACAAAGCATAGGAATGAAATATTTGATCCTTCTCAATCTGCTGGCAGCGAAAACTAGAAAAGTATGGAAAATAAGTGCTGAAATTATGCCTGGAAATGAGAGTTTTGTACTATTAATCCTGGAATGGTAAAACTCATCTGAAGAAATGTTTTATATAGTACCATCTATGTACATGGTGCTTGTTGAAGAATGAGAGACCACGGTCTCTCCTGCCCTCCCAAGGGCTTCCATTTTAGGAGACAACAGAAGGAAAAGAGGGAAGTTGGCAGAGGGGAGAGAGAATGTGAGGTTTTTGCAGCTATGTGCGTTTAGGCTTGGATACAGCAAGGCACAAAGATGACCAGTGACTTGTCCCGAAGTACTAATGGAGAAGGTAAATTTTGAGAAGGGGGTTGAAAGAAGCAGTGGGTGGCACTGCAATCATTGTGAGAGGGAGGAGCCCACTCCTGTAACTGGTACATGGAGGCATAGCATTAGAGGCTTTATGGCCATCACAACGGCTTTTGACAGCCAGTGTGGTGTAGTGGTTAGATTGGTCAGACTAAGACCTGGAAGACCAGGGTTCAAATCCCCACTTGGCCATGAACTTCACTGGGTGACTCTTAGCCTAACCTCCCTCACCAGGTTGTTTTGGGGATTAAATGGGGGAAAGAACCATGTCCCCCACCTTAGGAGAAAACGGATGGGATAGAAATGCAATAAATAAACAAACTAGCCACTGACAGCCTAATCATGAATTTGCCTAGATGTTTGTGTTGCTTCTTGGAGCAGACACAAAGCTACTTGATCCTGACAGAATAAAAACTTCTAAAAAGAACCAGATGGCTGATTAGTTATGCTGATAGTTCCAAAGTAGATTTGACTTCTAAAAGCTACATCACTGTTCATTTTTGAACTTTGAAAACAGGTGGCTCAGAATCCAACGCCTCCCATTGATGACAACATAGTTGCTGCTCTTAAGGATGTTGTTCAGAAGAGACACAAGGCAATACACCTTTCAGGTAGATAACTTGAAACCCCCTCTCCCTTCAACATGTAACTTAAAACTATATTGCTTTATTGTTCCTTCAGACAAGCATCTGTTCAATAATTTTCACTGGAACAAAGTACAGTAAGTCATCCCCCAAGAACTGGGTGAATACGCTTCTGAAAAGCCAGTGCTTCCTTTCCCTTTTAAAATGTTGAATATTCATTCATTATGTCAGTTAGAAATGTGTGAAGATGGCAAGGATATTGAACTTGAACTGTTCCTAAAAAGCTATTGCTAGAAACAGCTGAAATATTGGGTGAAGTCTGGGATAAACGTGGCACCATATGAGGTCACGTTCTATTTAATTTTCTAAGTCTAATGGTAATGGGGGGGGAGTACGATGGTTATGACAGATTGAAAGCCATATGTGAGGAATCGGAGAGGACAGAAGCTGAAGCTGACATTTATGATGTAGCAGCAATTAGCAAGCAATGTCATATTTAGAAAGCTGGATAGGAACAGGAACCACAAACTCATCTCTCCCTGGTGTTTGTAAATTTTTTAAAGGAATAATTCTACTTTTACCAGGCCTCTTCCAGATGTTTTTATGAGACCATGTAGCTTTAGAGAACATTCAGTGGACTAGGGAAAGTTATGCATCTCTTCCTGCCTTTAACTATTGCTTCTAGATATAAAAGGTTAATATGTTTACTCAATCAAATAAGCAATATTTTATTACAAAATCAGAGTCCTACACAACTACCTGCCTTTTTTTAAAGAGGGGGGGGGATTATAAAAGTTATTATCTGTAGTAGAAAGAAACAAAATAACCTTTTTTGTTTGATACTAGAAACTGTGAATGAAAGATCACATTATATTATTCTTTGCACACTCTTGGGGCACTGATCTTGGTTACAAATTCTTTAGGCAGGTAACTGACATTTTATGTGGTTACATTGTACACACTTCTATCTTGTTTTTATCTAAAAAATGTTATACCCTGTCCCCAGCCCCAAAAAGGGAGTTTCCCAAAGATGGTTTCAAAAATATGGGTGACATCCAATGTTAGTCATACTTGTTTACTCAATTGTTATGAGATGGAACGCTGACTAATGCTCCAGTTCCAATACAGTTGTACATTGGTTATTGAACGGAATTTGTTCCGGAAGTCGGTTTGACCTCTGAAAATATTCGGAAACCAAGGCGTGGCTTCCGATTGGCTGCAGGAGCTTCCTGCACTCAATCGGAAGCTGCGAAAATTGCGTCTGACATTTGGATTCCAAAGAACGTTTGCAAATTAGAACACTTACTTCTGGGGTAGCGGTGTTTGGGAGCCAAAACATTCGAGTCACAAGGCATTTGAGAAGCAAGGGGCAAAATGTATTCCACTGCCTTCTATATGGTAAGATCACTCCCTTTAATAGGAAAGTTGGTGAATGCTGTAGGAAATTGAGCTGAAACAGACACTGAGAAACAAGAGAGAGATACTGCTGTCCTTGGGGGAACCTGAGGTTTGCAGAGGAACCTGAGGTTTACAAAACTAATACAAGGATTTTTTTCAGTGCTGTAATTTCTGCATTACTTATGTACAATGTCATGCTCGTATTAATCTCCTTTTAGTTATTTGCAGCCCATCCATTCATGCAAAACTTGCACCACAATCCTAGCTGAATGGGGCTTGCTCCCAGGACAAGTAAGGCTAGAATTACCTACTTTCCTGAAAGTAAGCCCCATTGAACCCCATAGAGGGTTATGCTATTAATCACATTACAATGACTTTAAAATTACAATGCTATTAAATTGCAATGATCTCCAATGTTTTAAATTAATGACATAATGGAACACCAGTACATATTGGCTTCAATAGAATACACTACTATCCTCAACCTTTTCTTGCAGATACTGAAGAATCTGACTTGGAGAATGGTGATGAATGGAATGATTAAAATTACCATCCTTAAGGAGAATAAATTAAACATGTTAACTACTACTTGATCTTTTAATACTTGATTGTTTAATACAAATATTTTCCAGGATACTTGGAGAATATGATATACTTTAACTGTAGGCTATTTAAATACTGAAGATGTCTAATATGGCACTGACATGACTTGTCTTAGTATTGTTTTTTAACAATCATGTGCAGGCTATAAGCTGTTGCTTGATTTTTCTTTCTTTCTTATTTCCTCCCAGTGCTGTTTTGTTGGTGAATGTATTACAAATATAAACAGTTTCTGCTTTTAACTTTTATTCCTGCTGATACTCCATTTAGTATCTGCTCCTAGAATACAGATAATACGTGTCTAAAAATCAGTAATAAACTGTGTTTCCAGGCTCTAGTGAAAAATGACTTCTCTTTTTGGTGTGGTCATAGAGACAGTGTTCTTATCTGAAGGTTATAGAAACATGCTCCTGCCTGCTCGTCCGCCCAACAAAAGGAAGTTGTGTCAATAGCATGGAATATGCTTTGCCTCACTGTTCACCAGAGCTTTAGGTGTTTTTCCTCCACCCCCTGAAAGTAATGACCCTATTCTTGGTTTAAGTCCTCCTGCCACTCTCCTTGCAAGCTTTGGCTACTCATGTGTATCTGTTGTTTCACCCATCCTTCCATTTCATCATATGTATGCCCCTTTTTAAAAACCAAAGTTTCCCAGAAAGCCCCCTTACATAGCCACCTTGGTTTCTTTATGTGCTTCTCCATTGTCTTGCTTTCTGGAATGGTTTGGGATTGAGCCTTTACAACTCACTTTTAAGAAACCCCTACCCATCCTGAAGTAATTTATCCTTTATTTAAGAACATTCATGACCTGCTTAATAATATCCAAGACAAATCTCTAAGCTACATACACAAGTCAATATGTACAAACCATATAAAACCATTAATCCCCATATGATTACAACAACAGACACAAATCCAAAGTTGTCAGAGTCCAGCTTCAATAACCAAATTCAGTGGTCTGGGAAAGCTTGTGTAAATAAGTCTTGAAAAGATATCTAAAACAGATAATAGAGGAAGCATTCCATATGGCAGAAGGAAGAGCAGTCCAAACATAGAGCTGATGACAGGAAAAGGCCAGTTTCAGAGTTGTTGTCAAATTATAGTCAGTAGAATGTGGTGCTACCAATAAGGTTTTCGTAGGGTTCATGCAGAAGATCTATATGTGGCCAGGCAGTATTTCAGGTTACTTGACCCAATGGTCTTCAGGGCTTTGTAAGTCAATATGACCTTGATAAGTAACTAGCAGTCATTGCCATTTTGTCAGCAGTACAAGTGTACTATGTGCACACGAGGCTGTACCATCCTAGATCATTGTCAAGGAAAGCTTTATACAGTCATAGAGTACATTGCAGTAATCTGCTTGTAAGGTTACCAATGCATGAGTCTCTCTCTAGACAAGCTGTCCCTATTCAAGGGAGTGTGAAGTTGGCATTGGTAGTAGGGTGCCTTGCTACAGCGATTACCTGGGTCTCCAAGGACAAAGGTAGATCTAGAAGCACCCCTAAACTATGTACCAGTTCCTTTCAGAGGGAGTGCAACACCATCCAGTGTCTCTCTAGGAAGCCTCTCCCAAATTTTCGAGGTTTCTAGCCTCTTTTTTTTAAAAAAAAAACTTTGGAAATTTGCTTTCCAGATGTTACTAGCATTTCCCCCCCTTTACTGGGAAGCCCAAGATGATGTGATCACTTCTAAGGTTTCTATGACTTTCATCTCATCAAATAGTAGTGGTGCTGTTGCCACAGAACTTACCAGGCAAAGGTCTGGGGCTGTTGCATAAATGCCACTCAACAAATGACCAGGAAGCAGTGGCAGTGGGCAGATAGCAGCAAGCTAGGAAGATACCTGATGGCTGAGACTCCAACTGCACAGCACAGTTTTAAATAGAACATTTAAAACTCCACCCAAAGTGAATGTAATAAGAGTGAACTTGGTCACTCAGGTGACACTTTTGGGGTTGTGGGGGGGGGTAGTGAGCACATTATTGCAGAGAGGGGGTGGGCTTGGCCTGCCCCTCATTTATTGTGCCCTTCTTTTATTAACACAAGGCAGTCCAAAAAGTAATAATAATTTTATTTATATCCCGCCCTCCCCAGCCGAAGCCGGGCTCAGGCCGGCTAACAACAATAAAAATTACCCAGGCCCCAACTCATATAGGGTTTTGCTTTACATAATCCCAGCAAAGCAATCTAGCGGAATGCTGTGTGTTGATATAGTGATGCAAGGTTAATTATATTTTTACTACCCAAACATGTCATCACCTTTATCACAGTTTCCACTCTTTGAACACAGCTCCCTCCTATTCTTAGACAGAAGTATGTATGGCATTGAGACAAGTTTATCAAAAGCTCCGCCAAGCCAAGAATTCTTCCAAGTGCTGTTTCTACAAGGCTACATTAAGGTTCACTTTCAGTGGTGGCACTGTGCCCACTGCTGGAGTACTGTTTAGCACTCCAGCAGAATCATTTGGTTCACAACCTATACTAAACAGAATAATGTAGAGAATCTATAAAAGTAGGGTTTGATGTATCAATCAATATCATATGTACAAATAGGGATGGCGTATGAATAAATAGGGATTTGGTTACTTTCACATTTCCTATTTTTCAAGCCATGCATTCACTTTGTCCCATAAGGTTGCTTACAGTTGTGGACTTTGGGGTCTCAAATTTCAGGAGCACTCTCTGCATCGCCAAAATTCAGCATCCCTTACCTTCCGTGTTCCATTCTAAATAACAGCTGTGGTGCCCCTGAGTCTCTGCTCCCAGTGTGGCCAAATCAGTCGTGCTCCCCTAAATTCGCCTCTGTTGCCTAACATTGTAGTGGAGAGGAGCACGTGGGCTGGTGCTGGTTCACTCAAAATGGCTTAGCAGGCCTGAAACCTAGCCTACAGCAGCTGTTAGCAACTCTTGAGGGGTTCAGTCTTTCGCAACTCCATTTGGAGATGTCAGGGGTTGGTTTGGGGATCTTTTGAACGCAAACCAAGTACTGCACTGTTTTGCTTATGCCCCTTTCATAGGCTACAGCCTTATGAAAACAGCTTCCTAGGCAAGTCATGGTAGATTTCTTCTCCCCACCCTGCTGTGTGTAAGACACACACATGGGTGGAGACGCTTTTTCAGACCAATGGCCTCCCTAACTTCTGGGCAACCTTCCAGGGGCCACATGCCAATAGTGGGCAGAGTGATGAAGGTGACTTTTCCCTTTGTACACTAGACAAGTGTCTGCACAGGCTGCTCACACGCCCATCTCTATGCTCAATCTGGGCAAGCCAGAGCCATTATCAGAGCTCAAGGTCCCACATCCCAGCTAGCAAACACACTCAAAGCAGAACAAGCAGGGTTGGTATGGGATGTGGCAGTGCAGTAGCCTTGGGGCAGGGGCAGCTGGGTTTCCTGCCCCAGGTGAAGCCTCCAGAGGGGCGTCAGTGAGGCTCTTGGCCTGTGTGCATATGCACATGCTTGTGGGGTGTGTGTACCAAACTGGGTTTGGCCTGGGTGAAATAAACCTAGTTTTGCCCCTGGATGTGGCCTAGGGATGGCTGGAGCCTGCAGAAAATGCTGTGAGCCAGAGGGAGGCCTGGGGTCCACAATGGACCCTATGGGTCCCCAGCCCTCTGGTGCAATTTGCAGCCTGGTGAAGGTTGCTCACATTGCGTGTCATTTCGGTCAGTCCTGATAACTCTGTCGCTTGACTAAACATTTCTGAAGTGCTATTTGTGGTGTTGCTTTACTGAGTCTTATGGACCAACACCTTTGCTTTTTTAACAAAATTCTCGTTCTAGGAAGCCTTCCCCCCCCCCCCCCAAATTAGACCAGAACCAGCCGTGGCCGTTCTGCCAACCGTTCCCCCCTCCTGCTCTTCTCTTAGTGATACACGAGGCGCTTTGGGACCTTTCTGTACGGAAGGAGCCAGTTATGATGGTGGCGAGCTCTCCCCGCCCCTTTCCCCGCCCCTCTCGTCCCAGCCCTCCAATCGGCTCGCCCGAGCGGCGGGAGCGGCTGGAGCCCTGGAGTGCCGCCGCCGCCGCGCACACGCCCCCTCCCTCCTTCCCTCCACGCCGAGGCGGGGGAAGCCTCTCCCGGGGCTTTGCGCCCTTAGCAAGATGCTCCTGCTCGGCGCTCAGGAGCCGCCTCAGAAGGACCCTCTCAGCTCCGGATAGCGAGCGGCGTCGGCCGTGCCCAAGCCACCGGGAGGAGGAGGAGAGGGGGGTGCTGCCGGGCTTGTTTCCCTGCCTCCTTCCACCCGCTTCGGGGCGGCAACTGACTGAGGCTGGGCTCCGCTAACCCAGCAGCCGGTGCAGCGCCGAAACCCGGCTGGGTGGCGGCTCGCCTGAGGCGCACAGATGTCGGTGTCCAGGTGCGGCGGCAGTGGCGCTCGACCCGCGCGCTCTGTGCAAGGCCGGGACTGGAGAGGTAAGAGCGCAGCGCGCGCTCGTGTGGCGCGTGTCTGCCTGCGAGTGCGGGGGGGGGGGACACGGCGCGCGTGGAAAGTACAAGCGCCCTGGGGAGCGGGGCAAGGCGGCGTTCACGTACGGCTGAGGGCGCAGCAGCTGCTGGAATCCCGCCTCTTCCAGCCTGCCTGGGAGCGTGTGGATTGTCCTCCTGGCCCGGGGCTATTTTTATGACTTGCTGCAAGCGAGGAGAGGGGCTGGTTTGCAGCCTGCCGTGCTTGGCCTCGCCCAAAGGAAGCTGGAAGGACCGGGGGGGGTCGCGGGGGGCTCAACATGTCGCTCGTCTTCCCGCCGGGGCGAGCTGCGACTCTGCGAACTGGCTGCTGGAAGGACGGCTGCCTTGTGCTGGGGGGGGGGGGAACTTGGCCTCCCACCCCCCCCACCCCACAAGAGCTCTCCTTTGGGGAAGGTGGCGCGGCGCCCCGCTTTCCAGAGCGGACTCCCTCGCCTCAGGTCTTCCTCCCGTGGCAATGACCCCCCGGAGGCTTCCTAGCGCTCCATCCCAGGGCGCCAGTCCCATGTTATGAAGCGTGTGGAGCGTGGCGTCCTCGGCCCCTCCTCCCGCTGCTGCTCTTATTTCTGTTGGCCCCCCGCCCCTCCTTGTGTTTACCATGCGCTGCCCGGGCTGGGCTGGGCTGCTGCTGTTTCTGTTGCCGACAGGAACTGATCCTGACCTCCAAATCCACCGTCGTTTTCTCCTTCCCTCCAAACACACTACCGTTCAGGAAGTGGTTAATTTATTGAAAACATTGGATGTGCAGAGAGAACTGTAAGATAGATCTTCTCAACTAGACCATGGTATCTTAATGGAGGCTTAGTGGCAAGGGAGTGGCACTCCACACGCGCTCAGAGGCACCTCTCTTTGTTGTGCTTTAAACGCTTTTAAAGTAGAAAAGCAGCTAATGAGCACCCTATGGGCATATTTCCTATTTTAAAACTTCAGACATGTTTCAGGGCTTCAGAGAGATGGCTGCAAAAATTGGAAGGAGGTCACGCCTCTGCTGCTTTAGGGATGCTGGGCTTTGCATCCTTTTGAGCTTCTGGTGGCTAACTAAATGTCTCCCAACCATTAATTATCTTTTTTGACTGCATTGTTTTGGGCTGTCAGTTTGGTGAGGTAGACATCTCTCTCTCACCTTACCATTCTCTGTTCATTTCTATGCTAGCAGTGCTAGTATCGGGTGTGATGGATAGTCCACTTACGAATATTGTATATAACAGTTCCTGCCAGGTGCTTCAAGGGAGTAAACGGCCCTGAGGACCGTGAAACAATGATGTTGTGCTTGTCCAGCAAACTAAGGAAATACAGTTATAAGCAAGATTTGTTACTAGTTGCCATGATCACTTTTGGTAGAGATGAGTTTGCATGCATTTTTGTGTCAAGGGTTGAATGTGCCTCCAGTACCAACTCTGGGCCAAATACAGGTCCCTCAGCCTGAGTTAGTTCCCTGCCTGGTAGCAGCATGGCTCATTGATGGACTAAGAATAGAGTCAGTGCATTTCCGGTGTAGAAATAAAAGGCTAAGAAAGGAAGTTGGGAGTTGGGAGATGCTTCCATGTAAACGTTTCCTAATACGCTGAACTCTGGTCACTCCTGTGTGGAAAGGGATGTAATTACACCACTTAAGTTGTAATGTTTCCCAATGCTATATGCATATGAATTGCTTTGCATTGTGCTAGAAAGCAATGATTGGTTGTAGCTTCTCAGCGTGTATGCACACAATGAATTATCAACATGTGCACAGAATTAGTATACTATTTAAGTTATGCATGAGTTGCACAGTGTTATCTGCACATGTGGCTTCCATGTAGGAAATGAACAATAATGTGAAATGGTCCTTCTGTACAAATAGATTCATTCTGATCTATTCCCCTGTTATATTTTTTGATACATCTGTGAATTTCAGGAGCATTCTCATTAATAATAGAACTAAGATTTTGGACAAATGGCCTATATAGTTGACACACCAGTGTGAAATAATTTTGTTGAATTGTATAGAGAAGAGTGATCTAGAGAATTGTATAGAGAATTGTATAGAGAAGAGTGAAATACAGACCGGGATCAAAGTAACTAAAAAAGTAAAATACCTCGGAATTTGGCTAACGATGAAGAATATAAATTTAATGGAAGACAACTACACAAACAATAGAATAGAATAGAATAAAGCTCTCTTGGTCGGGAAGAATGGCGGCAATTAAGATGAGTTTATTACCGAAGTTGCTGTTCTTATTTCAAAATATACCGATAATCAGGGGAACCTCAGTATTCAAAGATTGGCAGAAAGTACTCTCGAAATTTATTTGGCAAGGGAAAAGGCCAAGAATTAGATTCAAATTACTCACAGATCAAAGAGATAGGGGAGGATTTGTGGTTCCAAATTTGAAGTTGTATTATGAAGCCTCGTGCCTTTGCTGGGTTAAAGACTGGATTGTTGTCAAAAACACAGATCTATTAGATTTAGAAGGCTTCAACATAAGATTTGGTTGGCACGCTTATTTATGGCGCAATAAGGAAAAGGTCCACAAAGGATTCTCTAATCATATTATTAGAGGGCCACTGTTGGAAGTATGGGAGAGAAACAAAAAATTATTGGAAAGAAATACCCCTTGGTGGTTATCACCTATCGACATCTTAACAATAAAAAAAATAAATACTGAAGGAGAAAGATGGACTTATGAAGATTTGCTAGTAAAAACAGAAAATGGATGGAAGATTAGGCCATATGAGGAGATAAAAAATAAATTGACAGGCTGGATCCAATTTCATCAAATCAATGCTATGTGGACTGAAGATAAAAAGAATGGGATGAACGAAAAAAATCCAGATTCCAGGTAGAAATATTAGAAAACAAATCAAAACTCCTATCAAAAATGTACAGCCAGTTGCTTGAATGGGACACTAAAGATGAAGAAATAAAAGAAGTCGTGAAATGGGCGATAGACTTTGGATACAACATAGAGTTTGATAAGTGGAAGAAACTTTGGAATAAAGGTATGAAATTTTCGGCATGTACAACACTTAGAACATGAATAAAATGATGTACAGGTGGTACATCACACCGGTAAAATTAGAAAAAATGTATAAAACCGGAGACAAATGAGTGGCAATCAAAATTATTTGACTCTATAGAATTGGCAAAAATGACACAGAAAATAAGAAACCTAAAAGGTACAAAGTTTAATAATGAATGGAATAAATGTATGACATATAGTGAAACAGATGTAAAAAATCTAAAAATCACAGTAGGCTCGATATAACGCTTGCGACGCAAAGAGTTTTAAGAAAACGAAACTGCAGCTAGGAAACCTTTTGTAACATATTCCAAAACCGAGTTGAAGGGAAGTCAACTATTGTTGTGTGATTTAGTTATTTAGTTATTGTAAGTTTAACTTGTTGGTGTTTTATGCTATGTAATGTTTTTCTTCTTTTCTTGTGTTTTGTTTGTCTTTTTTGTTGCTTTAATGTTTGGTGTTGCATAATGAATTTGAAACTAATAAAAATTAAATTAAAAAAAAGAGAAGAGTGATCTATGGCAATTGCCTCTTAGTTTCTGGTTCACTGTTCACTGTTTTGTATTTGCAATGGACAGCTTACACAGTGGATCCCTGCGTTCCATAGGTTGGTTTACAGCACAATCCTATCCTATGCTGTGTGCTCAGAAAAAGAGATTAACAGCACAATTCGGTGAATCCCTACTCAGAAGTTTCATAGTCCAATTTTGGTCAATGGGTCTTCCTCTCGGGTTACTGTGTATAGGACTGCAGGTGTATACACACTTACTTGGGTGTAGGTCCCACTTTGAATAGAAGTGCATAGAATTGTGCTATAAATCTACTTCCCTTCTCCTATACCTGTCAACATACAGAGAATTCTCCCGGTGTACAATTCAGAGTTAAAACAAAGTAGACGTCACATATGATGCTATTTACTAGGTTCTTTCTTGGTCAGAATATAGGGATCTGTCCTGTGGAGTACAGAACAATATTATTATTGCTTGAAAGCGCAAATCAAGATTAAGTTAGGGCCGTATATTGCAGTGAGAGACGGTAATTAGTTTAAAATACGTTTTTAGGTCTTTCAGTTCCTATGTAATTATTGAGAAACAGAGTGCAGCCTTTGATTGAGTTGGAAGACAGAGTGCATCAGAAGGTCATCCTCTCTAGTTCAAGGCTTAAGCTAGAAGAAAGAGTGGGCTGTGGCTGGAGCAGTGTTAGAAACTCAGATATATAAACAGATCGCCAAGTGGCACCTTAAACCTAGGCCATGGTTGCCACAACAGAATGTCTAGGCACCATTTCCCACCTCCCCTGGTTATGAAGATTGCTGTTATTATTATTCATTTCATTTCTATGCTGCTTTATATTTTAAAGGAAAAAAATGGTTTACAACACATTAAAACATCAAATAAAAGAATCCAGAATAAAACAAATTCAAGTGTCAAGGAAAATATTTCAGCTCCTTCTCTAAGTGGCAGTTTGCTTTCCCCATATTTATTTACCTGCTTTGTTTATGTAGCTGCCCCATAGCAGAAGTATTCTAGGAAGCTGGTGTGGTATAGTGGTTAGAGCAGGGGTCGGCAAGGTTTACCTGGCCTGGGCTGGTTCACTCCCATGGAGATTGTTCCGTAGGCCGGATCGCATCTGCGCACACGCAGTTTCTGGCGCCATGGAAGCGAGTCGGTTTAGCGCAGTGTGCGGGGACTCACCAAGCGGGCAGCTCGGTTCGGGGGTGGCTTGTGGGCCATTTAAATGATCCCCATGGGCCACGGGTTGCCGACCCCTGGGTTAGAGTGTTTGACTAGGACCTGGGAGATCAGGGTTCAAAAATCCCCACTCAGTCATGAAGCTCACTGGGTGAACTTGGGCCAGTCATAGCCTCTTTACCTATCTCACAGGGTCATTGTAGGGATTAACTGAGGAGGAGGTGAACCATGTACACCTTGGAGAAAAAGGTGGGATATAATTGCAATAAAAAAGCTCTTCTGCTAACCTGCTTAAGGAAACTGAAGGGGCCATAGTTATAGCCACAGTTATGAGAGATTTATCTCCCCAGCCTACTGCTTCTTGCTATTTTAGAAGGCAGACTACACCTGCCTAATGATGAGGCTTGTTTCCTGTGGACAACTCTGTTTTGGCTGTATAGTTTTTCAGTCACTTCAGAAGCAGGAATTATTTATGGATCTATTTGGTTTTGAATTATGTAGTGCCTTCAGTAATGGCGGCGCTTCTCCCTGGCCAGAATTCCTAACCAAGGCTTGTAGCTGGATAAGAATATTTCGTCTTAATCATCATATTTAGTCTTAAACATTGGTGCTATTGCATCCTTTAGGTTTGGTTAAGTGGGGGATCCATTGCAGAGAAAGATTGGGCTGTGTGTGTGATATCATAATTTCATGGCCTGTTCCTGATCTTATAAGCACAGTTAAGGCCTTTTTTTTTTTACAACTGCGCTGGCTGCTAGTGCACCTGTTAAAATGGTCTAAGGCAGGGTGGTCCAACTTTTCATTCCAAGTGGGCTGCAATAGTACTTGTTGAGGACCATGTCAGAGCCCTCATGCCTCCTTCCCAAAGCCCAGCACCTTGCTTACTCAGCTTTGGGAAGGCAGGGTGAGGACTGGGGGTTGTCAAATGTTGCTGACAGCCGCCAAAACGCCTAGGGCCTTGTGTTGGACCACCCTGGACTAAGGTATAGTCCAGGGGTCTGCAACCCGCGGCTCCGGAGCCGCATGTGGCTCTTTTACACCTTTGCCGCGGCTCCGGGGCAGATACTAGCAAGGGGAGGAGGCGCATTGTGCGCCCCGACACTCCCCACTGTGGCGGGCGCTGTACTGGCTGTGACGTCGCATGGGGGTGGTGCGTGCGTTAGTCACGCACCGTCCCAACGTCACCTTCCCGCCTGCCCGCTACATTGTAAGGGGCATGTACGCTGGTCACTGCATTGAAAGGGGGCATGTACGCTGGTCACTGTTTTGAAGGGGAGTGAAGAACACACACACACAAAAGGTAACTTGTTAATTTAACGTTTATTTCTATGAGGAGGAGTAATTCTGAGGGGTCAAACAAAGAAATAATAAAAAGTGACAAAAAAGTTATTTTTATAATGACAAGTTTTGCGGCTCTCAGTTTTTTTTTCTTCAGAAACGGGTCCAAGTGGCTCTTTTTGTCTTAAAGGTTGCAGACCCCTGGTATAGTCTAAGGTATAAACTAATTTTTTTATCATTCCTGGGGGCGGGAGAAGAGTAGGGGCAACAGAGGGGCAACACCCTGAGTGAACACAGACTAGAGCTTTACTGAATGGATGATTTCAACCAGTTTGGCACCAAGAGTACATGGACCCTCGTCTTGTAATGCCTGCCTGCTGATGAAACAATGGAAGGGTAAACAGCACGAGACAAGATTGTCAGATGACCAACCAAGACATGTGTGTTAACCACACTCTGCAGCTCTATTCAGATTTAATCAGAACTGGGATTAAATAACTCCCGTGAGCTCTGCCCTTCTCTCCCAGCATCATATCCCCCCAGTGGCATCCCTTCTCCAGCTGAATTCACTTAGGAGCCTATCTGCAACCAGAAGGACTCCTGATTGCTAAGTGAGTAAAAGTCAGAGGTGGAGTTGGCAGAGGTGCGTATCTAAGCTAAGCTAGTGTTATGCCTATTATGTGTCATCTGGAAAGACTGTAAACAGCATTCATGCACATGATGTGTAAAATAATTCTCATTCCATCTAGTTAACCATGCTTTCCCCCTTCAACTTTATAACTGCATCAGGTGCCTCCTTCTCCACTTAGAATTGCCAGAAGAATGGAGAACGAAGTACTTATTCATCATGCTACGCAGGTTCATAAACTCAGAAAAAAATGTCTTTCAAAGTGAACATATGTTAACAGTGCACTAAACTTTTTTAAAAAAAGAATTCTAATTCTCTTTTTAAGAATCTAATCCCAGAAATTTCTCCCCCTGATTTGAACTAGCACTTTGCTGTACTCTTGTGAGAAAGTACAAAAATTTGGGTTGGGGATACAGAGTGAGTTTATACCCTATAAACCTTGGCTTGTCTACTTCTGTTTATTGAAAGATATAAGGGACAGCACCAATACAATGATGTTTTGTCATTAAACTTAACAAAGTTTTGCTGCACACAACATAACAAATGTTTATGGAGCTTGTTTAACAACCTTTGCTTTAACTACAGTTACTTTTCTGTTTCATGTGAAATACCATCAACTCCTATAATAGTGAATTTATTGTTATCTCCCTGTGTTAAAGGAGAACCACAAGATCCATGAGATTCATAGATTATGTGGTGTTTGCAATAATGGAACATAATTCTATTTATTTATTTAAAGAATTTATGTACTGTCCTTCAGTGAAGCTTCCAGCATGTTTTACAAAGTCAAAGTAAAATGCACAAACTACTAGAATCTCTGTAGTTTGTCCTTCCTTTCCCCCTAGCAACCAGGATGCATCTTTCTTATGGGGGGGGGGTTCTTCTGAAAGCAGGTACTCTCTAGAACAGTGTTTCCCAATTAGCTAAGTACTGCAGACCCCCATTTTTTCCGAAAGCCAAGCCATGGACCCCCTAGCTTTGAAAATGTTGATATCTCTATAGTAGTTTTTGTTATGTGAATGGTGCCACCATACCTTCCAACATACCCCAGTGCCTTACAGGCTACACTCTTGCAGGAGTTACGTGAGTTATGTGAGAGGGTGCCCCCCCTCAAAGGAATGTCCTGGACAGTTGACAGATATGTGCCACGGATCCCCTTTGTGGATTACACAGACTCCATCGGGTGTGTGGACCACCAATTGGGAACCACTGCTCTAGAATACATTTTCTGCAAATGCTGTTACACAAAAAGTGTGGTGGATGTTAAAGAATCCCTTTCCCAAATGGTAAATGAAAAATGTGAAAACTTTGCAAAGAGGCTTAGGTATGTCTCCTGCTGTATGTGTTAAGAATTCACTATATAGTTAACCTACAGTACGATGAAATGCATGTCTATTCAGTAGTATATCTCTTGGTATTAATGGCGCTTATTCCCATGTAAGCAGATACAGGTTGGCAGCCTAAGCTTTGGTTTAGGGTTGGCATTGTGGAAAACAGGTTTGTTGTGCCTTTAACAGCTGTATCTCCACCATCAGAACAAGCAGGACATAGTTGACTTCCCATGATAAACATGAGGCTGTCCAAGACGTGAGTGGGTTGGTGGGTGGCAGCAATAGCTGTACTCGCTCTAATTTTGTTTTATGCCACGCCCCTTATGGCAGTCATTTTGTGTTCGGTGCCCACAGCACTCTCTCAAAATTTGAAATGTGTCCAGTGGTCCAGAATGTTTGGAGAACTCTTCATTAGTGTATAAGAACCATTAATAAAATATCTTTGTAGTTATTTTAATATGGCTAACATGACTTCAACAGGAGTGAAAAGAATTCTAAAAATCATTTTCTCTGGTGTTAAGTTAAAAATAGTTTGGCAGTTGCTTCACTGTTAATGTGAAAACCCATGTTCTAAGGGAAAAAAGTGGTCATGACCTTTTTCAGTTCCATGGCTGGAGTTCCTTGGAAAGGAATATCACATTAGCATGGCAATGTGTCATAACAAAAAAAGGTCAGTCTTGTCTTCTGAATTAAATATTTCTATTTTCTCTTGACATTGTTTTTTTGTTTGAATAATTTTATTGATTTTTTAAAGAGTTTTATTTTTTTTACAAAGATTTAAACATCCAGTTCAAGAATACATTCAGTAAAAAAGAAGAAAAACAGACATAATTATTTTTGTAGTTGTTTTCACTATATATCCATGACCCAATCTCCAACATCCACCTAGGCTGATGAATGTTTAGCATATGTTATAAGAAAGAAGTGTTATTGTGACACTTGCCTTGTGTGCTTGTTTTCACTAAAAACAAAAACTGAGAACTCTAATGTATCATTGCTTTTAATGGGACATATTTTCCCCTTGTGATCAGTGGGACTTAGGCTGCAGGCCTGTACGAGCCTTGGACTAAGCTGCACTGAAATTGGTGACACCTTTTCTTGAGTAGCTATGTATAGGATTCTACTGTCGGGCCTAATTCTCACCTAGGGGGTAAATTTGTGCCTAGACCAGGGGTCAGCAAACTTTTTCAGCAGGGGGCCAGTCCAGTGATCCTCAGACCTTGTGGTGGCCTGGACTATCTATCTATCTATCTATCTATCTATCTATCTATCTATAGGGGGGGGGGGAATTGAACGGATTCCTATGCCCCACAAATAACCCAGAGATGCATTTTAAATAAAAGGACACATTCTACTCATGTAAAAGCACGCTGATTCCCGGACCGTATGCAGGCCGGATTTAGAAGGCAATTGGGCCGCATCTGGCCCCCGGACCTTAGTTTGCCTACGCATGGCCTAGACTCTACCACTTGAAAGAAAGCCCAAGAGAGGGAATGCTCTGAGAAGGAACAGCAGAATTCACCCATGTTTCAGGCACTTCTGATGTCTTAACTAGCTTTTATCTTGCTTATTTGACAGATTTATAGACTTCATGACAAAAAGGCATTGACAAGGTATAGAGAGTAAATACAAAATAAAACGCAAAAATGCAAACTCCTAACAATAAAATCAATTCAGTAAACTCAAAAACCAGTGGAAACATTTCATGAAATATAAATCTGATTTTCCATATATGACGGGGTTAGCACCGCAGAGAAAGCCTTCCTAAACAAAACTGTCTCCAGTAGAGGCATAGACATCATTGTGCTTGGTGTCTGTCTGACCTCAGCTGGTAATTGATTCCAGAGAGCTAGAGCTGCAACACTAAAAGCCTGGTTTCTAGTACAGGCTAAACGCACCTCTTGTGTACCACCTGAAATGTGGTTCTGTTACATTTGCATTGGGCTTAACTTGGGAAAGGTCCAGCATTGTGGATCATCAGCAATGAGGTTCAATTGCTCATATTCTGCTTCCATTCTCTAATACCTAATTAAAAGTCCCGAGATTTTGCAAGATAAGTGAGAATGCTCCAGGAGCTCCAATAATGCTTTGTTTCCTGCAAGACATAATGTAGGGAAATAACACTTGAAACATACTTTCCCAAAGAAACAACATTTTTTGTTTGTGGAAAATAGCAAACACTTACGTGTCTTTTTGATCTCTCAGCTACAAACTAGTTAGGTGAGGAAATGCCAGAATACAAAAGTGTCTTAACTTGGTAAAAGAACAGATGGTATACCTTTGAAGAAGAATATGGCACTTCTGTTCACCTGCTTAAACTTCTCGTAAGCCAGTATAACCTTTCTCTAAAATACATTACTGTACCCTTCAGCTGTGATACTAGTAATAAGAAGGCAGAGTTTGCCCTTTTAAGCTGTAATAAAAATGTTCTCCGGTATTACAGATAATTGAAATTGAAGAATATACTGTCTGCTTCCCAAATAAACTTTTATTGGATAAAACAAAGGACATCTGAGGAATGCTGCTGTTTGGGTTAATGTGATTTTAAAGGTCAAAAGGAAACTCTGGCTTGAGCTGAACTCTTGACGTGCATGTTCACAAACTAGTCAAAGGTCTGCCAAAGTGTGAGAGGACATGTGGTTCCTTGTACAGAAGAATTCTTTTAAATGTTGTTAGCTGTCCCTTGTCCCAAAGCAAGAGAAGATGATTCTGGAATTGCCTTTGAAACAGATACAAGATTTGGGCAATAGTCTAATGCACATTTATGGGACGCGGGTGGCGCTGTGGGTAAAACCTCAGTGCCTAGGACTTGCCGATCGTAAGGTCGGCGGTTCGAATCCCTGCGGCAGGGTGAGCTCCCGCCGTTCAGTCCCGGCTCCTGCCAACCTAGCAGTTCGAAAGCACCCTTAAGTGCAAGTAGATAAATAGGGACCGCTTTATAGCGGGAAGGTAATGGCGTTTCTGTGTGCGGCGCTGGTGCTGGCTCGCCAAACGCAGCTTCGTCATGCTGGCCACGTGACCCGGAAGTGTCTTTGGACAGCGCCGGCTCCCGGCCTCTTGAGCGAGATGAGCATACAACCCCAGAGTCTGTCATGACTGGCCTTCGGGCGGGGGTACCTTTACCTTTACCTAATGCACACTTAGCTAAGTAAACATGAAAAGGATGGGTTTGTGAATGTGTTATTTGTCATTTGGTTCCTATCTTATTTTACAGCTAATACTGCTGTAAAAAGAAGACACAATGTAGAAGTATAATAATAATAATGTAAATGGCAGGAAATGGGACATTTTTGTAGTACAGTGGTACCCCGCAAGACGAACGCCTCGCGAGACGAAAAACTCGCAAAATGAAAGGTTTTTTCGTTTTCGAGTTGCCTCGCAAGACGAATTTCCCTATGGGCATGCTTCGCAAAACGAAGCTTGCCCCGGGGACAGCGGGTCTTCTCTTTTGAAGCAAGGGGCTGCGGGGAGATCGCTTCTCCCCACCGCCCCTTGCTTCAAAAGAGGTCCGGGGACAGCGGGAAGCGACGCGCTTCTTCCCCGCTTCCCCCGGACGTCTTTTGCAGCAAGGGGCTGCAGGGAGATCGTCTTTTGCAGCAAGGGGCAGCAGGGAGATGGCGGAAAGGTCCGCGAAGCCTGGGCGCGCTGATGTCAGCGCGTGCAGGCTTCGGCATGCCGGCAACCCTCCGCCAGCAGCGGCAGCGCTGCCGCTGCTGGCGGAGAGGTCCGCGAAGCCTTGACCGGACAGCTTTTGAAGGCAGGCGGGGGGGAGCAAAGACTTTCGCCCCTGCCAGCCTTCAGAAGAGGTCCAGGACCTCTTCTGAAGGCTGGCGGGGGGCAAAAGTCTTTGTCCCCCCTGCCTGCCTTCCCAGGGGCTTTTTAATTGCCTCGGACAGCGGAGAAGTCCTCCGCTGTCCCGGGGCGATTTTAAAATGCCGCCCGCCAGCATTTTAAGATCGCCCCGGACAGCGGAGAAGTCCTCCGCTGTCCCGGGTTTTTTTAAAATGCTGGGGGTGGGAAGAAAAGCCCTTGTCCCCCCCCCCAGCCTTCAGAAGAGGTCCGGGGACAGACTGTCCCCGGACCTGGTCTGAAGGCGGTTTCCCTAGGAATGCATTAATTGATTTTCAATGCATTCCTATGGGAAATCGTGCATCGCAAGACGAAAAAACCGCAAGACGAAGAGACTTGCGGAACGAATTAATTTCGTCTTGCGAGGCACCACTGTATACCTAAATCAGATTTGAAATGAATATGTACTTCTAAGGAGAGGGATGCCATGAAATTGCATTTTGGTTATTGCTGACCAGCAGAGTGGGGGGGGGGGGAGACATTAAAAAGTAGTCATTTTTTTAAAGAACCAGTTTTTATTTTAAAAAAATCAGTTATGTTAACTGCCACTTAAAAATAACCTGGACTGAAAGAGATATCTGAATAAACAGAGGAAGGCTACCATTCTGAGCGGCTCAAAGTGCTGCATATGGCGCTCTGTCTATGGGGTAGCAATGGATATAGCTCTTAACTTTGTATGGTAGCCTACATTCGAGCCACACAAAAGTCACACCTCTCTCCATCCCTTCAAGCCAGAGAGGCATTATTGCAGGTCAAGGATGCATTCCAGCTACACAAAAACCCCAGAGAAAGGCGCAGAGCAAGACTAGTGTAGCCTGGTGAGGGAGCGTGGTCTAGTGGGTGTTCTGAGGGACAGTCAGAGAGGTTTAGAGGGATGCATTGCATTCCTCACCCCTATCAACCAACTGGCTCAGATATTTGGCTTCCATGTCATGAGGAAACAATGTTATGCTGAGGGCCTTCCAGCCTTTGCATCTAGCAAATATTTGGCACTTTTTCTTCTAATGAATGATATTGCTTAGTATCACAAGACTCAAATACTGTAGAACTCTTTAGGAACAGTTAAGACATGATGGCTAAACTATGGTTAGGCCAATGTGAACATGCAGAGGGGCCATGTGTCCTTCTCTTCCGTAGGCACTTACTCACTTTATGATAACCATAGTAATCTGTGATATGCAAGTTGGGCAAACTATAGTTGCTGCTAACCTTTGTTTGTTTCCAGACCAAAATTCTCCATGGCTATTAAAGTGCGATAAGGTTACTTTAATGTGTGGTGTGGATGTCACCTTACTATACCTGATTGAGTGGCTCTGCTTCCCATCTATCCCTAATGGAATTGGTTGCTAATTTAAGGAATACAGTGGTACCTTGGTTTGCAACCTTTTTGGATTACAACCACATTCAACCCGGAAGTGTGTGTCCATTTTTTTGGATTACAACCCATTTTTGGGGAGGCCCCATTGGCAAAAGCACACCTTAGGTTACAACCTGTTTTGGTTTACAACCGGACCTTTGAAACGGATTATGGTTGTAAACCAAGGTATCACTGTATATCTAATGCTATGAGTCCAGTCACAGAGGGTATTGTAAATTGAAGAGAGAGGTAGGTGATTTTTACAAATTCAGTTTTCTTGCTACAGTCCCCTGTGTGTGCACACGTGCGTGCGCGCGCGCGCGCACACACACACACACACACACACAGAGCATCACAGAGTTCGGGGAACATCTGGAACAGTGTGACAGGTGGTGCAATAACTGGATCCAAGAGCCTTCCATTGATGTAAGAACAGCATCTGGTACAATCCATTTTTATTGACCCTCCCCCAGGTACTACTTAGCACGCATGCTTGTTCAGGAATGGATGAATGAGAAAACTTGATACAGTACTGATAATCAGTTCTCTTTGCATGAAAAAAACACCTCAACACTGCATGTGGTTTTCCTCTTTTAAAAAGACCTCTAGTGAATCCTAGAAGTTTCCTGCAAGTGTGAACCTGAAAAATGTGTGTAGCTTGGCTTTTGTGTATATATCATGTTGAGAATATTAATTATTGTGAAATTTTCTCCAAGGAATTCAAAAATTTGGAGATTGCAAATTGCCATTGCATAATACAATCCATATACATATTTGGGCTGAGGCTCTCATATTTTTTGGTATAGCAAAATTATGTTTGGACATTGTTACAAGTAACAGAGTAAGTAGAAACAAACATCACTAAAACCTTAAAAACTGTTTAGAATTTACAGTACAGTAACTAATATTTATAGGAAGTTGCCAATCTTCAAAGGAAAGTGCTTGTGTCCGTCAGTGATGTGTATCAGACCGTCTCAGAATTAGGGTTGAATCAGCTCAGTAATTAGGCACTCCCATGTTGCCAAGTTGTAGAAAAATAGGAGATAAAAACTTAAGCAGGACAGCCTGCAGTTATCTGTATGGGTGAGTGAGCTGCAACAAATTTATTTGTTTATGAAGGAGTGACTGAGCTATTCATTCACAAATATGGTGTGACTTTAGACTTGACAGCTCAAAGCAGACATTTATAGAACAGTCCATAGAAATGCAAAAGATCTTATGGTCAGATCCAGACACATAGAGAAGGTACATGTCTGCTGTGTATTTAATGGAGGTGAAATGATTTAATTAACCAGTAGGATTTATGTACCACTTAATCCTCACAACTTCTATGTGGTTTATATTAAAATGACCAATAAAATGAGATGAGTAGTAGCCTAACTACTTAAGAATGGCACTGTGGTCTAAACCATTGAGCCTCTTGGGCTTGTCAATCAGAAGGTCGACGGTTCGAATCCCCGCGATGGGGTGAGCTCCCTTTGCTCTGTCCCAGCTCCTGCCAACCTAGCAGTTCGAAAGTATGCCAAAAAGTGCAAGTAGTTAAATAGGTACCGCTCCGGTGGGAAGGTAAACGGCATTTCCATGTGCTGCTCTGGTTTTGGTGTTCCGTTGCGCCAGAAACGGCTTAGTCATGCCGGCCACATGACCTGGAAAAACTGTCTGGGAACAAACACCGGCTCCCTCCGCTTGTAAAGCAAGAGTTGTCTGTGACTGGACTTAACTGTCAGGGGTCCTTTACCTTTGGTAGCCTAACATTTTTCAAAATAAAATCAGCTGTTTTAAAAATACAGTATAATATTATAAAATAAAATCACACATTAAAATACATGCCAGATCTACATGTCTGGATCAGCTTGCTGAATTGTATATCTTATTGCTCTTTGTTGTAAAGCTAACACCACAGAAGACTCGGAGTAGACAATGCAAGCATTTAAAGAAGTAAGTTGTGAAGTTCATGTGGTTCTATCCAATAGGTGTCCCACTGATGATGGGATGCTCTTTGATCCAGGGGAACATTGCATCAGTGGAACAGGGATTGAGGGAATATGTGACAATTCCTTTCCCCCCTGCAGCCTACCACGCTGCCCCCAAATCTGGAGTTTTGGGGTAGAACAGAACAGGAGATGATGCAGGGAACTGCGAGGGGGAGCCGCCAAAGATTGATTCAATCCCTGTTCTGTTGAAAGAAGGCTCTGGTGGATTTAAAAGCCTTCCATTAGTGGAGGGGCACCAATTGGATACCATCCATAATATGTATTACAAAGCTGAGTAGCTTGGTGGATATAGATATTAAATTCTTCAAGCCTCTAGATACCTTTAGTATTGGTACAGATTCAGTTTAGGCTGATCCCCCTTTTCTGATGTAAAAATATAAAAATCTGAATTGCAAGTCAAAAAATATGACATTGGCTAGATTTTTAGCCCACCAGTTCCTGTTGGGTGGAGGTTAAAATCCTATTTATACTAATTTGTTTCATGAAGAAAACCTTCCTGTTGCATAAATAGGTTCAGAACAAGAATTGAAACATTTCTATGGTGTATAATTGTGTGGGGTTTTTTCCCCCTTTTGGGGAGGGGTGTGTGTCATGCCTTTAAAGTGTAAGATGATGCATTCTCAAAAGGGTTATATCCAACCACCAGGGCAGATGAATTAAGGCTTGTAAAAATAAATAAATACGTCATTTGTTTCAAAGGTTT
This sequence comes from Podarcis vaucheri, assembly GCF_965113315.1. NCBI lineage: Eukaryota > Metazoa > Chordata > Lepidosauria > Squamata > Lacertidae > Podarcis > Podarcis vaucheri. The sequence goes on along the minus strand of NC_138760.1, from coordinate 81,449,157 downwards.
CATTAGGATCACTTGAGACATGCATGCTCCTTGCACAGGACAGGAAGTATTTTGAGAAATCTTTTCTCCTTTCATGCCTTGCCCTGGGAGTAATCATTGATGTTGCCACAGAAACAGCACGTACTGCATTACGCAATTCCTTGCTTAGACTGGGGGTGTGTTGGGAAGTGTTTTAAAACCCGCCTTGAAATTTTGATACAGCACACTGTGTTTTCATTTGTCAGCTACTTCCCTGACTTGAGATTTATTGTCCCGTTCCAGAACATCCAACGCTTACAGAAATTCCAAGTATTTTGAAGAGGAAGAAGGAAAAATGAACATTCAGGCCCCATCCCCCCCCCCCCCCGGTTAATTGTGGCTTGGACTCAGCAGTGTCTTGCACCAATGTAAAGGCACTTCCTGTGCAAAGCAGCTTCTCTGATTTCTGGCAGCCCAGCTTCAGCCTCTGTGCCCCTCTATCATTACTGTTCCAGAGGATTCCTTGACCCTCTCTGGTGGCAGTGGCTTTTTTGGGGGGGGGAGGGGGGTTTGCTGCACAGAGGGTGGGCTAAGGAAGTCTCATTGGATCCTGCCCTACACGCAAATTTGCATATTAATATTTTGTTACTTAGTCTGAGATAAGTGCACACCAAGTACATTAAGCATTGTTGTTTTGTGCCTGTGAACATCCCTTTAGCTAGTTGTCTCATGTATGAATGCAGGACAGATTGTGAACAAAACAAAAAGAGGTTGGCTATTAGAGGGAGGGCCTTTTTGGTGTTGGCACCATCAGAGAAGTCTGCCTGGTGCCTACTTGACCATTTTTGGTGCCAGGTGGAAATACTTTCCATCTTAAATCATAGAATCATAGAGTTGGAATAGACCACAAGGGCCATCGAGTCCAACCCCCTGCCAAGCAGGAAACACCATCAGAGCACTCCTGACATATGGTTGTCAAGCCTCTGCTTAAAGACCTCCAAAGTAGGAGACTCCACCACACTCCTTGGCAGCAAATTCCACTGTTGAACGGCTCTTACTGTCAGGAAGTTCTTCCTAATGTTTAGGTGGAATCTTCTTTCTTGTAGTTTGGATCCATTGCTCCATGTCCGCTTCTCTGGAGCAGCAGAAAACAACCTTTCTCCCTCCTCTATATGACATCCTTTTATATATTTGAACATGGCTATCATATCACCCCTTAACCTCCTCTTCTCCAGGCTAAACATGCCCAGCTCCCTTAGCCGTTCCTCATAAGGCATAGTTTCCAGGCCTTTGACCATTTTGGTTGCCCTCCTCTGGACACGTTCCAGTTTGTCAGTGTCCTCCTTGAACTGTGGTGCCCAGAACTGGACACTGTACTCCAGGTGAGGCCTGACCAGAGCAGAATACAGTGGCATTATTACTTCCCTTGATCTAGATGCTATACTCCTATTGATGCAGCCCAGAATTGCATTGGCTTTTTTAGCTGCCGCGTCACACTGTTGGCTCATGTCAAGTTTGTGGTCAACCAAGACTCCTAGATCCTTTTCACATGTACTACTCTCAAGCCAGGTGTCACCCATCTTGTATTTGTGCCTCTCATTTTTTTTGCCCAAGTGCAATACTTTACATTTCTCCCTGTTAAAGTTCATGTTGTTTGTTTTGGCCCAGTTCTCTAATCTGTCAAGGTCGTTTTGAAGTGTGATCCTGTCCTCTGGGGTGTTAGCCACCCCTCCCAGTTTGGTGTCATCTGCAAATTTGATCAGGATGCCCTTGAGTCCATCATCCAAGTCGTTGATAAAGATGTTGAATAAGACCGGGCCCAAGACAGAACCCTGTGGCACCCCACTAGTCACTCTTCTCCAGGATGAAGAGGAACCATTGATGAGCACACTTTGGGTTCGGTCAGTCAGCCAGTTACAAATCCACTGAGTGGTAGCATAGTCAAGACCGCATTTTACCAGCTTCTTTACAAGAATATCATGGGGCACCTTGTCGAATGCCTTGCTGAAATCAAGGTAGGCTACATCCACTGCGTTCCCTTCATCTACCAGGCTTGTATTTTTTACTCCTTTTTCTATTCTCTTTTTCTGGTTCTATTCCATGTTAGATTTTATTTTCATATTGTATTTCATGTTTTAAAATTTTATTTGTAAACCACCCAGAGGGCTTTTGTCATTAGGTGGTATATGAATATTGGAAATAAATAAATCTATGTGGTGACCAATTATTTATTTAGCGCAGTTGGTGTGTATTGTGCTTCACGCAAATCAATATGACAGATCCCTGTCCTGAATAGCTTAAAGTTTAAAAGTTGACACAGGGGAAGTGGAGGAAGGGGGAAGTAAAGGCAGGGCTAAACAGGGGAGAGTATGAAATTGCTTCAGTTTCCTGTGCATAGCCTTGGTTACAAAGTTGCAGCAGGGCGTGAGTTTTCTCATACAAAACACACAGCAGAGCAAACAACCACTGTTGGCCTTCCTGGTTTTGTGACAATTATCAGCCATTATCTGGAAGAGTGTGCACAATGAATGTAGGTTCATTGGGCTTAGGTCAGGACACAGATTGTGAATAGAACTATTTTCATTTCAGCCGAACTATGTTACGATTTTTGTGGGCTGACACCTTGTAACTGAAATATTAAAACACAACAAAACCTCTTTTTTATTTACAGTATTGATCATCTAAGCTAGGAATATCCAACAAGGTGGCCTACAGATGTTTTGGATTACAACTCTGAACAGCCCTAGCAGTATGGCCAATGGGAAGTGTAGTCCAAGACATCTAGAGGACACTACATTGGTTACCCTGAGCAAATGCCATACCCGCGACAACAAAGCGCACTTTACCAATGTGTATTGCCCAATGAATCATCATATTGTCTTCATTAGAGCAAACTCAGATGTTGTAAACCTTTCCTCAAAGGGGAGTTGCCTTGCTATGTAGAAGTATGAGTTACCTCTTATTTACTCTCTGTATTTTATTCACCTCGAAGATTATAGATAAACGTTTTTTTCTGAAAACTTTGCTTGGAAAACCAAACATTTCAAATTATAAAGGATTAATTCAAAAATGGACGTTGTGTCTCACTATTCTTAACACCGGCAAATAACAAATTATTTTCTTCCTAAGAGAAGTTGTAAAGTGGAGAAATCTGTCCTTACGTCATTAATATGTGAAATGATTCCTGATTTTCTGCACATTTCTGCATAATATGATTCATGGCTATAAAACAAGATATGTGACCTTTTGAGTCACTATAACATCTTCCTCCTTTTGCAGATCTGGGATTTACCTTTGGTCTCTCAACTAGCGTTTTTTGGGGGGGAAGTGGTTAACACCCTTATTTTTCAAACATCATTGTAATATACTTCATTGCAAAATACTTTTTAAAATGGACTTGTTAATTACCAATTGTCATGATGACATTAAGGTAGTCAGTATGTTAAAAAAGAAAAGAAAAAAGCAGCAGCTATGGAGTTTGGCAAGATAAATGTACCAAAAAGGCACTTTCAACATCCTAGAAGTAGGATTTTAAGGACTATATAAGTGTTGGAGGATATGAATGAGATTACACAAATTTGGTTAAATGTAGCCATTTATGCTATGCACATCTTTCTTAGCAAGCTTTTAATCTGGACAGAATATTTTGTGTTCATTGTCTTCAGTGTCATCTGCTTTCCCTTTGTTTACATCCCCACGCCGATAGGCAATCTTGTTGAAAACTGTACACACACTTATATACAGTATACACTTAAGCTTTATGGAGCACACTGACTCTCTTTACAATAGAAACATGTATTTTATTAACTTGTGGTTCTAACAAGTGGGGGGGAGTCTTTATCTGGAAGTGGGAGGCATGCCTATGTTAAAATGATTAAATAACTTTGCGGTGATTTGGATTTTGAAAAGAAAAAGAGTAACTTGCTTACCAGTTGTTTGGGAAATGAGACGTAGTGTTTTATTTTTCTAGTCTCATTACTCTGTACCATCATGTAAGCAAGGATTGAGAATTGAAGACAGAAGGCATTCTGACCTCATTCTAAGCTTGGGCAGAGCCTAGTTGACACTGCAGGGATTTACCCCTTGACTGACCTTCAAACAAAGCTTGCAGTGAACAGGACAGAGCAACGTAATGGCTTAGCATGGTGACTAGACATCACAATATTAGTTTTTAATTGCTGGAGATAAGGTACTGTTCATTCTGTGTTGTGATGCATAGTTAAAAGATCACTTTGAGTAAACATATGCAGTATGTGGCATATGTCTACATTGACTGGGATTTGGGCAGCGTTAAGTGAATCTAATGGGATTAGGAAATACGTAAAATTCAGAAATGGTTTTGTCCTACTCTCCTGTCTGCTCAGCTACAAAACATTAATTGCATAGTCTTGGCAATTAGGTTGAGTTCATGCCCTAGAGAGAGCGAGAGAGAGCATTTATATACTTGGAACTCATTTGATTTTAGCCTGACAAGAGTACTGTTAGTTATGTAAGTCTGAATATAGTAGTGACTTCTCTAATATCACTAAGCAAAACTTTAAGGGTTCAGGAAGTTGAACTTGGGTTTCCTGCACTAATCCCAAACTCCCTGGCTTTTTGAACAGTACAACAGCAAAGCACTCTAGGCCACGGTTCCAATTATATCACTGTAGTTATGGTCCCTTAAAGTTTTCATTCCAGTTCTCTGTAGTTGCTTCTCCTTTCCTTCTTGCAAAATTGACTGGCACTACCTTTTTTCTTTTTGTAATAGTATTGTAACTTCTAGTGGTTAGATCAAGGGTGCCTAACATTTTTTGGCCTGACAGCTGCCTTGATTATTAGCCATGCCTCTGAGGGTTGCATGTCTGTGGCGGATGTAGCCATCATATGTATGTGCATGTACATACACACACACAATCAGCACTTCCAGCCCTCCCCACTGGGGTGCAGCTGATTGGAAACACAATCTTTAACATTACACAGAAAGGCAGTTTTCCTGCCCACCCCCATTCCAGCACTGGGGTGGAGGGAAATGCTGCTTTTTCTTTTTTACTCTTAAAGAGCAGTCAGGCTCTGTCTCAGCACTGTGGTTCTTCGGACAAAGAATAGAGAGAGAAAAATCCTTTGGTTCTTTTGGGGTTATCTCTTAAGCAGCAGGCATATATACCTTTTAGCAGATCTTGGTGGGCCAGATGCAGCCTATGGTCCATGAGTTATCCACCCATGGGTATCGCCAGGATTTTTGTTAGGGGGGAAGAACATCAGATTTGTATTGATTATAGGGGGCAGCTGCCTCCCTGCCCTCACCCCTGTATCCACCCCTGTTTTAGACAGTGGACTTACCCAGTGTTGTGGAAGGATGATACAGTCCAGGGTCACTGATTTTAAAGAGCTTGCAAGAGGGAGGAGAGGCTGAAGAATGAGCACACATGGGATCATAGTTCAGCTACCCTTAAAGCAATGCACTGGCTGTGTGAGAGCTACAATTGTGCCCCTCAATTGGCCTTGAAGGCAGCTGTTAAAGACTTTATTTACTTCTGGGAATTAAGGGGCCTAACAGTTGTAAGAATGATACTGTAATTTTGAGCATGCTTGTGTTTTTATTTACTATTTACTGCTATTGTGGAATATTTGTAATGATGTTTAAATTAAATGATGTTTAAATTATAATGTTTACCATCCTGGATTGCTGCTTGGTAGGACAGGCAATAAAGAAATAGAAAGAAGTGCCTTTCTGTGTAATGTTAAAGGCTGCTGGATCTGTTTTTCATGTAGCCTAATGACAAGCTCTGGAGAACTCAAAAGCTTGCACGCTGTTTTGTGAAATTTTGGTTGGTGTAATACGCAATATAAAACAAAATCTTTATTTGGATAGCCAGCTGCAGTTTTGTTACAGAATCATGTGTATTAGAAGAGGCATGTTGCACACAGATGTGGAAACAGTTGCATCGCTTATCACATGTGGAAATTATATTTCTGATTAAGGACTATTAAGCATATCTAATTAAATGACACTAGCTATTATCTTGCTCTGGTGGAGCCAAATTGAGACAAAGGATTGTACCAGTGCAGTGGTGTTTAGGATAGAGAAAGTTAACCGTTTTCTCCGGCATTTCTTGATAGAAAGCTATTGAGATTGTCTTTCTCAATATTGAACTTCAGTATTGAAATATCCATTACATGAACCAGATTGTTTGAGAGAGAAAGAGAATCTACAAGCGTAGGTTGGCTAGATTGGTCATGTTTTAAGTGTCTCATACTGGGAGTATGAAGGACATTAATTTTAAGGCTTTGAACAGGGAGCTAAAAATAGGTGGTTGGATCCACAATTGCGTGAACGGGAGGTCATTTATACTATGGGACTTTCCTGCTCTGTCTGTTCCCCCCATGTAACTGCTAGTGTACACGAGAAGCATTTCCGGGTGGTTGGGATTTGTTATTCCAAGCTTAATTTCTTCCTCATTTACAGTGTGCAAAGTACCATCAGATGAAATTTTTTAAATGGCAGAATAACAGAATTGCAAAGTTGGAAGGGACCCTGAGGGCCATCTATTCCAACTTCCACAATGCAGAAATCCTGTCCGCAGCTGTCTCTGGGTGGGCTTGAACCACCCACCTTCTGGTTAACAGCCAGACGCACTGACCCATTACACCACCTGGAAAATTTAACCCAGGATTATAATATGAAGGCCAAACAGATAAAACACATGAGAGTTATGGGTTCTAACATAGCTCCCTCTTCCACATATTATCTCACCTTTGTTCATTTTCTATTCTTATTGCTTTGGATAAATGAATGAGAGCCAGAGCACAAAATCTTCCAGAAAATGTTGTAGAGAGAATCTCTAAATCTTTGTTTCCTGCTAGGTGATCTGGAAATAAGCTCCAGTTCTGCTCTAGAGCAATAAAGTTGTTTCCCCAAAACTTTCTGCATAGAGTTTCATAACAGGTGAAGGTAAAAAGGTAAAGGACCCCTGGATGGTTAAGTCCAGTCAAAGGTGACTATGGGGACTATTGGTATGCTTTCAAACTGCTAGGTTGGTTACCTTTTTAGTTTGATTACAACTGGCCTGTTGTTTCCTTAAATCTTCATATACATAGTGCTTGGCTATGTGACTATGAAGTGCCATCTACTGGTGATATTTGACTTTTTAAAAAATGTGTGATATTTCATGTCATTAATTTTTAATTATATGAAATCAAGTAATGCACACACACACATACATATTTGCTTTACAGGATCAATTTAATTGATTAGCTGGTTCAACTGTGATGGAAGACCAAAGGGTAAATTTTAGAAGTAAATTACTCCTGTTGTCTGAATATAAACAGATATAACACAGATATTGATGAATATAATTGCTGTCAGAACTCTGCTTATTACTGATTAACTGACCATGCTGGGGAAACCCAGCCAGATGGGTGGGGTATAAATAATAATAATAATAATAATAATAATAATAATAGTCTCTCTCCACTGCCAGAGGCAGTAAGTCTCTGTATATCATTTTAGGAACCACAGAGGGGAAGAGTGCTGTTGTGCTCAGGTCTTGCTTGTGGGCTTCCCATGGTCATCTGGCCAGTGGCGTAGCATGGGGGTGCAGGGGGGGCCAGCCGCACCGGGCGCAACATCTGGGGGGGCGCGCTCGCGCTCTCAGCTCTCTGCCCCTACCTGGCTCACTCACTCTCTCTCACTGCAGTGCTGGCTGTGCGAATCTGATCCGAGCCGCCGGGTCGCCGCCCACTGTGGGGGGGGGTGCCAGGAGTGCGGTGCGGAGAGAGAGCGAGGGACTATCTGGGGGAGGGACAGTGCAGCGGCCGCCCAGCGCAGCGCTGAGCGCGGGAGAGAACCACACCAGCCCAGCCAGCAGCAAGAAGAAGCTGGCAGCGACGGCAGGTTAGGGGTTAGGGGGCGCAAATTACTTGCCTTGCCCCGGGTGCTGACAACCCACGCTACGCCACTGCACCTGGCTGTGAAAACAGAATGCAGGACTTGATGGGCTTTTGGCCTGATTCAGCAGGCCACATCTTGTGTTCAGAAAAACTCACACATAAAGAGAGCAAGGGAGTGATATTTAATACTAAGATTGATTGATTTTTTTAATAAAAAGTTTGAAAAGTGTAATAATGTATATAATATTTTTGTTGAAGTGATTTTTTATATGTATATAAAAAGAATGTTTTTTAGCTTTGTGGATAGATATATGGTTGTGGTTCCTCACCCTCACCATGTGTTACCGGTTTTTTTTTTTGTCTTATTCACAATTTGCCCTTGCACTGCATTGTTCAAACATATATCATTGGGTGCAAGTAGTACTGAAATGCAGTTTTGCCTACCTGAGTCTCCTGATCTAATATAGCTGCTATGTTCAGGCACAGTAATGACTATTTCCTTTGTGCCAGGACTTTGACAGACATTCTGACCAATAATTTTAACAAACCACAATATTATAAAGAGATTTGCAAGATCCATCACTCTAGCCACTACAGAAACTGTCCCGGCAAGCAAATCACTTTCTCATCTCAAGTAATTGAATGTAAATCTTGTATTTGCCACACAGCATGTTGCACTACCATGGAATTCTGAGAATGAAGAGCAGGTCAAGCAACATGCCAGCATTGCAAACTACCGTAATAAAGATCTCACGTTAGAGCTCCCAAACACCAGGAAGTGCATGTAATGTTTAGACCTGGCCTTGCAGTATGGTATGTGAGAGGTAGGGGGAGCACAAGATCACAATGCTTAGACTCAACCAATATCATTACATCTGAGTCAAGCCTTAGAATCTCATATCACTAGGATCATAAACCCTTTAAATAGCCCTAAATGTTAAAAAAAAAACCCAAAGAGCAAAATAATCCTTAAAGAATGTCATTACAACCTCACATTATCGCAGGCATATTACTTGGGAGAAGAGTATGTTTTGTGTACAGATTGGCTATTTTCAGTAGACAAGATTTTAACCTAATTTTTACATTAAAATATTTAAAGCATTTATTTGCACAAGTATTGTCTTGCAGTCTTAAGATACAGTAGTAAAGCACCTTTGAAGGTAAGCAGTTTAGCTAGACAGCAGTAGAACAATTAGTAAATCCTTACTGCAGTAATTATAGATAGCTTCCTGACCCTCTTATTGTTAGGTTATGGTCAAGGCCATCTTCCAGATGATAGAAAAGGAAATGGCACTAGAAAAGGAAATGTCTACCCAATCAGCTTTCATATTTGGTCACAAAGACTGCAGCAACATGCACTTGCTTTGAAGTTAAGTAGTACTGAAACTTCTACCACCTGGGAAATAATTAAAAAACAAGAAGTTCCCATTGCTTTATGAGAGGCTTCCAAGGCTCAGTGTGATATCAAGGACAGCCCCTAAATCCCAGTCTCCCCCAACTGGGCGCTTTCCACATGTTTGGTGTGTGTCCTCTATCAGTCCAAGCTAACCTGGCTATGCTGGGTGAAGGTTGATGGGAGTTGTAGTTCCAAACACCTTCGGGGCACCAGATTGGGGAAGGCTGCTTTAAAGTGTCTTGGGACTTAGTTGTTTTTATACTTCTATACCACGATTTTCAACACGTGTGAAAATAAGCTGGGCTAAGTGGCAATTCCCCACCTGCACCCCAAGAAAGCAGGTGCTTAATTCCTGATTTGTATCAGAGGGACTGAATGAGCAGAGAACACATTGTAGTAACTACTGTCCTGCCCCATGATTCAGGACCAGAACAGAACATTTAGTTTAAAATTTCTGTTTTCCCTCTTTGTGTGGGAAAGACTAATATAAAACTTAGCTCTCAGCTGTTTATCTTATTAACATTCTGCAAATGGATCTTCAACGAAACTAAGAACAGGTTTTTCATGCCTTTTTAAGTACCACATCTAGCTTTTAAGAAGCTGGATAAAAGGAAACATAAATGTTTTCTAGTGGGAAAGTATAACTCCTACTTGATAATTGCACAATTACGTAAAATACCTTTCCCCCCTCCCGCTTGTTTCCAGGAACTCATAAGCCTTGCGTAGATGGGAATCGAGAGCTACCAACTGATCTTCTGGCTGGTTTCCAGTAAATGGGCATGGATTCTTCAGCCAATACTGCAGATCTGATTGGCTGGCCAAATAGTGCAGGATCTGCAGTACTGTTCAGAGATTAAAACCTTCGAGCATGTTTTTACTGCATGTCCTTGTTTATTGAGGTGAAGTTGTTGCTGTTGCTGTTCTGTATCTTTATTTCAGATTTTGTTGCGATTTATGTGGAAATTGTTCAGTTTGGTTTTGTATTTTTAAATGTTTAACTTACTGTTTATGATTACTTTCATTATGTTGTAGTTCTGTATTTTTTTTAACGTTGTAAGCTGCTTTGAGCATGGTTTGCACTGTGGAAAGGAAGCATACAAATAAAATTAGGGATGGTTGGATGCCATGTTAGTACAGGTGCACCTGAATGACAATTATTTGATCTTTTATCTAAAAGTTGGGCACCAAAGAGGCAGAATAAGCCATGAGACAGAATAATCAAATATACTTTATTATTACAGAAACAGAAAGGTCAATTAATTGCTGGGTTGCTAACCTTTTTGGTCTTGTGCGCACATCTAGAATTTTGAGAGTGCCTCTGACACTATCCCTCTGGTGGTTTCTCCCCCCCCCCCACTGTGCTTTTCCATGGCATCTGGGTAAGTGTTGGATCCAGTAGAATTAAATGTGCATTATTTTAGACAGTATCCCCCCTCTCCCACACCATCAAAATTAAAGCTTAACAGTAAGTAGACTGCTGAGTAAAAGATTTGGTACTTGCCAGCACCACAGAAACTTTGACCCAAGCCAAAGCATGGATCCTCATGGATTTTACACAGGAGGACAACAAAGGCAACAACAAATCACTGACACTTATGTGGACACAGAGGTGACCTATGATTTGATAGTGGCTTTGAAGGAGTCCCTTTTAAAAATGATAAGCCCTTGAATTCGTGTTTTGGAAAGCAGCTGACCTATGGTGTCTATGACTCATGTCAATGGAGACTGATGTGGTCTATGATTTGGTAGTGTTTGGTAGGAGCAAGAATGATATGCCATTCCAAGAAGAGGTGTTTTATTGAGTCCAATGTGTTTGAGCTCATGCACATTTGCTCTTTGGCACTCTGTATTTCTCCTGATTCCTGCCCTGGCCACTCCATTTCCCTCCCTCCCCTCAAATATTGTAGTTCACTCCCTTTTATCCTGTCTTCCCCCCTTTCCCTCCTACCCTCTCAGTTGCTCCACTTTCTGTTCAGCTATTGATCTGAGCCTTGAAAAATATGTAGAGGAGATGGGAAAAAGGGTCACTCTTCCAGCTTAACTCCTTTAGCTCCACATACTTCTCAGTGTGGAAAATAGGTACCCCCCTCCTCAGTATTTCAAGGAAGGTGAGCTTTGAGGCTTCATGGGCACCTCAAAAGTGTCACAAGGACCATGTTGGCAACCCCAGATATTCAGATTGGTCTAGCACCAACTATATGGGTAAGTGGTACGAAGGACAGAGGGGATCAGGACATTAATAATAATAATAATAATAATAATAATAATAATATGATAATAATTTATTCAATTTATCTACAGCCCTTTACCAAAATACCTTAGGGCAGCGTTCAACACTAGAAACATATTACAAAACATCAATGGAAAAAACATAGTAAAAAGTATACCGACAGACAGGCTAATGGTAAAATAATTACAATAATAACAGACGTACAGAGTGAGAAGGGGCAATGTGCTATGAGAAGACTGGAGAAAGATGGATGGCAATAGGCACCCAGCTGTATGTGCAGGATCAAACTGGGGTTAGAGATTAAATTCAGATGCCTAAAGTAGCATAGGTTACTGGTTTGCTTGGGGAGCAGAAAGGACGGAAAAATCAGAAAATTAAAGAGGGAAAAGAACCCGGAACATGGTTGTTATCAATTCCCAGGGTAGTCAATATGTTGTCGTCTAGATATAGTTTGACTCCATCTCCCATCAGCCTTGACCATCGGACATGTAGACTGGAGCTGATGGGAGATGGAGTCCAATAACATTTGGAGAGCACCACATTGGCTACCCCGACTTTTCAGCACTTGAGGGAGGATGCTGTCCTGTAGATCCTTGACCAGTCTGCAATAGAGTAACAGGGGGGAAAGCCTTTTTGGGTGAAGGCATAGAAGAAGAATTCAAGGTTGCAGTTTCCCTTGGAACCCTGATGAGGAGTACAAAATAATAAAGAACCAGGGAACAAGGTAGGAAGGGTGAGCAGAGCTAACTAACTTGACTGAATGAGCATGGCCTGAACACTGCTTTTAGTTTTTTATCCTTTTAGAATTTGGTTATGAGAGGGAGCAATTTCCCTAGATATTTATTTAATTTAAAGCACCTGTAATTTGCTTAATATTTAAAAATCTCTAAGCAGTGTACAATATTAAAAACATCCATTATCATTAAAACAAAAAATTCAGCCTAAAGCTAATAAAACTACAGTATAAAAGCATCTAAAACAAAACCAATAATGCAGGGGATAAACAAGGAGGAGAGCATTTAAAACAGTAGAGGCCTACCATGGATGACAAGTGCAGAACTGTGTGGGGTGTAATAAGGGGTCCTGTTTGAAGGGAGAACATTAACCTTGATGGATGATAATGGGCATTACCTGTTTCCTGGTACTTGCAGTGCCTCAGGAATGGAGCTTCCTCTAGGCCAGGGCTCAGAAACTAATTAAAAGGTGCCACGCGTGTGGCGCTGTGGGTTAAACCACAGAGCCTAGGGCTTGCCGATCAGAAGGTTGGCGGTTCGAATACCCGCGACGGGGTGAGCTCCTGTTGCTCGGTCCCTGCTCCTGCCAACCTAGCAGTTCGCAAGCACGCCCAAAAGTGCAAGTAGATAAAGAGGTACCACTCCGGTGGGAAGGTAAACGCCGTTTCCGTGCACTGCTCTGGTTCGCCAGAAGCAGCTTAGTCATGCTGGCCCGGAAGCTGTACGCCGGCTCCCTTGACCAGTAAAGTGAGATGAGGGCCACAACCCCAGAGTCGTCCGCGACTGGACCTAACGGTCAGGGGTTCCTTTACCCTTACCTTTAGGCAAGAAAGGAAGGTGTTTTCCTTTTCTGGAGTTCTCGTCACTTCTGCTGTAGAAGCTAATGACTGATCTTGTTCTGGCTCCCTAAAGTATCAGCTTAGTTCACCTTCCCAGACAGTGCTGAATTTTGTTTGAGTCAAAAGTGCTGAGATATAATTAAAAGAGTGGTGAGGTTGAGCTCCTTGGTAAGAATTTAGGGGATTGTTCTGTGTGAGAGAGTGGCTGGCAGCAATGCAGTTCATTGTTAATACTGCTGGTCAGAGGTGAAGCTTGTTTGGATTCCTAGTTTTAAAAAAACAACTCTTCTAATTATCAGATTGCAACAGTCAGTCGCCTTAGACCTCATGCCAGAACAAATCCATGGCTCTGTTGCATGTATTAATGTTCTTAATGTTCTCTTGAGTTGCAGGCAGACTGGTTGCACTTTGAAATGTTCATTACCTACTTAAATAAAATGCTTGAGCATACAGTATGATTCATGTTAGAGCAGGGGCTTCTGTCTTCACTTTTAACTCCCACCCACCCAAAGCACAATGAGCACAGCTAATGGCAATATATTATTTCCCCTCAATTTTTAAATCAGGTGGTTGGAAATTTCTGCTGGCAATCCCAGAAATTGGGCATTTGCAGGGCCTGGCTGCCATCCCATGACCGCTGCAGCAAAGGGACATTTTTTTCCTGCCCCTCCCCTTACAACCTGAGTGATGGAGTTGTATAAACCCCAACGCTGCCAGTCAGTGATTAGGACTGCAGTCCAATTTGACTATCCCTCTGGAGATTTAAAGTGGTTTAGGCTGCAATCCGATATACACTTACCGTCCAATTTTAACTCAACGGGGATCACTTCTGAGTTGACATGCACAGGATTGCACGGTTAGTGATGTTGGATTTTTAAAAAAGGACTCTTAACGATCTTCCACACTGAGCCCTCTCCTAAAACTACAGCTCCCAAAATCCTAAAGCGTAACAAACCTGTGAATGACTGTATTCCCTCCCTCCCCCCATCCCCAAGGACAGTTGCGGATTAGCCTGAACACATTACTGCAGACGTTAAGTGGCATTTAAAGCGGGTTGATGCTTCCTTTACCCATATGCGCCTACCTACGAGTAAGCACCATGGGCCCCAGTGCGGCTTTGCCTTGCGTTACCCCAGCCCGTTTCTGAAGCCTGCGCGGCCAAGGCATCCCTTTGTCTCCGCGAAGCGCGCAGGGGGCGGAGCCCAGCCTCGGCGCCTCGCGCGCATTGCTTCGCTCCGGAGTTGGGGGCGAGTCTTCCTGCTCCGCAACTTGTTCCCCGCGCTGGCCTGAGGGGGCGGAGCGTCCTGCAGGCCCCACCCTCCGGTGGCCTTGCCAGCAAATCCCCCCCCCCCCCCGGTGTAGCCGAGGATCCAGGACACGCGCCGGCTGGCTGGCTGTCGGCGGCGGCGCACCTTCCCGGATCTTCCTTGGAGCTTGTCGCAGCAGGCGGGACCGCAGGAGGGAGCGAGCCCCCAATGCGAGAATGGCGTCTCCGCCGGCTCGAGAGCTCACGCAGAACCCCCTGCAGAAGATCTGGGTGCCTTACAACAACGGGCTGCCTGCAAAGCACAGCGCGCAGCGAGGCGGTAAGCAAGTATTGGCGGGCAGATCTCGGGGCGCGTTGGCTTGCGGGGACACCGGAGTTGCATCAGCCCGGAGCCCGCGAGGGTGTGTGCCGGGGATTGAGGAAGCAGGACGTGGTAGCGGAGGCCTCTCGAGGGGAACGAGAGGCGATGCAAAAATCTTAACACCTCAGCAGAAAGAATAGGAAAGCCGGCGTCTTCCGAGGAGAGGCGGGGTAGCTGGATGACCCTCCCTCCCGCTGGTGCCCGGAGTGGCTGTGCTCCTCGCTGCCGGAGCGCGGTGTCCAACGCATGTCCATTAGGGTCCTGGAGAGGCGCAGCTCAGAGGGATCGAAGCGATGCCCTCTGAGTGCCCGTTATTCTTGGCGCAAGGGCTTCGCGACTCATACAGGCTCTGGAGAGATTTGCTAGCTGCCATTCACCTTCTGGTGGGCTGCAGTAAAAAGTACATAGAATGTGTTTCGCCTTAAAGACCCTGCCAATAAATACTTGATAACGTCCGCCTTTTGGGAGGAAATCAGGTGGTTTCTCCATACTCTTGACATCGAGCCCCTTTGCCAAGTGCACTGCCCCCCTGTTTCTCAGTCTCCCTGTACCCCAGCTTTCTTGCACGCTCTTTGCTTTCTAGTAAAAGAAAGAAATAAAATAAAATAAAAGCTATAGCAGGAGCAACATGAACAACAAAAAAAGGCAAGGGGGAGATAAAGGGGGAGGAATTCAGCTTTTGACAAAGTACCTCACCAAAGACTGCTGAGTAAGCCTAGCAGTCAGTGAATAGAAGGAAAGGTCCTCTCATGGATCATAAATAGGTTACGCTGCTGGAAGCAAAGAGTAGGAATAAATGAGCAGTTCTCTGAATGCAGTGAAGTAGAAAGTGGAGTCTCCCAAGGATCGATATTGGGACCTGTGGTTTTTAACTTACTCATAAAAGATCTAGAGTTTAGAGTGAACAGCAGTGGGCGTAGCCAGGAATTTTTTTGGGCAGGCCTTTTGTTAGGGGTGCAGAACCTCAGTTAGCTATGTATTTTTATTGATTATGGGGGGCATCTGCTCCTCCCTGCCCCCCTGTGGCTACGCCCATGGTGAGCAGTGAGGTGGCTAAGTTTGCTGATGATACTAATTTTTTCAGAGTCCTTAAAACAAATAGAGATTGCAAAGAGTGCCAAAGGGACCTCTCAAAACTGAGTGAATGGGTGGTAAAATGGCAAATGCAGTTGAATGTAAACAAGTGTAAATTTACACATGGGGCTGCTGAAAATCTTAGTTTTACGTACATACTCTTGGGGCCTGAACTGGGGTTGGTGGACCAGGAACAAGACCTTGGGGTCTTGTTCAATGTAGTAGATAGTTCAATGAAGATGTTGACCCAGTGTTTTGCAGTGGTGATGAAAAAGGAAAATTCCTTGCTAGGGATCATTAGGGAAGGAATTGAAAAAAAAACTGCCAGTATCAAAATGCTGTCGTACAAATCTCGGGTATGACCGTATTTGGAATACTGTATAGTTCTGGTTGCCTCACCTCAAAAAGGATATTGTTGATTGGGAAAAGGTTCAGAAAGAGGCAACTAAAGTGATTAAGGGGATGGAGGGAAGGTTGCAGCATCTGCGACTTTTTGATTTAGAGAAAAGGTAAGGTTTGATATGATAGACGTGTACATGGACAAGCGTGGCATGAAGAGAGAGAACTTTTTTTCTCCCTCTCTCATAACACCAAAACTCATGGCCATCCAGTGAAGCTGAATGATGGAAGAGTCAGGACAGATAAAAGAAAGTATTTCTTCATGCAGGGAGTGCATAATTAAACTATGGCATCCGCTTCCATAGGCGGCCTTGAAGGCTATCAACCTATATGACTTTAAAAGAGGATTTAGATATATTGATGGAGATGGCTATCGAAAGCTACTGCTATGCCCTGCCTCCACAATTGTAAGCAGTAATGCTTCTAAACACCAGTTGCTGGAAGCCACAGGATGGGAAAGTGCTCAGATCCTTGCTGTGTGTTTCCCACAGGCATCTGGTTGGCCACTGTGAGAAGAGGATGCTAGACTAGGTGGGCCATTGGCCTAATCTAACAGGCTGTTATTCAGTGAACCTGCGTGTGGCCTTCTGGGACTCTGGGTTTCTCAGGCCTGTGGATTTCTTGCTTCTGCACTAAAGAACACATGCAGGCAATGGGTGTCAATATTTTTGTTTGGTTCCGTTCCAGTAATAAATACCAAACAACTGGAAAATGAGGCAAATCCTGAGAAGAGGTGGGCTGCTTGTAAGCAGGCTATCTGTTCACCTGTAGCAGAATGCCTACTTTGTCCCACAGTTATCCACCCAAAAAATCTGATATATCGGCAGGTGTGAACCAACATAGATTGAAAGAATGAATGTGCCTACCTGCCTGTCTATTGGAGTCATATATAATCAAATTGGCTTTCACTTAAGAGGATACTCTTGTCTCAAGATTACATAGATTCATGTCCCCTTTGGCAATTTCTTTTCTCCAGAAATCTATCTCTGGAAGCTTACAGATGCCTTCTGCTCCTTTGTTGCACTACCTTTGACCGTATCAGGTATATCAGCCCCCATGTTGGCTGCAGCCATTGAAAAAACAACAACAACATATGTCTAGCATGCCACTTGGCAGGTTGCAGGGTTAAGTCATGAGCAGTACAAGTCACTTCCATGCCTATGTCTAAAATGGTGGTGTGGATTGCTACTTGTCCTAGCTAAGTGATCAAGTGGTTATTTGCATCTCTGATACAGGCAATGGCATGTTGTTATGATCTGAATGGCAGTGGTCCCCAAACAGTTTACAAACGAATATACTATTTTTTATCTAATTCCTGATATTGAAAGTAAAAGGCACCACTCTTGGGTCTTTTTTTTGGCCTCAACGCTAATCTCTGGTTTGCATGCTCCTTCTTCAGTATGGCTATGAAGAGGAGATTGGAAGCAGCCGCTTCTGTTTGGGGGTTATTTTGTGTTATTTATTACAGTGGTACCTCGGGTTAAGTACTTAATTCATTCCGGAGGTCAGTTCTTAACCTGAAACTGTTCTTAACCTGAAGCACCACATTAGCTAATGGGGCCTCCTCCTGCTGCTGCGCCGCCGGAGCACGATTTCTGTTCTCACCCTGAAGCAAAGTTCTTAACCTGAGGTACTATTTCTGGGTTAGCGGAGTCTGTAACCTGAAGCGTATGTAACCCGAGGTACCACTGTACATTTATATATACCACCCTTTTCTTCCAAGGAGCTCAAGATGCATGGTTCTGATCCTCCCCATTTCATCGTCACAACGACCCTGTGAAGTAGGTTAGGCATGGTGAGTGGCCCAAAGTCACCCAGTGAGCTTCATGGCTGAGTGGGGAGTAACATCAATTTGTTTTATCATCCCAGATTGGGTATATGGTTTTTGGAAGCAAGTCAACTTCAAACTATACTTTATGCATCTGGATTGTTTCAACTAATCATGGTTCAGATTAACTACAGTTTGGGGTTCAGAGGACTGCAGTTCCATCTAATATGGAAGCTTCTGATCTCCTTGCAGGTAGGTGAGGGGTGTATGTGCATGCAAGGCTCACTGACTTGTAGTGGTAAATCATGGTTTAGTGATATGTCCAAACATTGCTGTGTGTTTCCCACTAGTATAGGGGAAGGAAGAGGCTATGGAGCAGGGGTCAGCAACCTTTTTCAGCCGTGGGCTGGTCCACCGTCCCTCAGACCATGTGGTGGGCCGGACTCTATTTTGAAAAAAAAAAAAATGAACGGATTCCTATGCCCCACAAATAACCCAGAGATGCATTTTAAATAAAAGCACACATTCTACTCATGTAAAAACACGCTGATTCCCGGACCATCCGTGGGCCGGATTGAGAAGGTGATTGGGCTGCATCTGGCCCCCAGGCCTTAGATTGCCTATCCCTGCTATGGAGATGCATGGTTGAGAAAGGAAGGGTAAAATAAAACTGCAGAAAGACTATAGTTCATAGTAACAACATCAATTTGCTCAATTCCTGGAGGGGTCTGTGCGTCCATGTGTATTAACTATAATTTGGCAAAAACAGTACTGTAGATGTTACTGTTTTCTGTTTTCCTACTTTCCTCTAACATGGATTTTTCATGCACTAACCCCCCCCCCAAAAAAAAAAAACTTTAGTGGTGTTGGGACAATAGGAATATTAGTGTTTTGAACAGAGTGATTTATTACCACAGAGGCTGAAGGCTAGGAAAATGAAGATAAAAATTGAAGGAGCTTTTAAAAAGTGACATTGAACTGACTAACCGGAGGGGGGGGGGCGGCTCTTAGCTTAAGATGAAGCATTAATGATGAAAGAGTGTGATATCCATCTGCTATCGTTTTCAGTAATCTAATCCTGAAGATGTTTTGTACTAAGCCGAAACTGAGCGCAACCTGGCCTTTCTATAATTGGCATGAACCAAAGTTATTTTGGAGTTAATCTTTCAGGTTGTTTTAAGATCTGCACAGTCCTCCCGGAACCTGTGTGTGAATGTGGAGTTGAATAAATTTATACAGCAGTTTGGCCCCATTTTGGCAGTATTCCAGAAGGATTTGGCTGGTTAATGGTTTCAAATAGCTTCTTGTTGGAATTATTTGAATTAGTGCTTCTTGGAACACAGTTTAACACTTTAACTAGTGCTTTAAGTGTGCATTTGGAATAAGATATGGTCAAAATATTTCTGTTAAGACTAGGGGAGAGGGGTTTAGGCCTGTTCTGAACCAGCAGGCATATGTGCAAAGATCTTAAAGGTAGTACTGAGTATAAAATAAATGCATAGATGGTGCAGTTTCTAAGGCTGGGATGGGGAGCCTGTGACTCTCCATCTGTTGGACTGCAACTCCCACCTGCTCCAGTCACCACAGTGCGTGATCAAGGATGATGTAGGCCTGCAACATCTGAGAAGAGCACAGGTTTTTCCTTTCTGTCCTAAGGAGACTGGCACATGAACAAATAGCAGATATGCCACTTCAGACCTTTGGTCCATCTAGCCCCGTATGGTGTATGGTTCCCAAGCAGGGACATCAACTGCTTCCTGATACTTTCAGCTGGAGGTGTTGGGTATTGAAACTGGACCCTTCTGCAGGCATGTGCTCTGCCACCAGACTTTGGCCCCTCTCTATAGCAGTAGTGCAGGACTGTCAAACATTTATCATAGTGGATGTCTCTAAACATTGGGAAAAACAATTGTCCAGGCCTTCCCTCATGTGAAAATGGATGTGCAGAGAGAGAGTGAGTTCCGGTTGTGATGGTTATCTTTGTCCTTGTCACGGAACAGGCTGATGAAAGTAAAGAGGAATGCACAAGGTTACTATGTCTACAGTAGCTGAGTAAAAGAGCTCAATTAAAAATAGATCTCTGACCCATAAATGTTTTTGCACTGTTTGACACTCAGTACAAAAGTTGGTACTATTGAAGCCTGGGCAAAAAAAGAGACAAGGACTGAAGGGAAGTATGGGCTTAATGGTAAGTATTTACAGAGGCTGGCTTTGCTACAGAGATGGGGAACCTATTTCCTTCCAGATAATATACATGAAGTGCTTTCAATGTCCTAGAGAAACACTTCGTGTAGTAGAAAAAGACAAAGTATTATTTAGCATTCTGTCCTTGAGGTTGTTGTCTCAATGCAACAGTGCCCCAAGCTGACCACAAGTAACCAAGAGTAAAACTGCTAAAGGGAAAGTTTTGTGGTTGTGCTGCATTTCAGTAATTGCTGGCTATCTCCCTGGGGGGGAAGAGTGTTGTGTGCACTGGGATAACAGGTTTATTTCTCTAGCTCTTTGGCAAGTTGTTTAATCTGATGTGAACAAGGACCTTGTCATTTAGTGACTGGCTAATTGAACAGGATGGGTTCAAAGGCAGATAAATGCAAGCTTCCAGTGCCAGTTAATAAGAAGCTGATTAAGCGCTTTAGCTTTTGAAAGTATGAAAGTGTTTGTTGTTGTCATTGATAAAGTCCGTGGACTATTAAACTTTGGAATGTTTTTCTAGAACACAGGTTCTCATTACTTTTACAACAACATATTAAAATTCAGTTTATTACTCCACTCAAGTAATGGTCATCATATCATAGTTCTAATGCAGGCTGTAGAAATACAAAGAGACGCATAAGGTTAAACCAAACCATGGCTTAGTGCAAACAAGCAAAGGTGCAGGTTTCTGGACTGAATATTGCAGCTGCTTCACTCCTGTCCTGGTACTGCTGAGCCATGGGCTGACTTACCGTATTTTTTGCACCATAGCACTCACTTTTTTCCTCCTAGAAAGTAAGGGGAAATGTCTGTGTGTGTTATGGAGCGAATGCCTGCGGGTGGCGGGGGGGATCTGCTGCAGTCGTGAGCAGAGGATCCATGGTTCCCCTTCCTTCCCTCCTCCGTGGTTACAAAGGATGGATCCACATGGATCCTCAGGATTTTTGCATTGGGCTACTCCAAACTCACTGTCAGATCACATGTCTGTGGCCACAGCATGAACCACAAAAATCATTCACCCACTGTTTCGTTTAGAATATTTTTTTCTTGTTTTCCTCCTCTAAAAATTATGTGCGTGTTATGGTCTCGTGCGTGTTATAGAGCGAAAAATACGGTAGTATTACATCGAACCCATACTCATGGTTTGTCTTGCTCTAACAAACCAGAAGTTGGAACCAATGTTTGTTCTTGGTTTACTGCTCATAGCTGGCCTGGGGGTGACAAACTATAAGTCTGGGTACGTTAAATGTTACTTTCTTTTCAGAAGATCTGTTGAATACAACCATGAAATGTGCAATGGAGTTGTTTAACCTTGCAATGTAACGATCAGAATTGTTACCCGACATCTAGAACCACTATCAGCTTAACATTCACCACTGTGTTACTAGATACATATTTCAGAAGTGACTGTTTGCCTAGAATTAAGGAGAAAAACAGGAAGATGAGATAGGATAGCAGGCAGGAAACAGAAGTAGCTACATCAGCTACATCACCAATGTGCTTTGCAGCACAGCTGGAGCTGATGGAAATTGTAATCCAAATCTACTAAGACCCCTAGTTCTCTACAATTAAGTTTACAAAAAGTGCTAGTCTATAAACACTATATCGTTCCTAACCCCAAATAATATCTGTGCTAGTCGTGGTGGCCTTCCCTACTGATCACCTGGAAGCAATTTTTACTTGCTACATATTATTAGATGAGTAATTGTTTAAAAGTTTGAAATAAAATATGCGTGCCTATTTGTCAGGTCTGATACTTTAGTTTAAGAGCGACTTCTCTTTTTTGGTCTCTTAAGCAGTATTAGAAACTGGGATAGAAAAGCTAGGAGTCAAATGGCTTCTGGGACCTGGGTTGTGGGCACCAAATTTCTAGTCATCATGTTTTTTTTTTTGGGGGGCGGGAGAGTTGGCAACACCTTTTTATTTATTATTTTGATAAGCATGGATTAATACGCAATTTACATAGGTGACACATTGTTAATATTACATTTTTAGCAGAAATTTTTAATACATGTTTGATTGGGTGTTTACAATAAAAATATTGGTACCATACTTTAGTTTTCAAAGCACTCTACTGTTTATTGTTAAATTCTTTAACATATTGTGTCTATCCTTAACATATACTTTGAGGCTTCAAAGCACATACATTTCAGTAATACAGCGGTACCTCGGGTTACATACGCTTCAGGTTACATACGCTTCAGGTTACAGACTGCGCTAACCCAGAAATAGTGCTTCAGGTTAAGAACTTTGCTTCAGGATGAGAACAGAAATTGGCAGCAGCAGGAGGCCCCATTAGCTAAAGTGGTGCTTCAGGTTAAGAACAGTTTCAGGTTAAGTATGGACCTCCGGAATGAATTAAGTACTTAACCCGAGGTACCACTGTACTTGAGCGTCAGCCAGGTGCAAAAAAAAAGGCACCCAGACTTTATGAGGTGCTTTCAAATGGAGAATCTTTGGGTGTAAAATGTTCCCTGTTAATTTCAAACCCTGCTCTTAAGTGCAGAGTTCCTCCCGCCTTGGAATAAAAGACATGGTCCTAGTGAAAGTCTTGTGCCTGCTTTAGATACTCAGTGGTTACAGTCTGGCAGCTTTGAACATGCAGGCTTCTGTAACCATGGTTTCACACCTAGACGTCACCTAGTTAATCCAATATTTTTATTCCCATTTCATTTTGTGATAAGCTCCTATTGCCTTTTCCCCAGTCATATGTGCCTTGTGTAATCCTTAGTTGATTTCTGGTTGCTCAAAGCACCCCCACCCGCCCGCACATTGCACTGAATGCATTCTGTTTCTCGGTTCATCATATTCTTGCTTCTATATCAGCCACTCAGCCAAAAGGGAGTTTGCAGGCATCACTGATCACCTGGTTGTCAGGTCTTGCTTAGCTTCTTGCAAAGCATTGTGGGTAATAGTATCTTGAAAGGGGCTTCTCAAGGCCAGACAGTCAGGTTATGTCGGAGGATTGGCTGTCGTGAGAGGTGGGGGGAAGTGATAGCCAGACCCAGTTCACCCACCTCTGATATGAAGAATAGTTGCAGTACGTAGTGGCTTTTTTATTGAGAATAGTTTGTACAACTTTCTAGCATGGAGTTTTCTTCAGGCAGCTAAGTCCTAGTGTGTCTGATATTTTCATTGATGGATCTTAAATCAGAATTAGGCCAAATTCCTTATCTCTCAGAATGGATAACAAAGGTAGAAAATTATGTATTGTTTGCCACAAACATTGGCAACTTCATTTCCCCCCATTTTCTAGCTAATGAAAGAGAGAGCAAATGCTATATTTGCACTGTTCGAGCTTGGACCCGAAATAGTCTGATTTTGTATATTTTCCTCCCCCTTTCCCTTGTTGAGAATAAATCTTAGCTTTTTTCCTTACTTATCAACAAAATCGCATATACTTTTCATAGAATTTCTTACTGTGCTCAGCTAACTAGGGTTGCCATATTTCAAAAAGTGAAAAATGGGACACAAAAGTGGTTGGACTTTTTTTTTTTTTTTTTTTCAAACCTGCTATATTTTAAGGAAAGCTGTTTTTAATGAAAACTGCCGACATGGTTTGCCGTACGTCTGGATTTTCCCAGCTAGTTCTCGCCTGGACATTGCTTCCGACTGCAGTACTCCAGGTATGTCCTGGAAATTCCAGATGTTTGGCAACCCTAGCATTGACTGCAATGCTGAACTTGGTCTGAAGGACATTTTAAGCATAGGTAACTGCATATTGTCTTGCGGCCATCATTCTTTGTAAGTAAGTAGAGCTGCGGAGGTGATGGCACTTGAGTAATATCAAAAGAGTCTTCGAAAACATGCTGCTCCTGCTTCTACTAGCTCACCTTTGTGGAGCCCCAGCAAATTCTGACTACAGTTGAACAGCTCCCTCCAGGACCTCTTACAGTATAAAGTAGTGTGCTTTCTTCTGTGTTTTCCTTAATGAGACTGATAAACCAGTGCTTCTTAACCTGTTTAGGGACACGATGTGTCTTTCACATGTTTGCACTTTGTTCCTTCTTGTTTTTATTTCTCAACACATGCTTCTGTTGTCACATACTAAAATTATTTGAAAAGACTGTTGCACAACATTTCAGGCACTTTCCTAAGCGAGTGGTTGACACATGGATATAGCGTTGCACATTGTTTGTTTTTCTAATTTTGAATTCCTTTCAGAAGTTCTAAAGTTAGATTGCTTGCACTGAATTTGCCCTTAGCAAAGGGCTTGTTAATGTAATCAGAGATGCTGAAATTTGCTTTAGAATTTCAGCTGGTGGTTGTTTCTCAGCTAACCCTCTTTTCAAGTTAGCCATAACAGTGTGTTTGACCTTTTTGCTGTATTTGGAACACTCTGTGATTATTTTGAATGCTGAAAATGCTGAAAAATACTGTTTATGTCAGGAAGAGAGATATATGTTCACTTAGGCCAATGAGCACAGGCTAGGGACTCCTGAAAGAATAATAACTGTATTGGTTGCAAACAAAAGTTTTTAAGTGGATTAAATCCATTTATCAGTGCTGGTGCCTGTTTTCTACCCTGCTTTTATAGGATTGAGAAAAACTGAAAAGATGACTCAAGGGGAAACCTTTGGCTTTACAGAAATTTAAGAATAAACATGTAGAACTGATAGCAAGGATGAGGAATGTGTTAGATTTCTAAGCATCTCTTCTGATAAAAGTAAAATGTAGCTTTGTACAGTTCATCCAGTTAGGCAGGCTTTTTTTGCTGGGAAAACATCAAGAGTTGTGTCAACCAAAAAATCCAAAAACCAAAACAAAACCACAGTGGGAACGACAGTATGTTCACATCCTGTCCAAAAAAACACAGCTGTTTCCTAAATGGAATTAATTGTAACCCGAACTTCTACTTGGCATGATTACCAAGTATATATCTTTATTTTCAGTATGTATGACCAACTGCCCTACGCTGATTGTTATGGTTGGGCTCCCAGCAAGAGGGAAGACCTACATCTCAAAGAAATTGACACGCTACTTAAACTGGATTGGAGTACCCACAAAAGGTGATTGCTTTTTTCTTCGTATGGTACAGATTTTGTTGGGAGTAGGTTGCTTAAAATTCTTTTGTTAACTTTAATATTATGATTATTTTTTATAGTGCTATCTGGGTGCACGAAACTTTGGGACACACCTGGGCAAACCATGTTCATCTCTTGACTAATTCCCCTGTGGCCCCCAGCTGATTCTCTCCTCTCCCCCTCCCCCCCACTGAGCTGGTTGACATTGGGAACAGCTGAGGAGTGCAGCAATTGGTGTGTTCTTCAGATGTTTCCAGCACTAAAAAGCTGGGCAGTGGGAGGGATATGATGAATCCCTGAAATCCCATCAAGTGCTTTCTTCCCCCTTCCCAATTGTCCAGTTGATTGGTGCTGGGAAGATCTGAGGAGTCTCCTGATTGGACCGCTTGCAGAGGGCATAGCGTGATAATCAACATGTTAGTTTGAGAAGGCAAAGGAATGAGTTATTTTCATATAACCCAAGGGCACCCATGCAAAAGCATAAAACCCAAATGAGTTTCATCAACAAACAGTTTCATCTGTTCTGTTTTTATTTTCCTTAAATTTTGAACTTGTCATGCAGCCCAGTCTTATGAGACTATTGAGGAAAGGGGGAACTTCCCTCTCATTCGTACGGCTTGTCATATGGCTGTGTTGCTTAAAATCAGCCTGGCGGTTTATGTATTACTGTCTAAAGTTGAGCTGTTGCTGTTTTGTTCTTAGATGAACATTATATTGACAAGAATCTAGAAAGTTACTGAGGTTGCTAGGAATTGTTACCGTTTGCTACAGGTCAGCAAGTGTTACATATTTTATTACTTTGTGGATCCAAAGGTTGCCATACCTGAAGGCTGATTCATACACTCCCAAGTCACAATATTATCCAAACCAGGATACAAGTTGTTTTAGAAAAACAGAACATTATTTACTGTTTTCTTCTGCAAACTCATTCTGAGGAAAGGCAGCCAGGTTTCAACTAAACTACCAAGACCTTGTGTCAACGCATTGGTCTACACGCGAAGCCTTTCATACAGTGGGATTCCTGAGGGTTGTGAATCATGCAGCCTACAGGTGTTAGCCTATGAGACTCGCAACATGAGGCTGTTCTCACAGGGCTTGCTCCTAGGTATGCACACAGGGCTGCAACCTAATACAATCTGTATTATTGCCTTCCTATATTATTGCACATGATTTGAAGCAGAGAGGTTGTAGCCACCTGTTGAGTACATGGCACAGGTGAGATTGAAACCAGGGCGGGGTAGGGTTTCTGATTCGTAGGAGCAGGATTGATGCTATTCTATGCTATGCTGGCTCATCTATACATCATAGGAGAAAGCAGATGTTGTTAAAGCCAAGTTTCTTGATTTTTTTTCCATGCAGAATTTAATGTTGGTCAGTATCGGCGAGACTTGGTAAAAACATACAAGTCTTTTGAGTTCTTCCTGCCAGACAATGAAGAAGGTCTGAAAATCCGAAAGTAAGTTTGTAATGTGTCTTTTTCCTTTTGCTTCACAGTGTTGCATTGATCTGCAGGAATATTTTGTGTTTTCAGCATTTGAGACAGCTGCTACCAGCTCTTATCAATTCAAGGAAAGGGACCCTACAATGGCTCAAATTATTGACGAGCCCTAAGGGTTGCATTCCTCATACAGATTATAATCTTAGTACTACTATACTAGCTTTATGGTCTGAAAGAAAATGTTTAACTTGTTTCTACATTTTTAAAGTGTGTGTCTTGGATGTAAAATAGGTTAATTGATTCCGAAATTTTGCATTTTGCTTTTAAGCATGCTGTAGACAAAGTAAGTGCCATGTATATTTAATGATGCAATTTTTTCGGGAATATAATTGTTATATTATCTCTTATTTTTAAGACAGTGTGCCTTAGCAGCACTGAATGATGTTCGGCGATACCTTTGTGAAGAAAATGGGCACGTGGCAGTAAGTGTTTCTCTCATCCCTTTGCAAAAAACAACAACACCCCAAACCATTAACTAGCTGCATTTTCTGACATTAGTTACTGACAACACCGTTCTAAATGCAAAATTAATATTGCAATATTGTTCAGACCAGTGGGGGTTTAATTATTGATTCCATACTAGATGGAGATTAGGATGACATGTTTATGAATTATAATGGAAAGGTGGGGGGGGGGAGAGACCAAGTTAGGACCATGAACTTCTTCTCATAAATTCTGCTTTAGGAAGTATCTCTCCTGTTTGAAATAGGATGTTAAGTTTCTGGTGCAGTAAATGTTCAACAGAATTTGCAGTGTTTCCATTTTTCTCCTCTTCTTGCTTTTTGAATTCCAGGGAGACGTGTAGTGTACAGTTTGTGCTGCATAGAGTTTGTGATGTTGACATAGACCTTGCATGATTTTTCTAAGAACAGAAAGAAATGATAACCCAGTAGCCATCCTTGACCCTCATTCATGCAGTTGATTCCCCCCCCCTTCCTGTTGATGAACTTGTGCCTTTTGCTACTTACTGGTTTCCCTATTTTAATCTTTAAAATTGCCCCTCAGCTTTCTAGCCTGTAATGTTTGTTTGCATGGTTTTGTTGAAAAAGCTTCTTGAAAGCATGTTGTGGTGTTACACAAGGACAACGATGAAATGTGTGGGAAGGCATAGTTTACCAGGAAAGAAGAATTCCCCACATATTTCATACTTACCATTGTTCATTGTTCAGAAATGATTGGTTCCAGTCCACTTACATAATCCAGCTCTCAAATGCTATGAATCAAACCTTAGTCAAACCCACTGGAAGTTCTTAATTGTCTAGTCCAACATTTGTGATCTCCTGGCAAATGACCTGAACTGTGAGGACTAAATGATAAACCTGATTTGATGTCTCAGTATATACTTGTGTTTAGTGGTACAAAACTGTTGAGTTTATTGCACAAAATAACAAAAAGCGAGCATGAATTTTTTGGGGGAAGGGATACCAAATTTGGGGGTTTGCACTGGGCTATTTGGACTGCCTCCTTTCCTTGTTCCATGAAGTGAACCAAGAATAAACTTTGTACCTCTGTGTTTAAACATGTATGCTTCACAGAGCCAGTAACATGAATTTGCTATGTGCCTGTATTTCATTTCTACAGGTACATGTAAAAGGTTTGGTGGGGAAAGAGTAGTTTGTGACAAATCTGTTCTCTTTGGTTGCTGTTACATGAGATCTACTCCTTCCGGGTTGTAGCTTTCTATTTTCTAATATAGCATTTATTTTTCCTTTAGGTTTTTGATGCCACAAACACAACAAGGGAACGCAGAGAAACCATCTATAAGTTTGGGGAGGAAAATGGGTATAAGGTGAGTTAAGAGCCAAGATGTTTGAAATGGCTCGTATGGGGGAGTACAGACTGATGCTTTGTTCTCAATACACGATAGTTAAGAGATGGCATTGACTGAAACTTCATGTGATATTTTCCAGTAGCAGTCTTGTGCAATAAGTATCGCCTCCATTAAACCATACTAATTGCAGCTCCTAATGTGTAATCAGTCGCCCTGTTTGCTGATAATGGGTCCTACTGTGCTAATGGTTACTGCCACTGACTGGGAGACAGGATTCTGAGACCCTGTTCTAGGATTTCAGACAGTGGGCTGGAATAAACTGTCTTTCTCCTTAGCATATCATAGTTGTCTTATTAGCATTTAACTCCCTTGTCAATACAGCTTCTCTGTGGGTGGATTGCTTTATGGGGGAGCACGCAGTTGCAATGCAGGTGGCGGGATGAAACTGCAGGGCTGCCTTCCCAACACAGGCACCTCTTCTCCTTACCTTGACAGAGCTGGATGGAGGTGGTAATGGGGTTGGGGCTGTGCGACACCCACCCACCCCACTCGTGGTGCTTCCACTGGTGCTTCTGCTTTGTCCAGTGAAGCAACAATGATGCCAGTATTCCAAAGGGCATCTCTATGACCCTGCCTCACCCCACACACCACTACTGGGGCGTGTATTCTTTGTTCATCCTCCCAAAGATACCTTGCATAGAGTTCAACTCAAAAGCATCTGTATTAACAGTTTGTTATACTGCAGCTAGGTATTCTGTATTAATACTTTTATTTGCTGGTAGGAACGGCCTGTTTATACACCTCTTTCTGTGTCTGTTTTGTCTTTGCTGCTGGCAAATCAACAGCGCTGCTTCTTCACCACAGCAGACTTCACTGACAGAGAAGTAGTATGGTGTGTCAACACCCCAGGCTTCTACTTTGTGTTGCAATTTTGGAAAGAAGCTGTACTTTTTGATCAGAGGTTATGTCAGGCTACCGTAAGGCTTCGCTACTGTGCCGTAGGCTCTAAGCCAGTGTGCCGCCTGTCTCCCTTTCAATGACTTGCCTTCTTAATTTGCAACTGCTTCATTAACACTCTGCTGTTTGGAGGTGCCCAAAAGTACCAGGGGGAATGTTTGATCTCTGATGGGATGTTCAGCAGAAGGCGTATTTAAAGGCAAAACATAGTTTGTAAGACTAAATATGCTGCTGACGACACAAGCCTGCATTTGCAGTATTAGTCACTGGATCTGTTCTAACCCTTTCCCTCTTTTGTCACTTCCATAATTGTTTGTTCCTGTTTGTCTCAAAGACTTTCTTCGTGGAGTCAGTATGTGTTGATCCAGAAGTCATTGCTGCAAATATTGTGGTGAGTATCAACTTCTGCTTTAAAAGAAGGAAAAGGTTTTATGTCTCAATATAATTTCCAAAATCAGTCACATGGTACAGTTGCTTCCTTTTACCCTTCTCCATTTTACCTACTTTTATACAATCCTTTGGATTTATGGATTGCACACAATCTGTTTCTGCAGTTTTCTGTTGGAGATTGCAATTGAAGGCATTTGGCCCACAATGCTTCCTGCATTCTGCTTCGTGGCAAATCTTGCACATCGTTCGATGCAAGGCTTTGTCAGAATTGCTTTGAACAAAAGCTCTTGCAATGTCCACTCCAGTTTCTTCACAATCATTATCTTTTTTTTAAAAGGAAGTTTCAATATATGTTTTATTTGAAAAAAACCCTAACTTACAAGCAGGCAACCATTTTTTCCTTGCAATACAGGTTACACGTGATGCTTGCTGTTGTGCAAATTTGTTATCTTAGCTTCTATTAGACCGTATCGGAGCACTGGTTCATCCAGCTAAGTATTATCCACACTGACAGGCAGCCTGTCCCCAGGGTTTCCAACAAAAGTCTTTCCCTGTCCTACCTGCTGCTGATGCCAGGGATTGAACTTGGTCTGTTCTGCAGAAGAGCAGCCTGCTTGATCAGGCCAGTGGGCTATCTAGTCTAGCATTCGGTTATCACTGTGGTCAAGCAAATGCCTGCAGGAAGGATCTGCAAGCAGGATCTAAGCTCATTAGCACTCTCCACATCTGTGGTGTCTGGTATTCAGAAGCATACTGCCTCTTGACAGTGGAAGTCAAACATGGCGGTCAGTGTTTGTAGCCATGATCGCCTCTATGAATTTGTCTAATCCTCTCTTAAGGATGACGACCAGCACTGCCTCTTGTAGGAACAGACTCCATAGTTTAACTATCTTCTGTGTGAAGAAATACTTCCTTTTGTCTCTCCTGAGTCTTCTGACATCAGTAACATTGGATGTTGCAGCCTTCTGGTGTTATGAGAGAGGGAGAAGAACTTTTGTTTATTCACTTCCTCCACACTATATGCATACACTTTGTACACTTCTATCATGTCACTCCTGACTTCTCTTTTTCTAAACTGAAAACCCTTAAATTTTATTGTATATTGTTAACTGCTGATTTTATTTATGTTTTGTAAAAAGAAATCGATAAGTTATTAAAAAAAACCTCTTCTAAGCAGTTTACATAAAATTAAAGCATCAATAAAAGTCAGTGTTAAGTTCTGACTTTTATTGATGCTTTAATTTTATGTAAACTGCTTAGATGAGGGTTTTTTTAATAGATAAGCGGTATACAAATTTCATTAAATAAGCAAGAGTAATTTTTTTAAATAAAAAAGAATCCCATACTTTCTTTCTCAATCAGCAAGTGAAGCTGGGAAGTCCCGATTATGTTGACTGTGGTAGCGATGAAGCTGCAGAAGACTTCATGAAAAGAATTGAGTGTTACAAGAATTCATACGAGACACTAGATGAAAATCTAGACAAGTAAGTCGCCACAAGTCTCCGTGATGCTTCGTTTACCTTCAGAATTTTAATTCTGCCTATGTGTGGCTTAATTCTCACTGGTGTGATTAAATCTATGCCTATTTGAGATTTTCCGCTTCAGATTGCAGGTGGGGCTCACTCGATTTGAATTCTCATCCATGCCTAAAAAAATCATTAGTTGTACTTGGAATACTAGGAAGGGAAAATAATCAAGTCCAGCTTTCTTCTGGACATTTTAGTTTTCTACATGTAGGGATATATTTTTCCATGGGGAGGCACTCAGTTATAGGAGCCCAGTTCTGCGGTCTTAAAGTGCTGCCAAGACACAGGTTTATCCCCTCACTGGAACAAAAAATTAGAGAGACAGCCACCTTCTAACAACCTTATGCTTACCATGGAAAGTCACCTATGTCCTGTTGGTCCAGATTGTGGAGATCACACAATAATAATGATTTTACACACCCACACCCCTATTGCTGTCTAGCGGCAACAGGAAGCATTCCTCAGTATCAGGAAAAATATACAAAGTGCCCATACCACACTTACTATCATTTCACCGAAATTGCTTAGAAGTTGCTTGCACAGTTGCCCAATAACCTTTCTAGGTGGGTTAGAACCTTTAAAAAAAGAAAAGAATGAATGAAAACTTGAGAGAGTTTTGGGTACCAGTGAATGCCTTCACATTTGCCATGGTGCCTGTGGCTGCTTGGTGGGCAAACTATGCCCTAATAGAAGTAAAATTTACACACACACACACACACACACACACACACACACACCACACACTTTCAATGAGGATTGGGGATGCTAAATGGGCACAGAATGCTGACTGACTGTTGAAGGATGGGGAATTATTATTTATTATTATTTATTACATTTCTATACCTCCTATACCCGCTGGTATCTCCTGCAAAAGGGCATGGCTGCCTGACTACCTCCACCACTATAACCAGGGACACCATATGTTGCTGCTGGTCCTGCTTGCCTTAACTAATGGCAAGTTATCGGGATTGGATAGTTCTTCCCATATGCAAAAGCCATCTACTTGGTCGTAGTCCCAAGAGAAATTATGTTAGGGTATAATTGTGCACTACCCAACTTTCCCTTGCTAGTTGTTCTGGGGAAGTTGTTTCCATCATATTCTAGCACATGGTAAAAACAACCCCTTATTTGTGATCTGGTGCCTTTGGAGGAGATAAATGAAGCACTGGTTTGAATATTGTAGTTTTCACATATAGTTTTGTCTCTTACCGTGAATAGGGATCTTTCTTATATTAAAATAATGGATGTTGGACGGAGTTACCTCGTGAACCGAGTAATGGACCACATTCAGAGTCGGATTGTTTACTACCTCATGAATATCCATGTAACTCCTCGCTCCATCTACCTCTGTCGGCATGGTGAAAGTGAACTCAATCTAAAGGGAAGAATAGGAGGAGACACCGGGCTGTCTCATAGAGGGAAAAAGGTAGGGATTGTAATCTCTAATGTAGGGATTCTTTTTCCTTTCGTACCGTCAACCAATTTATATCTAGACCAGCTTTTCCCTACAGGTGCCTCTTTTGGACTATTATTTCCATCAGCTCCAACCAGGGCAAGCATGATGGCTGGGGCTGATGGGAATTGTAACCCAAAGCTCCTGGAGGAAGACACCAGGTTTGGGAGGGCTGACCCCAGACTGTATTTTAAAATTTAATTTTAACTGGTTATACTTGTTTTGTGAGCAGGATTCCCCCTGGCTGCCTCCATCCTTCTGTAGCCCCCTGTATCCTGTGAAAAACCACTACTCAAAGTCAGAAGACCATCAAGAATGGTGTCCAATGTGACATAGAAGTGCAGGGGACGGGGGGGGGGGCGCAGTGAGAAGGGAAGACTGGTATAGATTAGGGAATGTCCCACTCCTTTTGCACAAATGGGAAGTGTATTGTAGTTGGAGAAGTGCTCAATTGGATCCAAGCTAAAGAATAGCATAGAAAAGTTGAATATCTGTTGTGGCCCTCATTTCACAGGCCAACAGACTTTGTTTTGTTGAAGGCATACACGGAGCCATTTTGAAAGACACCATTACCTCACGGTTAGAGAATTAGGTCCTATTGGCATCTAACTCGACTGGAGTGCTTCAGCTGCAATTTCCTCATGACATTATTATTTGACGTGCTTTTACAGTTTGCCAAGAGTTTGGCACAGTTCATTAACGAGCAAAACAGCAAAGATCTGAAAGTATGGACGAGCCAGATGAAAAGGACCATTCAGACTGCAGAGGCTTTGGGAGTGCCTTACGAACAGTGGAAAGTTCTGAATGAAATAGATGCGGTAAGATCATCTCATGGTCACATCTGAAACGGTTTTGAATTTGTATGATGGAAAGAGACTTACTTTATGATGCATTAGTAGGAGTTCTCCTGTGTGTGTTCCGGTTAGATTGCAAGTCTGCAGGGACTTGTTTTCATAATTATTGGTTGAATGGCACCTAGTGTGGTGTAGTGGTTAAGAGCGGTAGTCTCGTAATCTAGGGAACTGGGTTCGATTCCCCGCTCCTCCACATGCAGCTGCTGGGTGACCTTGGGCCAGTCACACTTCTCTGAAGTCTCTCAGCCCCACTCACCTCACGGAGTGTTTGTTGTGGGGGAGGAAGGGAAAGGAGAATGTTAGCCGCTTTGAGACTCCTTAAACGGAGTGAAAGGCGGGATATCAAATCCAAACTCTTCTTCTCTTCTTCTTCTTCTAGCTATGTATATGCATAATAAAACAGTGTTGTATTTGTCATCATTATTAGGATTAGAAAGTAATAATGATTAGATTCATGTTAGTCCACCATCCTTGAGAAGTCCTTCAAGCCTTTACAGTGGTACCTCTGGTTGTGAACGCTTCTGGTTGCACACATTCCGGGTTACGAGCAACGCTAACCCGGAAGTAGCTGCTCCTGGTTGCGACCTTTGCCCCAGGATGTGAGCGAAAATCGTGCGCCGGGAGACGCCATTACTGAAAGCGTGCCTCAGGATAAGAACGGTTTCTGGTTACGAATGGATTCAGTTCATAACCAGAGGTACCACTGTATCTCACTTTGGTACTGAGCTTTATTAGTTCAATTAGATCTGCATTGTATTTCTCATTGAAGCATCACTCAACTTACTTCAGGGTATTTTTAAGTGAAATCATTGATCGGCTCACACCCTCAAAGTTCTAAATGAAGAACACCATGCTCCCCATCCTGCAATTCAAAACGCATTGGGAGTGTGCGGTGAGGAAAATGTGCAGAGTGTGTGATTATCTGTATTATCTCCAGCAAAAAAAGAAGGAAAGGGAGATGAAAATAGTGTGTCTTCTCTTCTTGAAGCTTTTGCCGCGAGGATAGCTGGCAGGACTGTATAGATTGTACAAGTAACCCAAGCACTTGCTTCAGGTAGCAAGACGCTTAAGACAGCATGGCAGTGAAGTCGCAGTAAAACCCAGGATTTTTGCAACACCATAAACGTGTGTTATACAATGTGCACCTTCGGGGGAGGGATGTCACAAGCACTGTTTAAATGTATATTACGTTGTAAACTCCAGTGCCCTTATGGAATTGGTAGTAGTTGTAATAGTAATAAAAATACTTCCATAGTTCTTTTTGAAAATCCAGACCACTTACTTGTAGTGCTTTCTACAACCTATGTAACATAAGTCAATACTTTTATTCCCATATAGTACAGTAGGTGGGTGTCTGATGTTGAGAGTGTTTTATGTCAGATGAGCAACCTCTATAAACAGCCCAGTCTTTTAACCATAAACCTACACTAATTCTCATGTTCTCGTTGTTTCCCTAGGGAGTCTGTGAAGAAATGACATATGAAGAAATTCAGGAACATTATCCATTAGAATTTGCTTTGAGAGACCAGGACAAATACAGATATAGATATCCTAAGGGGGAGGTATGCTATTTTGTTATATTTTCTCTTCTTGGATGCGAAGTGTGTAAGGATACCTAGCAGCAAATGGGGTGCTAAGTGCAATGTTTAAAGGGGGGGGGGGGCTTTTGAGGCAAAGGGAAAAAGCGATTTTTTCATAATAGCTCTACAAATGTCTTTCGGCAGATTTCCCCCCATAATATCTATCTCTATCTCAAGTTCTCACTTGTATACACATGTGTTAAACATAGCAGTTTGTTTTATATTCATTGTGGTATACCTTTTTGTTTCAAAGGTTTTTTTTTTGGTAAAACTGAAATACCTTTTTAACCATTCAAAGTTGTAGGCAGTGGGGATGAAAATATTGAGCTGGGCCCACCACCTTTCATGTATTCCTTGAATGTATGGAGAAATAATTTCTGAGGGGGGCTAAAATAAACTAATACGGTTGAAGCAGAGTTAATTCTGCATCAGGTGGTCCAGTCTTCTACATACTTGCATTAGAGGTCAAGCGTTAAGCTGTGCTTGGAACAGCTGTTCCAATATTTGTAATATGTGCAGCATGCCTTATTGTTAGCTGAGTGTTCCACCTCCCATGAGTTGGCTGTGTGATCACCAGAACAGTGCTGGATCCCAGGTGGCCATTATTTGTAGCACATTGAAGCAGCCATGTCATAATAGAGAAAGCTTTCTAGAGTTGTTTGCTAACCTTTCAGAAAAAAGAAATGGGTTTTTTTGTTTGTGTTAGCGGCCGTGCACCCATGCTTAATGGCTAATCTTTGTTTTTAGCTGTAATTTGTTCATGCATTCATAGAAGTAGCAAAGGTGAATTACTGACTAAGAGTTTCAGGGTGGTTAGTCCACAAGAAGTGCTAGTTTTTATTAATATTTACAAAGTAAACATATCATTACAAAATGAGTCATTAGATCAAATCTTGATATCTAACAACTTAACTAAACATGTTCTGAGTCCAATTTACAAACTGGCAGCAAATTTAGATACCTTGGGTAATTTGTATAAATCAGGTAATTTGTATTAATCAAAATGGGGAAAAGGTTTAATAAAGATAATCCTTTCAGCATGGGATTAGCTGTTTGCCTTGTACACAACAATGAAAGAGAATTTCTATAGACAGATGTTCAGGTACTATTTGATACCACAAATATGTACAAACAGAGGTAAATGTTGAAGGTTTAACTAATACGGTGAATATGTATCATATTTTTGGTCATACCCCCAGATCAAGTGATAATTGGGTTTTCATAATAAGGGAAATAACAAAATTACAGTGGTGCCTCGCAGGACGAAATTAATTCGTTCTGCAAATTTTTTCATCTTGGGAATTTTTCATCTTGCGAAGTACGGTTTCCCATAGGAATGCGGTTTTAAGAAAAAGGAAACAAACTTGCAAGATGTTTTCGTCTTGCGAAGCAAGCCCATTGGGAAATTCGTCTTGCGAAGCAACTCAAAAAACCAAAAACTCTTTCGTCTTGCGAGGTACCACTGTACAGTTTTTGATTTGCAGTGGACCTACTGGTTATCTTATTAGGTTTATAAAAGGCAAACTATTATGGAGATCTTTAACAGCAGCAGGACTCTGTCGGTCACAAAATGGATAAACCTTCCTTTATA
This sequence comes from Podarcis vaucheri, assembly GCF_965113315.1. Taxonomy (NCBI): domain Eukaryota; kingdom Metazoa; phylum Chordata; class Lepidosauria; order Squamata; family Lacertidae; genus Podarcis; species Podarcis vaucheri. The sequence goes on along the minus strand of NC_138760.1, from coordinate 81,412,422 downwards.
TAGAAGACTCTGGTGCTTGAGAGCATTCAATATGGCTTACTCAATTAAGCTTACAAACATGATGGAAATCAGAGAAGGGAGTCAGCAAAGCTACAAATTTATTAAGTAGAGCTTTTTAAATGAAATGATATAAAATGGGAATGATTAAGTATATGATACAGCTTAACCACACTCACTTTGGTACTGATTTCTGTGATGGTGCATTCTTTCAAGATAAATTGGTTTAAATTTAGTGTTTTGTCTTGTACGTGTGTATGCACACTTATCTGCAGAACATCTTATTATGTTTTGTCTATAATGGACAGCTCTTTGTTTGCTCTGTGTATACAGTCAAGAGGTTGATTATATTGTTGATTTCTCCCCCAGTCATACGAAGATCTTGTTCAAAGGTTGGAGCCAGTGATTATGGAGTTGGAAAGGCAGGAAAATGTGCTTGTAATCTGTCACCAAGCTGTTATGCGCTGTCTGCTTGCTTACTTTCTGGACAAGCCTGCAGGTAATTATATTTGCCTTAACATGGAGAATTTTCACCTTGGTCAATCAGTAACAATTTCGTCCAACAATTATTTCATGCGCATCTTAAATGAGCAGGAAAAGTGCTTCTCTTCATGACTCATGCCAGACTTACATTTTCGCCTGTGCATGGGTCAAATGCTTCTTTAATCAACACTTGCTTTTCTGGGGTATCAGGGTTGCTTTTGTGAACCTCCTATGCTCTAAGATCATCAAGGGAAGACACTCTCTGGGTTTTTCAGCCTTCTGTAGTCAGGGCAGGGGAGATCTGTTCCACCTCATCCCTGTCCCATAATGGTGCTCCACCTGTGGAATACCCTCCTTAAATCTGTGTTCCTGAAGCCTGTAGTTAGGAGCTTTTATTCAGGAGTTTAAATTCTGGGTACTTTTTATTATGGCAACTTCTAGAATTTTAGATATCTGAGTTCTCAAAGGATTTGTTGCAAAGAGACAGCATGGCTCTTTATCATGCCTGTTTGTTTTTATGATGGAAGTCTCTGCAGTTTTCTTTGAGATAGGATAAAACTTTATTGAATAAATAAATAAATAAATAAGGGATCCCCAACCTTTTGGGCTCAGGGGAACATTTGGAAATCTAAGAAGCTATCACAGGCACCACAAAATTCTTCAGTTTCACAGAAGAAGAAGAAAACAATCTGATGATCAAAAGGGCAAATAACACAAATTGCCCCATGGACAAAACAAGCAGGAAATACCGTCCGAAAAACAAGCAATGCCCCCCCCCCCCCGCCACAAGCAAGCAAGCAGCAGCAGCAGCAAGATATACACACTGAGAGACAATTAAACAAAACGCAAGTGGTGGCAGAAGCCCTTTATTTCTTTTCTTTTCTGTTGTGTTTTGGGGACGGGGCACAGGAAGGTCAGACGCCATCCTCTGAGAGCCCCCCCCCACTCTTTTCTTTCTCTTCCAATGAAGAATGCATATGTGGGGCCCAGAGGCCTTCTGGGAAACAAAAAGGAAGCAGACAGAGCAGCTGGAGACCTACACATCTCTTCCTTAAAGGGAGTGAAAGGCGGGATATCAAATCCAAACTCTTCTTCCTTTGCAGCACAACCACTGCTAAATGTGGTTTTTGAGAGAGAGAGAGATTTCAAGAAAAAGCTGTATTCCCCACCACCCCCCCAAAAAAATTGTGAGTGGCTTGGAGCCCCAGTAGACACAAAGTAAAATGTCTAGGGGTACTATGGCAAGCGCAGGTGCTATGTTGGGGACCAGTTCCATTGCTGCACTAACATGGTTAGTGGTTTGGAAGAGGGGCATTTCTGTTACTCTCTATTAAGTTTATTTTTTCTCCATCTGTTTTAGAACAACTGCCTTATCTCAAGTGCCCACTGCATACTGTCTTAAAGCTAACCCCAGTGGCTTATGGTAAGCTGTTCAGAATGTATTCTATCAATCTATTTGTATTTCAGCTATTATCTGTACAGTGGACACTCAGGTTGCAAACGTGATCCGTGCAGGAGGCACGTTCGCAACCCGCAGTATTCACAACCTGCAGTGGCGTGTCTGCGCACGCGCGGGTTGCGATTCGGCGCTTCTGCGCATGCGTGACCGCCAAAACCCGGAAGTAACCCGTTCTGGTACTTCTGGGTTTTGGCGCGTCCATAACCCGAAAAAATGCAACCTGAAGCGTCTGTAACCCGAGGTATGACTGTAATTATTAAGGAAAACATCACATTTGTCGATGGCAGGTATCCAATAGTTTAAAGTTATTTGTATATCAAAAGGAATTGTTCACTTTTTTTAATAAAGTTACCAGAAAGTCCATGACAGTGTTTCATAGCACCATCCTACGCATGCCTACTCAGATGTAAGCCCCATTGAATTCAGAGAGATTTACTCTCACATTAGTGTGCATAGGGTTGCACATTGCAAATTGTAAATGTGCAGGTCATCATTGGGATTTGATTGCTTAGTTAATCATCCTGTTAAAATTAAAATTTATTCTTTTTGTCTCTGTTCTTCCTGAGTCTTCAGATTGGGGCAGGCTAGGAATTTACATGAAACAGATTGGCAATAAAATGTAGTGTGGTTGTGTTAAGGATGCCAGCAAGCCATGCTCTCTTTGGGGAAACACAATTTCATGTCCCTCCCTCCCAAATTTCAGTCTTCCCCTGCCTAGCAGACAAGTCAGCATTCTAGGTCCTGTCCTCATTGGGCTGTTTGAGGGAGATTTCCCCATTGTTTTGTGTGGTTTTTCTCTGTACCTGTATGAACCCTGCTGCTACCACCTCCTTGTGTGTAGATGATACCATTTTGACTGAAGGGTATACACTAGGGCATTGAGTTTAATATTGGTGTGTGAAGGATAAAAATTAGAACTCATGCTGATGATGTATTTGTAAGTTGATGTCACTGTTGTGTGTGAAATGCTTCCCCTGTGAACTGATTTAATCTTAAGTATTATCTTCCGTTTCCTTTTCCCCAATATAACATTTCTGAAGCGGCATAAGCTTTGGCTTACTTTTCCTTTTCTGATCTCAAGCCTGAGAGAGTTTGAATCCTGAATTTTGAAATTCTAGCTGGTTCAACTAAAGTACATTGGTTACCATTCACTGTGTTCTTGTTCTTTGTTGCCGGATTGGAGCACTCTTTTAATATGTGGTTGTTCTTTTAAGAAACAGAAGTCTGTAGTGACATCTAGTGTCCAAAATAAATTGTGAATTGCAAATTCATTTTGCATCTTAAGTCATACTCTTGAGTAGATCCATTAGTTTCAATGGGCTTAAGTTAGTCATTACTGACTTTTAAAGTATTATCATTCCCAATGTGGAGATGGAAACAAGAACTGATTTTACAGTGATGGCGGCTCCCAAAACGAGGAAGACAAACATCTAAAAGTTTCCTTCTGTTTACAGGTTGCAAGGTGGAATCTATATTTCTGAATGTTGAAGCTGTAAATACACACAGAGACAAACCACAGGTAGGTGTCTTCTGCTGTCACAAATGTGAATTTGGAACTCTGCAGGAGGAATGGTGGTGGTGATGGAGACTGGTTTAAAGTTGAATAAATGGGAAAAAGAAAAAAAGAAAGAAAAGCAGGGAAAGAGTTAAGCACCCTCTCCTGCCCCAGTTTTCCATTCCTAAAGGATATTGTAGGTAACTGTGCTTTGATATCTAGCTTCACCTTTGGAGTAGAGGTTTGTACACAACCAAGTGTGTAAGTGTGTGTGTGTATATTATATTATATTATATTATATTATATTATATTATTATAATATCATATCATATTATATTAGTGACAAAGTATGCTGCTATTCTCTCATATTTAATGCCCTGCAGGCATGTTACCGCAACCTTTGTTGCAGCCCCTTCTTCTTTTCCCTACCCTTTTTCTTGCATTATGCCTTGTTTAGGCCATCCTATTTTCACACATTATTGAAGCAGCCTCGTTAATGCCAGATACCCAAATTGTGTGGGTGCTTCTCCATGGCTAGCTGCCTGTGTGGGTGTGAAGCAGAGCTCGGACCAATTTTCTTCGTACTTTGGTTTTGTTTGATTTTGACTTTACGCTTTGCTCTTCATTTTAGAAGGAAGCCTCCCACTGAATTCTCTGGCATGCTGAAAGTTGGGATGACTGTACTTAATAAGAGGCCACTAGCTGCGTGGGGAGGTGTCTACATGATTTGCCAATCAAGAGAGCCATGTATCCCACCCCCCACCCCCGTCTCTCATGTATGCACTAGGCCTGGGTGATGAATCAATACATTGGCCAGGACTGTTTTGAGGGCCAGAGAGCGATGGTGCCTTCATCTTGGTGATATATCGCTGGTGAAACCCTTGCCGCTCCTGAGTCAGGATAACAATAATGTGCTGGTCATGCCTCTTGATGTTATTGGATTCAAGTATGACAAAATGGTGCATATTTGTAGCCCAAGTTATGAGGTCAAACAAAAGTATAACCTGCACAGGATAAATGGCCTGCTCAAATACGAAGTCGGGCCTCTTATATCTTGTTGCTCTTACATGTGTGGGTTTGGTGAACATTAGAATAAAAATCAAGGGCTATGTATAATGCATTGCAAGATATATTTATGTAGACTGAACCAATGGTAATTATTCTGGAAGTTTTTTAATAAGTCCCTTGAGAAACAGTAACCAAAGTGAGCTAGTATAGTGTCATTGGTTTGAATGGCTTGGGGTGATGATAGGATTGTAAGCTCCCAAACATGTCATTATTTCTACTAGCAAATTAGCACACAAAAGCCTAATTATATACCATTAAAAACAGAGGAAAATGTGCTATGTTTGCTCCTTTGTGATGCTAGAAAATGACCAGATCTTCATTATATACCTATTTTTTGTGATGTCATTACCTTCTGCACATGGTCTCTGACTTATTGGCATCATTTGAGGAGAAATAGAACAAGAGGTCATGTGCAGTGGCGCATACAACAGTCATTTAATTTGAGCATTCTTTAAAATGGAGCTTGTAGTGGATTTTGGAACTTCAGGTAAATGCTCTGCAAAACAAAGGAAATTGTTTTATTCTCTGACAACTCATCATCTTCATGCCTGCTTCACTTGTGTTTCATGGAATCTTCTCTCCTTCATGACAACATTATGACACTCTTTAATTGCACAGTGCTTTCATAATACAGCGTATGTCATCTGAGTGAATTTGGCAGCTAATTATACGACTCCACTTTGGGGGAAATAACAGTGCCTCAATTGTAACAGTCTGTAGCCTTGTATTCAGGTGATGTTATGGTGAGCAGTGATGCAGAGCAGACAGCAAGCTGTTCAATGAAAGCCCTAAAAACTGCCACAGTTAGGCGTTGTGCTGCCACCCAATTGTTTGCTTAACTCAATACAGTATTTTCATTGCGTTAAGTCGCTCTGTTGGATCTGAATGCTGTGTGTTTTTAGCAGCTTTAACAGTGTTGCCTTACTCTTTTGATCAAGGAGTGTTTTGCAAATGACTCATCCATGGCCACTTGGTTGGTAGGCAGCTGTTAACGGCTTCTATTTAAACTGTGTGTGAATAAAAAGGTGAGAGAGAAGCTTTTCTGGACATGCTGAAGCGTTTAAGAAACACTCATTTTGTAAAATGTGCAAGTCCTTGAAAGGCAACCATGTGTTTCTTTGTTTGGGTTGGTTGATGCAGCGGCACAATACCAGCATTCAGTTCTGATCTGGCTTCATGGTGCATAATTGTGTAAAACTGCAGGAAGAACAGAACCTGGATGAAAACAGAATATATTTTTGAGATTTAGGATTGGTTTCTGTCAGCTGCTCAGTGTTTCATAGGTTTGGGTAGCAGGGTCTCTGGCTCGTTGTAAATGAACATCTTTTGGTTACTGTAGGTATCCTCTTGATAGTGATAAGATTGTCCTTTAGGATTGAGCAGTAACTCTATTTTTAGTGATGTTTCATGGGAGATTTTTTACCATGTTCTTGCCATCATATTCTTGATTATGGCAAAATGATACTGGATATCAAATGAATCAAAACGGCCACTAAGACATTTTTCCAAGGCTGCCTACAATTTTAGCCAGCCTTGGCTGCCAAATTACTGTTTTACAATGTTTGGATACTGAAAGTAAGTAGGTATTGTTAGCTCTACAGTTTTGGGTAGCAGGTTTAACGATGTTTTGTCACAATAAGAATACAAGCCGGCCATATACATGTCTTCCAATATTACTAGCCAACCTGTGTACACACACAGGGGTGCAGTTCCCTACTCACATAGTTGGGAGTAAATCCCATAGAACAGAGTTTCACCTGTTTCTTACTAAACAGGTATAGGATTTGATTGCCCATAAAAGCAAGCCTGAGAGTAAAGAACTATGGTAATGCCAGCACGTTCCAGGAACTCTCTTTATTGTGAGTTATTTGGGGGTTAGTCTGAAAGTTTGTTTGGGCCATGGATGAGAGCCAGGAGGCTGAGAGGTGTTGTAGAAGGTGAATATGCTGTCTGTAAATATTTATTAGTAATTTCTGTTAACTGTTTCATATGAGGGTCCCCCCTTTCTGTAGACTGCTTAAAGATCTTTTTATATATTCAGCGGTAAGGAAGTGCTCTAAAGGAAGTGAATAAATAAAATGTGCTGCTTATTTTTTTCCTCTTACCCTTCCTGGTAATCAGTGGAGAGAAAGGAGAGAGACGTGAAAAGTAGTGATGATATTCATTAGCCGCAGCAGACAGTTCCTCTGATTAGATACTCATTTGGGCTAGTGAGTGAATAAGAGAGAGAGTGTGCCCTCATCCAGGCGGTGGCCTGGTCCTCATTTCTCCCGCTCCACTTTCTGCTTCTCAGCCATGTTTGTTGTTTTTCTGTTTGGCATTAATCAGGACTGTTATGGCGAGCACAGGTAGTGTTACCCCAAAGGGAAACTTTTCCTCCTTCTTCTTTATCCACAATTGAAGAGTTCCCAAGTTCCCAGGGTGGGTTCAGGCACTGCTAGCATAAGCCTAAAGCAAGGGAGATTGACATGTTGTTGGATTACAAGTTGCATCATCCCTGACCATTGGCTGTCCTGGCTGGGGCTGATGGGATTTGGAGTCCAACAGCCTCTGGAGGGCAGTGCATTGACAACCCCTGCCTTAAAGGTTCTGAGAAGGCAACGGATAGTGTTCTGTTCTTCCGTTCTGAACCCATTTGTTCCGAAGTTTCTAGTACCTAAGTTCACAGCATTTTGTGCTCCTGAGACATAAATACTGCTGCTGCAGTTGCACTGGCACAACCATGATGCAGTGCTAGCACAGACCCATGATGCTTCATCAGTGAATTGACCTTAGAGTTCTGTCTTCAGCTGTTCCTGCTGTGCTGATAAACTTCAGAACGTGAAGGCACAACTTGTGACATTTCAGAAGTCTGAAAGGGGCCAATGAAAGGAAATGGTTTCCAGGGCTGAGGGGGCGGAAGAGGAGGCAAGGCTCCAAGGCCCATTAGAGCTTCTTCTAAGAACATCAGAAGAGCTTTCTGGATCATCTCGTCTAGTATCCAGTTCCCACAGTGGCTGACCAGATGCCTGCGGGAGACCAGCAAGCAGGATTCGATCACTCTCCCCTCCCGTGCTTTCCAACAACTGTCATTCAGAAGCTTTGCTGCTTCCAGTTGCGGAGGCAGAGAATAGCCATCATGGCTAGCCACCATCAATAGTCCTCTCCTCTGTGAAGTTGTCCAATCTTGTCCTTCCTCACAATGAGCAGAAGCATTATAATAATTTATTATTTATACCTTGCCCATCTGGCTGAGGTTTTTTTTTTTTAAAAAAAAAGCTCATGTACTTATTCTGTGTAACTTAAAGAAGAGAGCAGTCTCTTAATGGTAACAGGATTTGATCTAATTTTGTGCCAGATACTCAGTTATTGGTAAGTTCTCCATATAATTTGAGGGCTGTAGTTATAGCTTCAAGACTGAAAGACATGGAAATGTATGCTATCCTAGACAGTAGGAACTCTGTATTTTCCGTCCATAAGACGCCCCCATGTATAAGACGCCCCCTATTTTTGGGGACTCAGATTTAAGAAAATGGGGGGGGGAGATGTATCCGTGGATAAGACACCCCCTAATTTTTGACATTATTTTTAAGGGAAAAACCCTAGTCTTATACATGGAAAAATACAGTAATATACAGGGGCTAATGTCACAATATGACTAAAATTATTCCAGTAGAACCTATGCACCAGGACACATAGGAATGTAGGAAGCTGTGTTATACTGACTCGGCCATTGGTCCATCTAGTTCAGTATTGTCTGTATTCAGTGAGTGACTCCATGTTTTCAGATAGGAGCTTTTTCTCCAGCTCTGCTTGCATATGTCAAGAGATGCTCTACCAATGAGCTATGGCCCTTCTCCTGGCACCCAACCCCCTCCCAATTGTTCACTTCTATTTAATGGTATCTGGCTGATAAGACTTGCTTTTTGCAGTATGAATGTGCTATGCATAATGTAATGAATCACAAGCTTTTAAATATAGTTATATAGTTGAGATACTCTAAACATAAGCAGTTTCTGTGTGTGTGTGTGTTTTGAGGAGAGCTGCCAGCACTTAGCCTGTGGTCCACAGAATTATTAAACGCAGTCTATAAAGAAGGCAATTCCACTGTCTCTGGTTTAAAAAAGCTTTATTGCTCTAGATAAGTGACTATATTTGTTAATTTAACAAGCTCGGCTGTTTACTTGTGAAGAAAGCTGACTGGCCATGTTGCATGATAAACATTTTCCTCTGTATTTTTATTATTACACAGAATGTAGACATTTCAAGACCTCCCGAGGAAGCCCTTGTAACTGTCCCTGCTCACCAGTGAAGCCCGTGTCCTGATCAGCTATGAAACGTGTGGTGCTTCTTTTCATCATATTATATTAAAATTATTTCAATTGTTCCAATCACTTTGGAATCATCCACAGATAATATCAGTTTTTGTGTAGCTCGTGGCTTTTAGAAATCAAACAATCAAATCTTATTGTCCCCTACCCCCTGGATTGGAACTAATTGGCTGAGCCATCTGATTACTGGCTTCTCTGATATAACACTTGATCAATTGGTGATTGCTAATTTTAAACCTGATGTTTTATGTCCGTTAAGGCTTGATCAAACACTCAAACCCTGTTGGGAGATAATATGGGGCAGTTGTCTATTAATGAGTATTTTTATTTTCTCTTGAGTGATTGGATTGTTTTACATAGAGGAGCATAATTAATAGTCTTTCTACAGTTAGTTTCACAGCTAGTGAATAGTATCGGCAATGTAGATCGTCTGCTAATTCATAGAACCATAGAATTCTATGACTGTTTAATAGTAGCTTCTGGGAAATAGTGTTCTTGCCCCTGTCTTTGTGGAAGATGTATTTCTGTGATTTCAAAAAAAGGTCTGCAAAATTTATTATGGGATTAATTGATCATTTAAAGTTTAATTTGTACTTCTAATTACTTTGACAGCTAATTTTTAAAAGCTAATTTAAAAATATTGTTAGTTTTTAAAAACAACAACTGCAGGTGGTGTTAAGACTCTTTTAAACACCCATTAAAAAGAGGCCTTTCTCTTTTCGTTCACATGAGAAGGAATGCCTCGTCTAAGAAGTTGCCTGCTATAACTAAACTAAACATTTTATAAGAAAAAAAAGAAATATGCTTCTTGCTTCAGGACTCTTTTATTCTATTCAGATGCAGTTTCTTGAAATAGCATGAATTTTAGTGAATAGATTCAATCAGTCAACAAAGGTGTTTTTAATAGGGTGGCAGCCCTAATTTATAATTTATATGAAGAGGACTCATAGTAGTAATGTCTTAATTTGTTTTCTTTATAAAGTAGAATCATAGAAATATATTTCTTCTACAGTTTGGCAAACGGAGGCAAACTGTTATTTCTTACTCCCGTGAAGTTACTAGACATTACTAATACCAGGGTAAACATGCATTTGAAACACCTCTGGATAGAACCACTGTCAATATGGAGTAAAGAAATGGCACTTGTGGAAAGGAATAATACACAACTACTCCTTTCCCTGTTGCTTCTCCATTCTAGGCTGTAGATGGTGCAAAGTTGGGCTGCTGAGGGGTGTGGCCTGGGGAGAGAGGGTATGTTGCTGAGGAGGAAGAGGAGAGTCCTGAGACCCAGACAGAGAAGCCCCCAGGCCTGAAGTTCCCAACCCCTGACATAAATTTACCTCCTCGGAGATTCGAAAGCAGCTTGCGGGGGGCGGGGGCGGTTCTGAGAAGAAGCATTTTAGTACACACAATGGCATTTGTGCTTCAAGATGATGCTGTAAAATTCCAAAAGGAAAAAGGTGGAGCTTCCCCATATGTCGAGATGGGCCAGTAAACTGCAGTACTTAAAAAATAAATACAGTGGTACCTCGGGTTAAGTACATAATTTGTTCCAGAGGTTCGTTCTTAACCTGAAACTGTTCTTAACCTGAAGCACCACTTCAGCTAATGGGGCCTCCCACTGCTGCCGCACCGCCGGAGCACGATTTCTGTTCTCATCCTGAGGTAAAGTTCTTAACCTGAGGTACTATTTCTGGGTTAGCAGAGTCTGTAACCTGAAGCGTATGTAACCTGAAGTGTATGTAACCCGAGGTACCACTGTAAATCATTTCATACTTCCTGACAGCCAAATAATTCCCAGGGTGATTCACAAAACCAAACCAAAGCAGTGTAGCTGCTGCTAACTTACATACTCTAAATTCTAAGCATCTTGTAAACAAGTTTGGTAGATTAGAAAAAGTTTGTCACTTGAATCCTGCATTGCCACATATAAACAAAACTATTATAGGGGCCAGAGATGTTGCCAGGAACAGCCTCTCCCCCAACAGAGGCACTTGCTTTGTTCAACCGATTTTCACTAGACTAACTTCATGTTGGGGGTTGGGGCTAGAGAATCAGCTTCGGTGGTGCTTATGGTTACATTGCTTAGATCAGGCCAACCCATCAGCTAAGAGGTTTGATGGCTTCTTATTTGAAACGTTTTTGGCAATTTCTCTCCTCTCCCTGCGTCAGCAGAACAAAGAAAACCAATGGCATCAGCATCACAGTGAATAAATAAAATGAATTTGTGTGAATTTTGAGTGGCGGAAGTGGGACTTTGAGGGAAAACAATCAGCTAAAAGTATATAAAAGAAAATACAAATAGAATGAATTGGGGAAGGAAAGAAATGGGTTGGCTTAAATGGAAAGATAATAAAAGGGATTAATTTCCTTCTTTGGCCTTAGCCCAGTTTACCATTCTTCTCACAGTGTTGGGCATGGGTCAGTGCAGCCCTTGACCGGAAAACGTTAGCCCCCCTCCCCAGCTTAAATCCAGGAGTTTTAGTTTTGTAAGATCGATATCACAATTATGGTGATATCTCGTGGCAAAGTAAGGGAAAGGAGCACATATCCTTGTGAATCTCTAGGAGGTCTTGCATTTGAGAACTGAAAGAAAAGATCCTAGATACTGGATTTTTTGTTCTTCAGGACTGGTTAAGATTTCTGTATCTATGTATATCTTGGATTCCATTAAGATGTTTAACTGATGTTAATCTCAAAGGCCAGATGCAAGACTGTAACACCCTACAGTGCTTTGATTAGGGATCTCATGTCTTTCCTGGATAATAGTCAAGGTCAGGCATAGGCAAACTCAGCTCTCCAGATGTTTTGGGACTACAATTCCCATCACCCCTGACCGCTGGTCCTGTTAGCTAGGGATGATGGGAGTTGTAGTCCCAAAACAGCTGGAGGGCAAAGTTTGCCTATGCCTGGCCAAGGTAATAAAGGGAGGAGAGGATCTGGTAGATGATGCTATGTGGTATGAAACCCTAGCAGCTTAAATCAAGAGCCCTTTTGATAAGAATGCATGTTCTCATCTCACGTTTTGTGTTTGAAGAGTACAAATACTACTAATGTCTTCATTCTAAGAGATTGAGTTCATTCTTGTTAACTGAAACCTATTTAATTTCACTTAAGGGTAGAATAACAGCTCATTTTTTTTGAAGTCTCCGAGAAGGAGAATAACAACTGTTATACTGCCAGCGGCTAGCAGGCCTTGCTGAAAACCGATACCTGTACAGGTGTCTTATGAATGTCTTCTTCCTACTTCTTTGATCTCTGTTCTGCACCAGGAAGTCAGTTTGTAGAAGTCGATGTGTAGATGAATGGAAAACGTATTAGCAGCAATTTTCTTAAAAGTTGGCATGAACCATGCAAACCTACACTGGAGCAGGTATAATCATTAGGGTGCCTTGGGTATGTGCCTTACACATTTGTGTTTCGTACTTCCATTGAAGAGTAGGATGACTCAGTTCATCCTGCAAAGAGATGAGTTCACTGCTCCCAAATCTGTTACCTGGAAATCTTGCTTTTGGGGAGATGTACCACTTCTGATGGTGGAGAAAAGTTGGTTCAGGCTTTTAGAATAAAATGATGGTGTGCTTGATGGTAGGTAAAGATCATTGGGGCACTCATTAGAGCTCCTTGGGTACACATCTGTCTGGCTCATTGACAGGACAAAATGTTCATATTGTGTGGGAGAGTTGAGTATCGGATGCAGTTGGACAGGACAAACTTTGAAAACTCCAATAGGAGTTTGAAAATGTGTAAGGAATATTGGAAGCTGCTGCATATTAGATCAGGCTCTTGGTCCATGTAAGCCCAGTATTACAGTAGCTCTCTAAGGTCACAGGCAGAGGTGTTTTGCATTGTCCACTAGCTGAGATCTCAGGAATTGAACTTGGGATCTTCTGCATACAATGCATGGGATCTACCTTGTCCAATAGCCCTGATCTGAACACAACTAGAAAACTATTTGTGCATTTCTTTGCACTCTGTAGTGGTAACACAAAGCCTATGTATAAATGGCTTTTTTTGGCCTGAGCAGAAACTATGTAGGGCGGTTTAACTTGACCTCAAGGATCAGGTAGCAACTTGTATCAAATGGCTGCTGCTAGAACGACTGTGGTCTAGGATAGACTGAGCTTCTAGGATAGAGATTTGCAATTGGCAGCCTTTGAGTCCCTGAGGGGTAATTTTTGGTTGTTCAGACATTCTACTTGTGTGTAAAAACAACTTGCAAGTGGGGAGAAGTGCACTAAATTTCACCCCCTGTTTTCCTCAACACTTGAGTCACCAAGATGTTGCTGAGCTACAACTCCCATCATCCCTGACCACTGGTCCTGCTAGCTAAGGATGATTGGAGTTGTAGTCCAACATCTGGAAACCTAAGGTTGAGAAAGACTGATCTAACATCTTCAACCTCTTGTATCTGTGGAGGCTTCCTTAAGCAATTTCAAACCTAGATCTTCCTGGGTCCATAATCACACTGGAAGCCTCCATGACTGTAGGACGTTGTCTGCTTCAGATGTTTAACGTCCCAACTTATGGAGGGTGATGGAGCCGGAGCTTAGCAATTTGCCTCTGCTTGCTTGCTGTTTTCACATGCCACTGGAATGCCTGAAGACTAGTATGTTGAGTGTTAAATGTGTCGTGACATATCTTATCTGTGATGAGAGGTGGTAGTATCACATAGCTTGTTGCCTAATACAGTTATTGGTTTAAAGGGAAGGAAAAGTATTGTGTATAGGCATTGTAGCTGGGTTCAAACTTGTGACTCTTAAGGATCTCTCCCTCCTGGACTTGTGCATGTGTCATTGCATTGATTGCGATAATGAAAACATTTCATTTGGGTTGTTCAATCAGCTAGCAGCATGTGCTTATGTTGGTAGTTCCCAGTGAACACTGGAAAAAACCAGACTTCTACCTAGGGCTACATAAGGGGCCCAGAGGCCTAAGACCAAGCATTCAAAGTGCAACTGAACCTATATTGGGATCTCTTTGAGTTTCTGATAAGCTGGTGTTCAGAACAATGGAACTGAAGACTGATGCATATTGAGAAATGTATTCTGGAATGATGGAAATTGTTACAACACATGAAAATATAGAGGAACCAGCTAAGACAAAATATTGTGATTTTATCCAGCCCAAATCTATGCATATTTTCTGGGAAGCGAGGCTTCACTGATGTCGGTGGGTCTTATGCTAAAGTAAATGTGCATAGGATTACAGCCTTAATTTCACCATATTTCCATGAACTAGCAAAGGAAAGCCCATAGATAGTGAGAAATGTTCAGGAATTGGCCAAAGGGCAAGCATTGTGTTTGAGTGAAGTATATAAAGCTTGCTGTCTTGTTCTCTTTTCAGAATGTATGCGTTAGCCGCTCTCGAGAAGAAGCTTTGAGGACTGTACCTAATCATTTGTAGCACCTTTGACCTCCCCTTGCCAGCACCGTCCCAAACTGCTGAAGCAGTGCTAAGGAAACCACTCAGGGAGCTGAGAATGAAGGCAGCCTTCAAGGAAGCCAAGCAACACAGAAATGCATGCACTCCTTCTCTTCTTGAAGACGTGTTTCAGCTGCCTGGATCTGGCACAAGGCAAAGTTGGCACTAAAGGTTGAAATGGACCAAGTATTTGTGGAACAGAGAATGAAACTGCTTTTAAATTAATATATGTTGTCTTTATCCTGTTGTTCTTCGACTGTGGGTGTTAAAAGTATGAAATGCTGGTGTCTCTCTTAATGCTGTATCTTAGCTTTCTTCTGCAATACTTTCCTAAGCCTTTCTTGCTGTGATTTCCTGTTTTATTCCTATATTATATATAAAATCTTTACCGGACATAGAACAGGTGTTTCTTCAACTGAGGATTCTTCCAACTATTTATTTTAGTATACTACAAAAGGTACCACCAGTCTCCTTGTGAGATATATTAATCCAGTTAATATATCAATTTTAGCAACAAGCAGTGTTGTCCACTTCAAGTCATTGCTTTGCAGTTAAACATTTGATTTTCTTTCTTTTTTTTTGGCAGCTGCACTAATTTCTATGTAATTTTACTAAAGGCTCCACTTGATGCTTCACATCATTTAATGGAAAGCCAGAATAGGTAATATTTTCCCAGATGCATTCCATCTATCTTGTTGAAATGTTCCAGAACTCCTGGGTTATTATTATTATTTGAATAGTGTGTGAATAGTTTCCTTTCCACATCATGCATACGGCAAACCTATTTTGTCTGTTTATTGAAAACCGCATATTTTACTTAACGGTTTTTACCTGGTCCCCCCCTTTTTTACACCCCCTCAAACTCCAAACCCCAAGCAGAGAAGCCCATGAAAAGGGAGGGTTTTTAATTGACACTCATGTAAATATTGCTCCAAATGGAGCAGATTGTAATACAATAAAACAATGTGCATGGTGGTTACCAGAGGTGAATGGCAATAACAGTGCAGGGAAGGTGTAATACAAATTACTAGAGAGACCAAATTATTATGAAGCGCTCCTGAGTTATTGGCATTAATGCAAGCTTGTTCTTACCCATCTTCTTGAACCAAAGTCACAGATGAAGTATTAGCTGTTTTGGGTTTTTATTTTTCTTATGTATTGGTGATATTTAAGTTAAAATGCATTGGATGGGAAAGATGAAAGCGATCCTTTATTGCATATCTTCTACTTTATTGATGAGAACAGGATTTGCACGTTCATAAATGGAAACAATCTTCCGTCCCCCCCAAAAACGAGGACTCGGGATTCTTTCTTTCCGTGAACCTTAAGCAGCCACATATTTGCCTCAGTGCATTCCTTGAGTGGAGCTCAAGAGCATAGTGAAGAACGGGGCCCTCTAGGATTTTCAAGTCTTTATATGCAAAGAGGGATACTATGCTGTAAGTGAACTTGTGAAATTGGATCAGTCCTGCTTTAGGGTCACAACCCAACAGGGATAAGCTCCAGATATATCCTGTTGCAATGAATGGGAGGCGTGTGAAAGAAATTCCTGTTCGTGATAAAACTTCATGCATGTTAGGCCAGTTGTGTTTGTTGTACTAAGCCAACGTATAGTGTAAATAATCTGTCCATGTGATACAAATCAGCAAGCAGCAGATTAGGTGCCTGTTTGTTCTTGAACCGAAGAAAGCTTTGTTCCGTGTGGTTTGAATGCTTTTTTGCCTTGCTGTCTGTGCTGGTACCTCATCGAACCTTGCCATGCTGTTAATGCTAAGAGTTCTCTGCAATGGACTATGTAAGCTTTGCCGAGTGGGGACTCGTTTATGTGGCTGGGTGCTGTAATGTAACATACTGCCGTGTTCTTCATTTCTTTAATAAGGTAGCTTAGCAATATATTCAGCGTTCTGGAGATAAGCCATAAAGCCAACCTTATTTCAGAAACATAAAAAGGACTATGTGAAACTATCAAACACTTCAAAAGCGCTTTAGCTGTACTCCATCCTTTAAGAGAATATGCCTTGACATCATAATGTATTTATTCAGGTAGATCACTACTTACTGGAGTAGATGAAAAGGGAGCGTTCTGCTGTTGGCCCACAGTACAGTGTCAGCTGGAGAAGGGGATTTTGGGTAATGGCTTAAATCACAGATGAATCGTGTCAACAGCCTAGCCCTAACTTCTCTAGATGTGAGCCACAAGTAATTATTCTTATTATTGGCTACTTAGTGGGCTTGAGTGAAAAGTTGAGGATTCATGAGCAGAAAATTGTGCAGGTATAACTTTGGATTTTAAGTGGTAAATGTGGTTCTTATAAGAAAATACTCTCCTTTGAGTTAGCTAAGCCTGCAAGCTAGCCTTCATTGGCAGGTGTAGCATTTTCTTCTAACCTTTTCTTAACCAGAAGTATTTGCTTTCTCTCCTCCCCCCACCTTCATATTTCTCAATGTGCTGTAAAACTGTGGCTAAATATTTTATGTATAGTAGATATTTTTATAGGCTACATCTAAATATACTGTGATAACAGTAGTTTCTATTTACAAGATTGTATAACTGAAAAAATTGTTGTGTGTAAGAATAAATTATAAATGTATGTTGATACTTGAAAATGAAAATACTAGGAAGCTCTGGATTCTAATTTAACTGAAGATGTGATCCCAATTCCGCAATTTGGAAATGAGCCCCTTTGAAATGAGTTTGCTTGCTTCAAAGTAAATGAGTTTAAAAATGATATGTTAGATGGTTGGTGTGCCACCAGCTTCATCTGGGTTTCTAGTGATCAACTAATCCAGAAGACCTTTTGTATTTGTTGATCCACAGGACTGCTTCATTCTCTACTTTTGAAAGTGTGAATGAAGAGCGTTTCTAAAAATATGGATCTGGCAGGTACATTTATCAGAGAGTTGCCATTACTAGCCATTTCCTTTTAAATGTACACTTGAATGAAAGCCGGTGGCTTTGCTTATGTGAAATGCCTCTCAGTAGGTACTAGAAATGGAAAAGGTTATGAAAATTATTTCCTTTTGTCATAACATGTATCGTAGACCCAAATGATTTTGAATGAGACTAATTAGGATGTGACTGTTAACTCACCTAGTTCTAAGGATATATTTGGCCTTCAATTTAATCTTACATGAGATTTATTCCAAGCTAATAAACATTGTTTTAAATTGTGAGGGATGCTAATTGACTTTTCTCTCTCCTGGATTTTTTTTTTTTTTTTGACACTTCAGGTATGTGCAAACATGTCCAGCTCAAGTGCAATGATGTTCAAACTGAAATCTGTCAAATTGGGTCAAGCATATATTTCAAATGCTATTGATGAATACTGAGTCATTTCCAGGTTTTTATATTCTATAACAACAGGCCAGGAACTGTGAGGTTTGCTGGAGTTAGTGCTAGATGAACTGTCACTAGATGAACTGTCAATGTTTGGTTTTAAGCAGCACTGCTGTATTTACATATGTTTTTTAAAGTGTTGCTGGCACTTTGAGACTAGCAGGGGACTGCTTCTTTTAAACACCTACTCCTCCTTCAACCATAATTTATTTACCCCCTGCCATTACTCTTAAAACGACTCTTCTTTTAGGCTGCCATTGCCAGTGTTTAAATAGCACTGTCATTGTTCCAGGTTGTTTCCTGAAAATGCTGGATTAATTTAGATCAAAGAGAATCAGAACCTTATCTTTCTACAATTTTCAGCTATCTTTCTACATTTTTTTTACATCAAAGAGTGCGATTTATTTAATGTAGTGATGCAAGTGTAGCACTGTATCCTGACATGTCCATTTTATAGGGCAAAGAACCCACATGGCTCGTAGCCGCTGGGAGAAAAGGAAAGCATTAGGACAACCACTAACTCTGTTGTCTTCATGACTGCTGTATGATAATTCTATGAACACACATCCCTCTCTTTTCTTAATTCATTGTACCAGTCTTTGGCCAGAATACATTGTCTTAATGTATGCCTTCTAAAAAATGCCTGTGACTAGGGTAGAGCCCGCTAATAATTAGAGCCGACAGCAGCAGTACAGTCCCCTCTATGTAGCAAATCTTCTATAACTCTCATCACTTTTCCAGCTGCCATCCCTCTTTCCTCGGCCATCCCTTCTTTTCCATCTTTTCCGTCTTCCTCTGTGTTTGCATCATTCCTTTTAAACTGAATTGTTGAGAGATTTCACTCCCTAGAGAATAACTACTTAACAGATTTTAACCAGCTGGTTCCACAAAGTCATGGTTCATAAGATGCTGAGATGATAGGTTCCTTTCATTTTTGTTTAGGATGGAGATAATTGCGGTTAGGGAGTAATCTGTTAATTGTGCCTCACAAGTTGGAGGCTTTAAATGCTTAAAGCAGACTGAACTCCACCCTGCTCAGTATTTAGACCTCTCCTATTTTATCTTAGTCTGAGTCTTTGTTGTTGACAAAATCTAAAAACATGGAAAATGGTGTGATGGATCCTTTTTTCACCCTATTCCAAACTTATTTTTGAAGGGTTGTTTTGTTCTTAACAAAACAACAGATAGAAAATGACCCTTCCTGCTAGTCAGTACTTTTCCTCCTAGGACCAATGGGATGATTCTGGGATCAATTCTGCCCTGCTCTCTATCTTGTGTAGTCCGCATTAACCACAGACTTGTGGCTAGGAAGGATCTGTCTAGAAGTGTTCTATTTTCCCTGAAAGTTACCAGGCATCTAAAACTACAAATTCTTGAATGTTTGTTTGTGTGCCTGATGTTGATGATGTGTAATGGGTGAGGACACTGAGTTGGTAAGTACAAGCCATGCTTTGGTAACATGGCACAAATTCATTTTAAGAATTCTAAGTAATATAATTTAATGTAATTAAGGTATGTCAGTAGCTGAATTAACAGTATGTGCCCAAGACCCAACAAAGGGTAGGCCCTCATGTTCCCACTTCCCATTCTCCTGTGTGGCTAGATTTCAGTTTCAAATAATGTTGATGTGTCAAACAAACCAATTCCAAACCATGGGTTATGAAGTTGTCTTGTTTAACTAGGTAGTTTTGTAGACATCATCAGCTGCTGTCTTGTAATTCATAGTATTGTTGTATTTCTTTTCTCAGCTGATCAAGGAATTTTTACTTTCCTTTACCATCCTATGATGTTTGGAAATAAGCTGACAAAGTAGTGCAGGAATAGGGAAAGTTAGGCCTGGGTGGGAGGCAAAACTATCCCTGGACTTTCTAGTCCAAACCTCCTCTTGGCCCTTCTTTCACATCCTGTGTTTTTGTCTGATTAGACCGTGTTATTGTAGCCTAATGCCTCTTGCTTGCCTGCATGAAGAATAGAAAGTGTGTGTGTGTCTGTATGTAGAAACTAGCCTGATTTACAAAAGTTAAATTGAGCTGCCTCTCTGCCCCTTCTAAACACTCGCATGCACCCCCAAGAAGCGTGGGCATTGAGCTGAAAAGGATTCCTGATTCCTGATGGCAGTATAAATAAAGAAATAGTTTAAATGTTACAGAAGGCAGTTGGCAATTTTCTGTAATGCTTCTGTAATGTTAGTCAGTGCTAATCAGATGGAGGGAAATCAATTATGGAATAAATAATGAAGCTAACATTCCATAGGAAATACCTTAGTTTTACTTTTACTTGTAGCTCTAGGAAGTGGCCTAATATGTCCAGAGGTACATTCTGAATTTATGGAGGATTTAGAAATTGCTGTTACGAAGGAAGTTGCATGAGGAGAATTCAGTTTATATCAGGCCAGTCTTGAGCCCAGAGTCATTTTTAAACTTCCTAATTTCATGAAATATCTGGATAATACACCCAGAGTCCAGCTGGCAAATCTTGTGTAGACTACCATGACAGACCTATATTTAATTTAGTATTACCTCAGTGTTAAAAAAGTAGTTTACAAATGCATAGTGGTATTTGTAGCTGTGGAAACTTGTGCTTTTGCCTATAAAAACAAACTCCTAGGAAGTATTGTACTGCCTGACTCTTTAGCCAAAGTGTCTGCTGTTGATGCCTAGAGAATAAATATTTTTAGTAACCTATGAAACCTGGCACATGGGAAAGATACGTCTTGCAGCAAGCTGGACTTAACAAATCATGTGACTTTCAACAAGAGTAAGGCTAGATTTGTAGCTATCAAAACAAAGAGTTTCCACAGTAGGGATATTTCAAGTTGCAAGTGGTGTGCTTCTGCCTTGAAGCATAACCCAGCTTTCAAGAAGCAAAAATATTAAAGTGAAAGTTTCTGTGTATCTTAAAAAGAATCATGAATGTTTAAAAATGCTGTCATGTGTTCCTGAGAGAGCATCCCAGGGGACCATAGCCATTCTAATGGATACCAGAGCTCTAATGTTGGTGCCTCCGAAGCCTAGGGCTGAACCAATGGCAGAACACTCTTGGCATTAGAGATAGAAAGGGAGTGTTGCTCTGGCATCAACACCCTGGGAATTAATTCCAAGGGACATCCATTTTAGGCCTCAGGGGAAGCCATTGCAGGGAAGGCAATATTTATGGTAGTGGAGTGGGGGAAGTAGGAATACTTGGTAGCTAGGGCCCCTGCAGGTTAGCAAGAATATCCTCAAAGTCAGTGGTGGCTTGTGCTTAAAAGAGCCTGCTTTGTGGGTTAGTGTCCAGGTCATTCGCTTTCAGAGGGTAAAATAGGAAGGGCAGCGTTTCAGATAATAGATGTATTTTTATTTAGCCTTCTAAGTTTTTCAACAATCCATAATCAATACATCGGTTGGACAGCATTCCTTCCCTGTTACCCCACATCCCACCCACCCCACAGTTTCAACATGCTGTACATGTTGTAGGGTGTTTCTGCTTAGCCTAAAAATCTGTTATCTGGATCAAGATACAAGGTAGCAATGATTAGTTATCACATACTGTGTATTTAAATACTCCTACAGGAACTAGCCTTCAACTTCTCAAGCGTGCTGAGGCTTGACTAGACCTATATTGGCTGGCAACGAGACCAAAGTTAGACCCAAACCACACAGGTCTTTAACGGCAGGTTCTTTGAAATGAGACCTGCCCACCGTCCTTCATTAAAGGTGTGTTGCCCGGTCTCATGCATGCCCAACTGCATTCTACCTCACGGTGTGCCCAATACAGATTGATATCTGGAAAAATAAATGACAAGATGGCACCTCCTCCCCCACTTACACAACTAAGTTGAGAGTTCTATTTGTCTTCCAACACTGAGGACAGGACAGCATCCTCAAAGGGGGCGGGGGACTAAATGGCACACATACACACAGCTTTGTTCTCTAGCACCTCACTTCCTCACTCACTGGGTTGCAGATAGGGGGCCTGTGGTAGCTGTAGTCTAATAAGGAAAGGCCCACATGTTTTTAAATTAAAAAATCACTACTTTCACTGTCTTTTAGATGGGGCTTCATCCATGAACAGCAAAGCAAGAACAACTTAAAAGGCTGTAAACTTGCTGGATTGAGGGCCTGAGAAGCACCATAATCAATTGATGCCACTTTTTTAAAATTAAAAATAGCAATATTTGAAGCTCAGAATCAACTCAAATTATTTAGTTTGATGGACGTTAAAAACTGCCTAGCCATTTCACTTTATTTGAAGGGTAGTACCCTTTGATAACCTCTTTCACCTCTTGAGCAAAATATACAGCATATACATAATTTCCCCCCCAAACGGATAACTACATTCAAGTAACCACATACACAATTTACATTTTCCCTACTGCAGAGGAAGTCATTTACATATGATTCACAAGGATACTTAAACTCAACCATGCACAATGAAGCTACCGCCAGTTGCCAAAGAATGAGCACAATTAGTCGCTATTGAGTGTTGTTCGGAATGAAAGGAAAGAGACGACGGTATCCTTTGATCACATTTCACATGGAGTGCTCGAAAACTTCCATTACAGCAGTACCTGAAAGTTCCTCTGTGCTGACAAACTATTTCTCTAAAATGCGTTCAAATTTAGGGTTGGTAAAAGAGAACCCAGCAAATGCCGATTGATCCATAGAGTCTATTAAGTTTTTGTCACTGTATGATAGCCGTGGTTTCTCACTCAAAAACTCTCTGTCAAAATTGCTGTAATCACTTGCTGATTTCTGTACAGAAGAGAAGCAAAGGACCGAAAGAAAGAAAAAAATTAGTCCAGGTGACTTCAATCCATTTTGCCCTTGCTCAGTAGGAGTCCCATTTCATTTTAACAAGCTCAGACAAACAACTGCAGCATGGGTTCGGTTGGCTGCACTGCTTCAGCAAATAACAAGTAGGAATTTATCACACATCAGGTGGAGATTGTTTTATCAAACAATCACCTGTGATGTCTAGTAATACTTGAATCCAGAAAGTCCTGCATATCTGCCATCTAGCCATAATATGCTACCAGTAAGAAATAAGATCAACCACATATTGAGGGCAGAGCACAAATTAGCATACAGAAGGTTCCAGCT
Organism: Podarcis vaucheri; assembly: GCF_965113315.1. Taxonomy (NCBI): domain Eukaryota; kingdom Metazoa; phylum Chordata; class Lepidosauria; order Squamata; family Lacertidae; genus Podarcis; species Podarcis vaucheri. The sequence goes on along the minus strand of NC_138760.1, from coordinate 81,389,768 downwards.
TCAATTCCAGATACCTTCCAGACCCAAATCCTTCCCTTTACCTTAAAAAAACAACACCCTGCACTGATTTACTTAAAACTGAAAAGAAATCACTTTTAAAAATATAACAGTGAAGAGCATTACCCATAGGGGAAGGGCCACTGCTCGGAGCAACAAGTAAATATTGTTTATTGTTATATTTTTAAATATTGTGTTATCTGTTTGGTTATGTGGTATAATTGTGGAAAACTTAATATTTTGTTTTTTTGGAAAAAAACAACAGATAAAAGCATCACAGTTTTACACTTGGCTAGATTCAAAAGGATACCTACCACTTTGGGTTTGAAGGGCGGTTCCACTTCCCTCTTCTCAAGTGCTGTCCAATTAATCACTTTGAAGAAAGAATGATCTCTGATGTTTCCAGTTATTCCCAGTCGTCTTGTTGGATCCCTTTCAAACAACTACAAAATATAATGCACATCCAGCTTCAGTTACTTGGCCTGCAGATCACATTTCTGATAGAAACTATGACTTTAGCTGCTGTTCAGAAAAATAAGACGCTGGACTCAATGGAATTGATCTAGGGCAGCCATTGTGGCCAGTTCTAGTCACTATTGCTGGCAGCTGCAAAAGCTGCTTTGGATGGGGAGAAGGGGTGGTATGTATGCCATATGACTGCCCAGTTGTTGTGTATACAACATAATCTGCAACAAGGGGGCATATTATCACTAGGCTGCATGTGACAATGCAACAAGACCCTCCAGTCCTGTAGCTGGTTATATAATTACTGATTATTTCACAAACTTCTTTGCCTGGAATGCAGGGCACTTAAGATCTATTACTAGCTTAAGATATTCTCCAGGCCCCTTTCCATTTCGCCAAACAGAAAAACAATTTAGCCTTAGCAAGTGTATACCTTCTCTAGTATATCCTTAGATTCCTTAGTAATCCAGCGAGGGTAGTGAGGTGTGTCCACACGGATTGACTCAAATAACTCATCCTCATCATCACCATGGAAAGGAGATTGTCCAATAAGCATCTCATACAGCAAGACTCCAAACGACCACCAGTCCACAGAAAACGTGTATTTTAGACCTTGCAGGATCTGTTGTCGATACAAGAAAACAACAATGTAAAATGCAATGGGAAGCTTTCCTAACTCCTCAAGAGTTGTACAAATTAGGATTTCGGCTTTTCACAATTTAAAGCAATTTTTTCTCTCAGTCCTTTTATCACATTCTCAGTCCTTCTATCAACATGAATCACCTTTGATTCATTGGCTGCATTGGGACTCAACGTTAAACTATTTACTTTTGAGTTTACCTCTGACAGGGAATGAGATGTGGGCTGTCATGTTTTTGCCCACCATGTTGTGGCAGATAGTAACATCCAATTGGGTTGAACAAGTTTACCTGTACTGAACATTCTGGCCTGAACCCATAATACGTATCACTATTTCAATTGTGGTACAAACTGTGAGCTTGAAGAACCTAGGAATAAATAAACTCAGCATATAGATGGCTCAGGTGTAATTTTCTACTCAGGGTATGGTCATTCCCTTTCATACATAGTTCCCTAAGCAATGTCTAACTAGGCTTTATCTAGAGCAGGGGTGGGAAATCCGTGAACTTCCAGATGTTGGATTCCATCTCCCATCAGCCAGTCTGGCCAATGGTCAGGGATAATAGGAATTCAGTAATATCAGGAGGATCAAAGATTAGCAACCCCTTCCTTAGGAAATAACATGAAACTCTATTTATTAATTGTATATTCAGTAAGCCCACAACTTACATGTGGGTTATGTTCCATGCGCCTAAATCGAAAATCATGTATAGTCAAAACATTCTGGGTGCAATGGCGGATGAGATAGCCAGTCTTTTCCCTCAGATGTCAGCCCCCTTTTAAAAAATTTATAATAATAATATTTGCCAAGTGTGTAAAGTTGAATGCACACAAGTTAATTGTGGACTTAATGAATTCTAAATGGCTATTTCAAGAGCTGGTATGTTGCACATGTATGTTCCTTACTTCAGGCGCTATGTAGTCTGGAGTACCGCAGAAAGTTGTCGCCTTGTTCTCACCAAACACATTCTCTTTGCACATCCCAAAATCAGCAATTTTGATGTGACCTTCTTTATCAAGCATCACATTGTCTAGTTTGAGGTCTCTGTGTGAAAAAAATAAAACTAATCAGCACAACCATTCAAATTGGACAAAAGCACCCCAATGACTTAGCAACTACATCCACTTAAAGGTATTTGCTTTCAACCTCATAGGATACTTTCAGCATTAATAAATAGTTAATGGCATGTCTGCCAGAGTGGAGAAGATACTGAAGTTGGCAGATAAGTAAACAATAATTTCCCCAATTTTTTAAAATGAAAACTAAGGCAGAAGAACGGTTCCAATGCTAACTCCATGTCAAAAGCATGAATTAAAATAAATCCATGGGGAAATGAAAATTGAGGCTTTTGAGGTGAAGGCGCTATGTAGAATCCTTAATGGGGCACAATGAATTTTTGCACTGGCAATGAAGGCCTTCACCTCTAAAAGATTCAACAAGTTGTTTTAGTCACATATTTTCTGTTTGCCTCTGTTGCATAAACCATTAGTTTTAATTTACACAGATCCATTATCAAGCCACATTAACAATAGTTCATTGCATTGCAATTAATTATAGCTTTAACCGGAGGGGTAAATGCTGCAAAAGAGTCAACAAGCAAAGCTCCAGCTATAGTCTGGGTTCTATCCTACAGACATGTGTTCATCATTAGCACTCTGGTCTTAGACAGCAGCCGTAAGAACCAGTTGCCAATAAACTTAAAGCACACTTCCAAAAAACTTACTGCCAAGAAGCCAGTAGCAGAGAATTAAGGATGCATGCAATCAACAAAAACTTTCAAAAGTTTCAAATACCGTATCTTAATGAAGCTTGATAACTCTATGCTGAAATATGTACAGGAGGGTGGAAGAAATGGTATTTCCCTACCCACTTTGGACAACTTTTCCTTTTTAGAATGGCTGCAACATCCAGTCAATTCATTGCTGAGATTAATTAAAAGCTTTCTGATTAGTTAAAAAGCTGCTCTCATTAATTGAGCAATGCCTTATTTTTATATTAATAAGTACTTATTTTTAATAAAAGTGCCAGGCATTATCCTTGAAAATACATTCTCAAATAGGATAGAGCAGCTTTTCTAAAATGTTGCCTGGTGCAACACACACACACACACACACAGGCATGTACATATGCATAACACATCTAAAAACAATGTGCTTCCCCCCTTTAAACTGTTTTATTCATGTGCAAGTTTATATCCAGCAATTAACTCTGCAACAGCCCCAATCTCTAGACATTTGCATTTAGCATTGTACTAAAGCGAAAGGCTGCCAATAGCTGTTACTGGCCAGTAATGATATCATGAAAGCCCGTGTTTCATATGACATCAAGAAATTCTTTCCTTGTTGGCAGCTGAATTCCCAAGAGCAGCAACCATTGCCAAGGCACAGTCAACTGCCATTTCTCATCATGAAAAATTTAGACAAAGCTTCTGTAGAAGCACACAATACAGCTCTATTTAAGTTCAAGTTAGCAGCCCTCCCACTCACAGGACTGATACTTGTCGATTTAAAAAAAAAACTTCCTTCATATTATTTGCATAACTACTTCATTCTGTAAAACAGGACATTAACAAATAGCTAACTTGCAGTTTCAGAAAATGTTGCTAAATATAAAATGCTGCAGAGTAGCTTTCAAACCGACTCTTAGATGAAAGCTAATAAGAGACTGAGTGCGGCTTATGAAACTGTAGCCCGCTTAGTACAGTCTTCAGATCTGGTGAACATGGCAGAGATTTCAAAACGAGGCATCACTTGAAGATATCAGCCAAGCCTGAGACTTGTTGGCATCAGTCTGTCTACAAGTAACGTTATCATATGAATTGTGTCGTCAAAGAACATTTCTGCATTTTATAGATAGGGAAAAGACACCGGTAACGTAGACAGATGTGAATTCTCTTTGCCTCTCATGAACAGCCACCCATTGAGGATGCTGTCTCCCCTTTCCAGGATTGTATCCTGGATTAATTACTATCAATCTCCTTTGGCACTAGAAGGAAGACAAAATATCTCGGTCTTGTGTCTAAGTGCTTGGCAATCAAGAATGTGAAACAAAGGGTCTTTTGTCTAACGTAAATAACATTTCTTTATTCTTGTTGCCAAGGAGAAAAACACAAGAAAACAATTCTATATTGGCCTCAAGTGCTTGCTGAATTGCTTCTTTTCAACACATTTGGAATAAAATCAGATTTTTAATAGGGAACAGTTCCTTGTAAAACACTCTGCTTGTCGGTTAATGACAGAATCCTCCAATTCAGGACGTAACTGTTGCAATGTTTTACAAGGCTTACCGAGGTCAATCAGCACTCACCTATAAATAATGCCTTTGCTATGAAGAAATTGTAGGCCACACAGTATTTCAGCTCCATAAAACCTGAAACACAGTAAAAACACTTTAAATGGAGGGATTAATTTAAATAAAGTAGGGGCCTACTGATGATGTAGTACTTCATTTTCTTTTGGTTACTTTTTCAGAAACCTCTCACTTTCCCCTTAGCCACTAAATGCTGGAGAGTTTGTCAAACATCCTAGGATACAGCTTAAGTTGGAAAAGGTTATTCCTAAGTCAACTCCTTCCATAAGTATACTTCTTGGAAATCTAATTGTTCCCTTTAATACCTTAGCAAAACTGAGCAAGGCAACGGTGCCGTAAAGCTAAGCGCTTGTGGAGGTGCAACGATCTGTGATATGAGTAGAACACTTGCTGTTACGTTGCATAGGTGCAGAAGCTAAAAGCACATCCCATCTTAAACAGAAGGGCAGTTTTAGAATCGGGCACACAAACCTTGCCACAACATTATGTTATCAACACTTACGTAGCTCTGAAAAGATCAAAGCGGCCTTTGTCCTGTATATGGAACATTAGGTCTCCGCCATTAAGGAATTCCATAACGAAAAACAGATGGTCCTGTTTACAAACAGGAAAGAACACAACATTAGCTGACTGCTGTCACTATATACACAGTATGAACATGTTGTTCTTCAAGTGAGTCGAGTCATATATTGGTGGCAGCCTCTGGATGGAAATCTTAACAAGCAGCGTCAGACGTTTATTGATGTAGAAAACTTGTATGACACCCTTCCAATACGTGTGCATTGCTTGTGAAGGCTGACAACAATTAAGCACAAGACCATTCCACAAAAGCTGTAAAAACAGCAGCAGATGACAACACTTTAAAAATGAGGTTATGCTGTGTAAAGATCATCTGCCTGGCATGACAAGTACTAATTGGAACAAGGAAATTTTAATCAGTCAGTGAAAAACAGTTAAGAGAGGGGCCCAGAAAGCAATAACATGAGAGCATTGGTGGATTTCACCAATGACCCACCTATCCCCTCACAGTGGCCAACAAGATGCCTATGGGAAGCCTGGAAGCAAGGATCTCACAGGGTAGGTTATTCCACAGTCTGGATGCAGGCACTGAGAAGGTCCTTTCTCTCATGTGGACTACTTGTGCCTCAGTCACAAAACAAGATATAGAGAAGAGTCTCTCCAATAGATTTGGGGGTTTGGTATAGGAAGACATGGCCCTTGGGTATCCCAGACCCAAACCATTTAGACTGGAAGGGAAGACCGCTTCTCCTCTACCAGATTCCAGAGCCTTTCGTGAATCTATCTTTCATTTCTGTATTTAATGAAAAAGTTGCACCAGGCTCATTTCTTCAGGAAAAGTTTTATTTTCATGTTGTGGCTATTTCAGGGTCCCTTCCAACTCAAACATGCATTTGGGAACCTTCTTTATAATTTCTAACCATATATTTGTGTGGTGCCGGTACTACTGTTGCGACCCACCTTAGGTTAGGCTGCAACCTAGGAATGGGCCCCAACATATGAGCTGAAGTCCAATGGTGTCCATTATTTGTTTAATGGACAAATAATGCAGAGCCTGCAAATGGATACTTAAGGAGCATGCAAGAACACACACAGATGTAATGATATGCTCTTTAAGCAAACATACTCTCTTCAAATAAGTCACCCACATATTTCACATTGCCTGTCACAGCAACAGCAAATTAAGGATTGCAGTGTACCTTTGTCTGAAAAGTGCAGTATAAATGAGTCAGAAATGGATTTTCCCATGCCAGTGCTAAGACCCGCTTTTCTACCATGGTGCATTCCACATCATCATCAATTAGCACCACATCCTTTTTCAAAGCCTTTACTGCAAAAAATTCATTCTTCCCTTTCAGTTCAGCAAGTAGTACCTGTAAAACAAAAGATTACTTTGGGATGTGAATTATGCTTTAGAAGCTCACCAGATGATCATGTCCTGGATTTGCCCCTCTGCGCAACAGTGGAATTAGACCTGATCAGAGAGCTATACCCTGTGCTCAGGCAAATAAACGTGTCATTTTGCAGCCTATAGTCATATGTGTTCATAAAAAGCAGAAAACAGTCTCATGGCATCCTGAGCTAAGAACTGAGTGTGACTGAAGCCTTCATGGGTTAGAGCAGACATCAGGTACAGCAGGTGCTGCCTAGAGTTGGCCAAGAGGCCATAAAAGTTTCCCCTTGTACCTGGGATCTCCTTCCCAGAGTCAAGCCAAGCAGCGAAAAGGCAGAGCACTAGGAAATGTTTCATTTCACAGCAAATATCAATTAAAAGCCACAATAAAGCCACAACTGGAGGTGGGGATGTGAGGGGAGTGGAACAACACCTTTCCTCACAGCCACCAAAGGTCCCAGGCACCTGTTGCCTTGAGTCTTAGCCTCCTGGTCCCACTTTGCTGGTGGCCTGAAGAATCACATGGATCACTTTCTCTCCCCCACACCATATAAGGCATTCTAGCAACATACAACCAGCAGTTTGGCAGTCGTTTATACATGTAAAGAAAATCATGCCCTACCAGTTACCTACCTTTCCAAAGCTTCCTTTCCCAAGAACTTTGTGGAATACAAAACTGTCTATGTTGAATTTCCTCCTACCAGATGGTCGTGACAGTGAACGTCCCTCCCAAAGCTTATCATACTCACTATTATCTGTAAAAAGCAAAATGCAAATTTTTTTATTAGGACCAGGAAGCTTCTCTCTCTTCTCCCTAAATGGCATGCTATTCTATGACTCTATGAAGTGTTGATGTATTACATTGACCATTCCATAAATCTGCTCCTGTCACTAAAGTGAAGGACAGAGGGAATGTATGCTGTCATGTGCATGTATGCATGGAATTATAAGTTCAAATTCCATGCAGGCATGAATTCAAAACAAATTCAAAACATCAGAGCTGCCTTATACACACACAGTTCTTGACTGGGTTCTTAACTAGAGGCTTTAATAACTGAAGTTTAGGGAACCTGTTATATTTCTGCCTACAGTGCTTACAGGGGCATGGAAGGGGGAAGATTTTATTTAGATAATTGTTATGCCACCCTTAAGGCATAAAATAAAAGTATACAAACAATAAAAATATAAAGAAAGGATCTGGCAGAAAAGCTAAAGCCATTAATAACAACAAACCATGTTACACTACATGCTGAAATGCATCTACAAATAAAACAAATACTTTTGCCTGGTGCCAAAAAATGACATCTGCTTGTGCCAGTTCACTTTTCCTAGCCTGCTCATGAGGCTGGTGGTCCTTTCGGTACTAAGCCAAAGGTGATTTCATAGGCAAGGAGATTCTGAAAAACTCTCCGCCACCAACAAAAGTTATAGTCAGATTGAATTATAGTTGAATTAAGTTGAGAGCTCTCCACAATCTTTGTCTATGAATTTAGGCTCTCAGCTACAAGGTAGGATGCTGTAGTTACATGTGAAGGAAAAGTGTTGTGCATAAGTCATTACTTGTTGTCCATGTCTTTGCATAATTACTTTAAGAATAAACCATCAAACCAAGTGACAAAATATTGTTTGTACTATATGGGTATTGACAAGTTTTAAATTAATGTGTTAACTGTTAGAATTATGCATACACAATAAAGAAAAAATGTTTTTCACCTGTTGTATCGCCACTCAAGGATTTAGGTTTTTTATCAAAATCTTGGTAAATTCCAACACTTTCTACTGACCCAGAATCAGATTTTCTGGAAGATTTCTAAAAAGAAACAATGACTATTCAGAATTACTTTATACTTAAATTAAGAAATGATTGCTTTTCACTAAAATAGCCAGGCTAAATATTAGTACATTGTTTAGCATGATGTAAGGCATTTTCTTATGTAATATGAGTAATATGTGTAGAAGAAGAAGAATGGAGGATTTTAATTTTCCACTGGGTTTGTTGTCTTATTTTACCAGAATAGACTGCACATGACCATTTTCTGCAAACCATTTCTGCAAACTTTGGGGACACAAATACAGAGAATGGGCACCTGATGATGTGAAATATGCATGTGCCACAAGTGTGTACATGAATTCTTACACCGAGAGTCTTTTCGTGTATGCAAATTACATGCAAAGTGGCAAACTTATGTATTCTGCGCATGATGCTTGTAGACGCAGTTGTCACATTAGGAATTCATGATTACCAAGCTGCTAAATCTGACAGTTTGTGAAACAGTGTCTCTTGTCACCAAAAGCTTCTCCCACATCCCCATCTTCAACTATGAAAACTGGAAATGGACTGCAGATTCTTATTTTAAACAGTCGAACATTTGACTTGAATGTCAATAAATTTGCATTTCTAGAGACAGAGGCTGTGTTCAGTTGTTACGTTTCCAGTTTTCCAAATCAGTTTGGAGGATTGTGAATCAGCTCTGTGCCTGCGTGATTTCCCTACTTTGCAACCCTAGTCTGGAATATTTGCTTACACCACTGGTTGGTTTGGATTAAATGGCAGACTGTGACTTGATTAAACCAGAAAATGTTCTACTAAGTTTGAGGCAAGAGGAATAGGAGATAATGTGTACACTGGTGGAGGAAGGTGGGCAGGGGAGCATACCACCCCTGGCAGCGCGATCCCAGTGTGGTGCCATTGCAGCTGCCCCCGCCTGCACTGGGGGCTACGCCCCCCGCAGGCGGCACGCCACGCCCACGGGACGCACACCAGCCATGCCCCACCTGCTCTCTGCCCCACCCCCGGTGCTGGAGCATGAAGCTCCACCACTGAATGTGTAACACAGGGTTTGTCCCTGATCCACCAGATGTCCGAATGCAGCCACAGAGTGACCACAGATGCACATTTACACAAGTGCCAATTTGCAAAGGGGCGTTTGTAAGGACTTTAGCTGCTCATCTGAACCTCTTGCTAAATATTGAGGAAAATCTTACCACAATTCTGCACTTCATCTGAAATCTAAGTAAGCGAGGGGGTGGTAATATCCCCAACACTTAACAAGGTAAACTGGATGTCAATGTTATACATATGATACAGAATTTATCACTTGAAAATTATCATTTGTATTGACTATTAGATCATAAAATATGATATGATGAAAAGGACTAAGCAGCATACCTGACTAACTTGAGTTAAAGCTTCTGCCAATAATTTCTGATTGATTCCACAGAGATTTGCCACTTTCTTCTGACATTTGTGGTGCACATTCATTCCACATTCTGAAGAAATACAGTTATGAACAGCATCAGCATAATGCAATTTATAAGCACAATTGATGAATCTACCATTTTTACAGTGATCAGTTTGCTCACTGGGTCTTTTAACCGAACTGAGGTCTGTGTTTGCCTTTCCCCCATTTTTACTCTCAGAATTAAAAAGAAGCAAACATTACTACATGCATGAAAAAACAACAACAAGAAAAGCATTTGGTTTGGAGATGATCTATTTCTTTTCACTTGTGAACACAGTTGAAGGTTGTTAAGTTGTGTTGTTTTTTTTTTAAAAAAAAACCTTTAGAAAACACAAACCATGCGCATACTTTTCTGTTTAACTCTTACATACAGTACAAGCATATACAGTGGTACCTCCGGTTGCGAACGGGATCCGTTCCAGAGGTCCGGCCAGATCCTGAGGTTTTCGCAACCGGAGGAGAAGCGGTAAACCGTTTCTGCGCATGTGCGCGCAGTGAAACACTTCTGCGTTTGCTGCTTTCGCAACCTGAAGTTTACGTTAGCCAAGGGTAATGTAAGCCAAGGTGCTACTGTAATCACGGAACTGATCCCTTCCCTCTTCAAAATTCCCCCTAGCACAGCTATTTTGCCCAAGGCTTGTAATGGCCAAAAGAAACAGACTGTACCTTCACATTTTAATCCTTGCTTAACAAGTCCCCAGAGAAGACTACCACAATGATCACAGAAGGTAGGACTCATGTAGTTGTAAACTTTGAACCTGTGAGGCATATCGATGTGGAAGCGCTCCTTCTGAAACTGAAGACACGTTTATGTTGGGGGGGGGGGGAAGTAAAACAAGTATTTGGAGATTTCTCTCACACAAGATTTTCAAGGAGAGGGAATGAGAAATCCATTATTTATCCGATCACGTAGCCAGAAGGTTGACACAAGCAACAAGTTGAACGAAATAAAAAAACAAAACCATTTATAGAATTTAACATATTAGAGACCCTGCCCACAAGAATTCTAAATAAAAATGTATTCTAAAATGTCCAAGAAAAAGTCTCCATGGACAGTGTTGTGTGTATACTGTGCTTCTTTGTGCCTGAAATGGCAAATCTGAAGCACAGTATCCTGCCCACTCATTCACACACATTGCGTTTCTTTAGAGCAGATATATCTGCAGCCACAACATCTAGGAAAACATCAATACATGTGGGAAATGACAGGTGAGCCAATGAATAGAGGAGTTTTTGAGCAAGTCAAGAAGAATGCCTTTATTCTGACAAATTATGCAAAAGAAGGAAGCATATGTTTTTTGTCTCTTTAAACTCAGGAACTTCTTTGTGTTTGGTCAGACAGACTTAAGGTAGTGATTGCACAAATCCCTTTCTCCCAGGGTAAGGGAACAAGACTGCATAGTTCCTTAAAGACTTTAAAAAAATTCTCTGGGGCCTTTTGGATAACTTCTGCTGAACTGCAGGACCTGGACCAAAAGGCAAAACTTTAAACTGAACAGCAATTTGCTTAGCTGCTCAGACCCACATGTTGTCTTTTCTTGCCTTCCCACTTGCAAAAAATAAATCACGCTCAAGATCTCTGATAACTTGATTCTTAAGAAACAAAATAATAGGCAAAAGTAAATAAGCATGCCAAATTTACATAATATGTGAAAAGCACATATCTGGTTTTCTTTACCGCTGCATGTCTTTTTCTTGTACACACAATACATACTGCGGTTAATGAACATATAAAATGTTTTATTACTTACCATTGTATCTCTGCTGTTCGCTGCAGTACCAGTACATCTCCCAATGATTTTATCAATGCATTTTTTGTGAATAGCAGCATTACATTCTTCAGAAGAGCAACAGGAATAGAAAGATACAGGCAGTTAAGTTTCATGGAGGGAGATATATATAAATAAAGTATTCTACACAAAAATGTTATTTTCTCTGATTTTCATTTATCAGTTGTATGATAGTTACAACTTTATATACATCAGTAGAAATGGTACATCGGAGAGCTTTTACTATTAGGGTTGAATTTTAAATATATCTATTAGCATTTTAAGGTATCACAAGATGCCTTCTTGTTTTTCTGTGACAAAAAAAATAAAAGGCCCTTTTGTTATCTGGAAAATGGTAGCCCTAGACAAGCGTAATATTTATTTATTAAAAATATATATTCATACCACTATATCATAAAAAATCAAAGTAGTTTACAACAATATCTTGATATAATTTTTAAAACTACATAAAATTTTAAACCAGTATCAACTACAGGAACATGTTTTCTTAATTGCCTGCATAAGCCTGTTAGCACAGAAATGTTTTCAGCAGGTGTTTAAATGTTAAAACAAAAATGAATAATTAGGAACTGCTGCAATTTAATCTTATTTATTCAGCTACTTCTATAGCACCCTTCACCCAAAATGGCCACAGGGTGGTTTACAAACATAAGGTAACAAGATAAACAGAAACATTAAAATAACTCTCATAAACCACATAACAGCATTGTAAAAATGACTTAAATGATCAGCCTCTAAAAGCCTGACAGAAAAAGTAGTGTTTTACCTGGCATCTAAAAGAATAGGTTACCTATAGTGATTATCAACAATTTGTACTACATCTACTAAAGTTTCTTACCGGCTATTACCACTCAAGAATAAAAGACAATGCAATAAACTTACGTCTACATTTATATCCCTGCTTGTTTAGGCCCCTGTAAAGGAAATGGGGAGGGTTTAGTCACAAGCAAAACTTATAAAACATAATATATTCAGACATACAAGTTGTTTTATCAGCCCAAGGTCTTATTAAGAATATGCAGCTGATCCCACTGAAACATTTGAATCTTTCTTTTCCTAGAGAAGTCACAATACACTTTTGAAGTAGGGAAACATCAACCTGCTGTTAATACCTAGCTATGCATTTCAAAGTGGTCCCAGATGGGAGAAGCTGTCTTAGAAAATGGAGGTTGTACCCAAGTGGATGAGAGAGAACAGTCAAGCTGAAGAAGTAAGCTGCCACAAACTTTCAGAACACCGTATCAAATATTAACTGCACATCAGCAGAAGTGATTGGATTTGATTTCTAGATTTTGTAGAGATGCTTTTCTTGTTTGTGCATCTTGTATACCACTCTGATGACTTCATGATGAGAAGCAGTGTATGAATTTGTCAAATAAATAAACTGTGGTTCTGATTGGACGTTCCCCAAACAGGTGCCCTCTGGATGTTTTGGGTGGAAGTTGCCGTCCAAAGCATTTGGAAGGTACAAGGTTGGGGAAGGTTGTTGATGAAATCCATCAGTGGTTGATGCAGGGGTTGCTGGCTGTTTTGACGTGGTTCTGAAGAAGCCCACTTAAGCCATCCTTGTAAACTGTTAAAAAGCTCATTTTCAGGTCAGAAAAAAAGAATCTTCAGGGTTTCCTAGAGGCAGTCACTCTATGGAAAACTAATGCTAGAGTAGTATTCAAGCTAACAGAAGAAAATGGTAAAACTGAATCCGTCAGTTCTTGCTCTAGGCCAGAGCTGTGTGCAACATATAGATAAAACACAGACAATAGCTCTCACCACACAAAATCTTTACAGACAGAGCAAAATGTAGGTTGCCCAAAGAAGGTGGCAATGAACTCATGGTTTTTGATGTAGTGGATCTTGGCCTGTTTGATTGCTCCTCTCCTGTTCATAGTCACAGTTCCTTCATCTTCTCTCATTGACTGCTTGTTGTCTGGAAGCAAAGAAATGAAACAGTGAAATTTGTATTTATAAAAGGAATAACTGTTTCATTATTTAGTTTAACAGGTACATTTTAACTTAGTGATAAAACACTATCACTAAAACAAGCACATGCTTGTTCCTTTCCTTCGACTGTCTTCTGTCAAGTGCTGCTGCAGTAATATAAAAATTAAAATGAACTGAAGATATGGAGCGTGTTAGAAAAACTCAGCAATATGGAAATTCTATATCAGATAGCAGGCACTCTAGCCACAACTACAGTGCTGGGGAGAAAGGCACAAAACCCCAACCTTTCCCCCATTTCCATGCTGACCACTAAAACTTAATGATCTGAACACATACATCCTTTTTGCATTTTTTTTCTGTTCCGCCAAGGCACCCAAGACAGTTTAGAATATCCAAATATTACCTTGAGCAAAAAGGTACACAATATTTGTTGGCCAACTTCCGGAACCAAACTACTGTGAAGCTGTACCTTTAAAAGGCTGGAATTAGGTTAATGAATACATCATTTTTCTTTTATTCTGATATAGAAATGCCCTTTCAGTATGCAAAGGGAAATCAAATGATTTTATTTAGGGCAGGCTTAGGGAACCTGCACCCTGCCCGACCCACTATTCAGCTTGAGACTCTTTCCAGCAGACACACACTTTTGACTGCTTTTACCTGGTGGCACTGTGGTATTGACTTATGCTTCTTGCTTGCCTGTGTAAACGATAGAAAAATGTGTATAGATATATTCACGTGTGCAGAGAGTCTTGATTTCTGTACATGGCTGGAATGTTGCTTACTGCATACAGATAAGAATCACAGCCATTGCTCTGCTGCCCACTTCTGCTTCTGGTCCCACCCAACACAGGCATACAAAAGATTTCTCACAAGTTTCTATGACCTTTGGGCTGAAAAAAGTTCTCCACCCCCGATGCAGAAAGTCTGTTGAAGACAGAGGAGGAGAAAATAAAGGTGGTGGAAATGTGAGCTAAAATCACTTGAAAATGCAACCAAGAGATTGGGCACAATTTCTGTTTTCTTGTGCAAAGTGTTTGTAGTTAGGCAAGAATATGAAGAATGATGCTTGGATCCAAAACAACTTACTCTCAGTGTAGGGGAAGTAATGACACCACAGTGCCTGGCACTAGTATATTAAAGGAAGGGTGTGTGTGTTTTAATAAGCATGATGGCACTGCTTCTGGTAGTATTAGTTCAAACTGATGGAATTAGGAAATAATTTCTCTGTAAATACACAATAGTAGTTTTTAAAAAAGTGTTTTGTTCCCCTGCAGTTTTATTTTAAGCAAATATTGAAGGACTTGGCAAATGCACTGACTCAACATGCAAAATTTGCCCTGGCTTCCCTCTGCTTGGTCTGCTATCTTTTCTCTCCCACATCTCCCTACTCCTTATTATCCCCACATGCACAAAACATGTACAGCAAAGTGCCAAACTAATCTGGTTTTGCTGTGTGTAATGTGTTCCTTTAGCAATATGGGGGAAACAGTTAAATTGTGGATGTGTCTCAAAGACAAGGGGAAATCCCCTTTCTGACCTTTTCAATCTTCCGACACAAGTGCTGTTTCCTCTTGTGCAATGGAAACATACAAACAACCTGAGTTTGATGAGTTTCCCGTTAAAAGAGTATCAGTACATAGACACCATTTTCTCTATGGCTTACTCAGTTTTAGCACTCTGTCTTTCTCAAAGTGAATGGAACAGCAGCTAGTTTCTGTGAACTCTGAGGCCTGGAAGACAGGAGCAAGATACTAACCAGTACATTTGCAAGTCTGGAAAATTATTCCAATGTTTCCTTAGTTTTTGTAATCTCAAACTGATCTCAATAAATACATGCTCCACTTAAATCTAGCAAATGTGTTTAGGACCAAGATAAAAGTCCAAGCTGTTTCATTTCTCCATTGCAGCCCAGGAATTACAAAATTATCTGCTCTGGTGACACATTTTTTGGAACAATCCTGGTGCTCGAAGGTGTGCTTCCACTGTAACAAATTCACTGCAACACTCCAAGCAATTCCCGTGAGCCCCAAGTTCCCCTCTGCCTCCCTTATATCCATTGCTTTCTTCAGGCTCTTCCCCAAGCTGTTACAATTCAGAGCATCAAGAGTGATGTGGGCTGGAGTCTTGTAGAAGAGAAGACCAGCAGTTGATTAAGGAGGAGCGGAAGGGCCCTGGATTAGGTGGAATGGCTGAATGCTTTGCAGCAAGCCTGCCTGAAGATCAGGGGATGAGAGCTGAATGCCAGTAGGGATCTCTTTTGTATGCTGAAAGGAAGGATACTGCTTCCCTAAGTTTTTCTTTTTCCTCTTTTACGAATGTATGCATCAAGTGTATAAAAAGTACATCTGAAAAAGAACACAGAGCAGAAGTAGGAAAAGTAAGGGTGTCAGGGAAAGAAGAAGTGACAGAGAGCTCTGTTGCAAAGGAAGGAAGTAACAGGAGGAACTGCAGCTACTAGTCAGAATTAGATTTTGTATGTGGCTCGTAACATCTGAAACTTATAAAATGCTTCTGAAATACCAATGATATTTAACAATATATATGCAAAAATGATACTCTATTTAAAAATAAATTACTAGAATTAGAAAGAGAACCGTTTTTGAAGAAACCAGTCAATTCATCTGGTTGGTAACCAGATGAATCATAGAATTGTAAAGTTGGGTCATCGAGTGCAACCCCCTGCAATGCAGGAAAACTCAACACACTGTCCCCCATCCTATTTGAAACCATACTGGAGCCTGCTTAGCTTTGCAAACTGTACTAGCAGTTTTACTGCTGCACCACTGGCCAAATCAAAGTCAAAGGAGTGGCAATAACTTTCTCTCCCCCAAAATCGAGATGTTTTATTTTCCACATTTTTAAAGAAACATTTTTTTACAATACATCCACATATACACATCAGGAAACTGGTGTAATACTAGATGCTGCTGGAAGTTGCATGTATTTGCTAACATCACAAAGTATCACTTCCCCTTCAGTAAAGTGAGTGCTTTGTATGTAATACACTGACTGCAATCTATGCGTAATGCTAAGCCATATTTTAGCGCTATTTAAATGAGATGCAGAACGCAATGCACTGGGCTCACATGCTCTTCCCGTTGACGGCTTGTCATGTTATATGGAAAAGGAACCCAGACTTACGACAAACTTGAGGAAGCATCAAAACAAGCCCACAGGTTTGAAGGTGGCTTGTGTCGAAACTTCACAGAGCTTAAGGCAGGATTTCTGGTTCAGGCAACATGACACTAATGTGAAAGGGACTCTAATGACTGCAGAAATCCTTCTGCTGGTCATGAGGGAGGAGGAAAGGAAAAGTGGCAGCTCATCTAGCATTAAACAATGGTGTAGTGTTATGTATGAATGCAAGGCACCAACAAGGTCTGCACAACGCAGTTCTAGGAAGAGGGTAGGAGCAGATTCCTGCATACTTGGGGAGATGGATTCCTGAGGTATGCAGGAAAAAAGATAATACCGAGCTGCCCAGAGGCTAGCAAGATCAGGGACTGTACACTTCTTTCCCCTATAATTGAGGGATCAGCTTTCATCCAATCAGAAATGGGAGGTTGGCTGAAGTGAATAAAGTGGCTTGGTGCTTGCTCCCCTTCAGCCTGGGAGCTTGGCCTCAATAATTCCCCATTGTCATTTAAAGGATCACAAGGGAAGAACTGGTATTGGAGGACATACATAGAATCCCCCACCCTCATAGGCATTCTGAAGCCCAGGTGGGCTATGGAATCTGTCGCCAGCACTATGGACCAATCCAGGAAAGGAGCTCCATGCTCAGAATTATGCATCTCCATGCATAGTCACTCACTGTGTCAGATGTTCATACAAATGAACCAAAACGTGCACAGGTGGTCTGTAAACACTACATTGTTTTCAATGGGATGCACATTCAGATCTGCATTTGGATGCAATTCACAAACGTAATTCCTGATCCACTAAGTGACATGCCTAGCAGAAGTTGTCCTCTATATTTAACTGAATCAAGGATAGGAAGCATCTGGAACAAAGTGGAAGGAAAAATTACCCTTTTTGCCCTACCCCTCATCCTCCCCACATTCTATTTTTATGAAGCTACGAAGATGTGGACAACTTTTAGCAAAATCTTGCATTTTTTAAAAATGGAAATCTATACTTCTTACACACTATTTAGGAAATTCTGCCATGTACAGCAGTCCAAGTGATAGCAACTAGCATGAAAAAATTGTGGAAAGCTGTCAAAGGCTATAAATATTAGAACATGCCACCAAGCTTTCACATCTTACCAAACAAAGGAAAAACCTTTGCTCAGACCTCTTGCACAGTTTCCATTGAAATGAATGGGGGTAGTGAATGAACAGTGCAAGAAAGCTACAATTCCCATTTAGAGTTTTATCAGATGGAAATATTGCCAGTTATTGCCATTTACTGTAGGTCCATTAAAAAGAAATTTAGCTATGGAGAACATGCATACGTATTAATACAATCTATAAATCACACAGAAATAGGCAACACTTTTCAGATAACTCTTTCCTGCATTAACCTGCAGTTAATGAGCATTCAATTATCCATATAATCTTCCCCACCCACTGAAAGTGCTAAAATACTTTGTTCCCTACGGAAACTACCTATTTTTAAAAGAAAGCAATTGACAAACCCTTCCGTTTTATTGCTGAAGTCCGCGGCATAATTCCAGAAAGAGAAAGCTATTCTTGCTGCCTCCAAAGCTGCTTAACACAGAGAGTGAGACACTCAGTACGAAAGTAAACCAACCACTGAGGTGCTAAGTTCTGTGACTGGATAAGGTCAGTAACTTCATTAAAATAAACAAAGAAATTGGCAACCAGTTCTGCTTCTTATAAGCATCATTTTTATATGGGGGGGGGAGGGGAGAAGACTCATTTGTGGGACCCCAAGTCTAGCGTTCAACCATCTTCTACCCCTCAATTCCAGGAATGATGGCATATTCTTTCTGCTCTCATATGGAGAAGAGAATTTAATCTAGGGCACATCAATTTGGAAACATGCCATTTTAGTACAATGACAAGCGAATTGCTCTGTACATCATGAAATGATGGAAGGAAACTTCTCATATACCAATAGAGGCCTGGGTTAATAACATCTGGAGCATTGTCTATCAGAATGCCTCACATACCATCAGCAACTAATCAAAGGCATCTCCAAAAAAGATAGCTTTGAGACAATCTGGTCTCTCTTTTTCTCTTTTATTGAAGAGGAACAGAATATTTTAATGCCAGCATCATCACAGAACTGTCTGTGGAGGGGATATATTGATTTAAAACGTATTGTATAGTAATTGTACTTTTGAATAACTGTCTTGATTTTTTTTAATGAAATGTGTGCAGCAAGCTGTGTATACCACTGATTAGGTGAAGATCCTTAGCATGTAAGAGTGCCATGTGTGCATTGGAGATATGTGCAGGGAGCTCCTAGACCAGATGTTTTGTGAAATTTCTTGCCATAAACTTGCATAATAAATTACAAGTACTATATATGAGAATATTTTCTTATTTTTATGCTTACACGTTCCAATTCTTAATTTACCCCCACATTTGAAAACTAAGGCTACAACATTTAACTGATTAATTCATCAACGAGGAACCTCTGGCTTGTGGGCCCAGCAAAGGTCCTCATTAGGCACACAAGGTAATTTCCCCCAAGACATGCCCACTTGCCCCACACATAGGGGCAAGTAAAGATGTGGCCTCTTGCAGTCCATATGCCAACCATATGACCATCACTGCCTGCAATCCCCCAAGGCTTTGCCTGCATAGTCAGAAATCAAACCATGCAGGCAATGGGAGCAGGCTTTACAGGCAATGATTCATGGTGCCTGCAACCCCTTGAGAATTTCTTTGTCCATCTCGCTTGCAATCAAATGGGCAAAAGAATACACTTCACAGGAGGTCATGGTACCTCAGGTGACTGACAAGTAAAAGATGTGCTTTGGTAGTTTACCCACTGAAAATTCACCAAACTAGTGAGCTTTCATGAGCAACCATGATGAGCTAAAATGAAGAGCAGCAGTAGAAATGTTCATCCCCTGTGCAACCTCTTGAGGGTGGCAGAGGATCAAAGTGACTTCTTTTGCTGAAGCAAAGTGTCTGCCAGTGCACTTTCAGGTAACAAGAACACTTTGATAACAGGCTGAGAAACACCTGTGGTATAGAAAATGAATTTTCAGCAACGCTTATGAAGCAGAAGCTTCTGAGTTTGTGTGCCAGATGACCTCAACACGTAAAAGGGGTGCATAAGGTGGTTAAGAGTCCCTATCAACTGGCCTCTCACCACATCCCATGGCCAGTCACCCATCCATCAATGCTCATGCACACATCAGAAGGGCATCTACGCACATTTATGTGCAACCTTGAAAAGTACTTTATATTGACTTACATCATCATTCCACCTAGCTCAGCTTTCTCTACAATGACTGGCAGCAGCTCTCCAGGTTTTCACACATTACCAGCCCAAATTGGAGATGTTGAGGACTGAATTTGGGACCCTCTGCATGAAAAGCAAATGCTCTACCACTAAGCTATGGCCCCTTGCATGGAGGAATGCTCATGTGAGTATGTGCCCAGAGCCTCTTCTCACACATGTCTGACTTGGGTGAGGCAAAGAAGCTCACACTCTTCCCCTGGCAGCCCTCTGAGATGCCCCCAAACTTTTTCTGAAGGTTGGGGAACCTCCCATTCAATCTGGGAAGATCTCCTCTTCCTCAGCTCCCATGCCACAACTCACTCCATTCCATAGGCTATCCCAAGAGGCTCTTCAGGGGACTTAGGAGGCTGCTGGAGGGAAGGAGGAACAGGGAAGTCACCTTCCATTCTCACATCTCTGGATCCAAGCTAACGTCATCAAATTTAAAGTTAATGTTTACTATATATTGGATAATAATAATGATACTGAAGAATAATAATATTAATATTCACCCATTTCCTTACCTCCATCTTCTAGAAAATATTGTACAGCCATCAATACTTTCCCTTGAGGTTGCAAGTCAAGCTAAGAAGAAGAAAATCAACAAATTACCTTCCAGTTGCACTAAAATTCCTGCAACCATCTTGTTTTACATTCTGAAAATATCACATGCAGAGGGGCAAGTCACAGTTGAAAACTACTTTCCTTCTCTCTCATATCTATTTCACAATGAAAACAATGTTGATACTGTTAGTTTCTTACTTATTATGGAGTCACCCCACATTTCATTTATCGTCAGCTGAATGGAAACAAACTATACAAGGATTGTCTGGCTGTATGGAAGTTCCACATCATTTGCATTAACCCAAATACCACAAATTCCCACAGTTTCCCACTGACAGCCTCTCTAAATAAACAGAACATCATTTGAGCTTTGCCCAGATTTATGGACTACCAGGTTACAGCGCCACCCACTGCTGGCAAATTCACTTTGGGGTAAATTATCAGCCTCAGATCCACCAGCCCAGCAGCACTTCATCTGACAGATTAAAATCCTGAGGGCACACGTCACATTTGCAAGGCCCATCAGTTTATCACATATTAGCCTAATCTTTTATCTATCCCCGTCAGGGATACAGAACAAGGTTGTGGAAATAAGACACAGTAATGACATCAAGGACATGAGGCACATTGAAGCACACATTATGTTCCTTTTCTAAGTAGCATTCCCATTGTTTGAGAACATGAAGTTCTGCTGATAATTATCTTAACAAGTGAAAAATTCATATGCTATGAGCATGTGGTCCTTTAGAGATCTGGTTCTAAGCTGTATAGACCTAGGGTAACACAGTATAAAATAATTAATCACATGGTGTCATACTCACCCAGAATTCTGCTTTCCCGTTGCCTTTCTTACATCTTTCAGCCAAAACAGATACACCCACAGTCACCTCAGAT
The DNA here is from genome assembly GCF_965113315.1 of Podarcis vaucheri. Lineage (NCBI taxonomy): Eukaryota > Metazoa > Chordata > Lepidosauria > Squamata > Lacertidae > Podarcis > Podarcis vaucheri. Next base: position 81,368,591 of record NC_138760.1, on the reverse strand, counting down.
AATGGGTCTTCTGCTGCTTTCATGAGAACAATCTGAATGACGCGGCCTTCATAAATGTGGGCATCAAATGAAGACTTCCAGTCTGGGTACATAGTGGGTTTCTTTTGAATCAAGGTTTTGCCTCTCTCTGGAAATGCCACAGAAAAGGCATAAATGAAGAGTTGCCAGGAAAACACTAAATTTCACAATCACAACCAACAGACGATTTTAATTTTATTAAAACTATAGCCAGGAAATAATCTCAACAATGTTAAGATAACAAGGAAGGATTTTTTCCAAACACATCAACTGCAATAACAGCCAATGAACATTGAATAAGTCTTATTCTAGTCATTGCTTAGACTGCCTTATCCCTAGGGTCCCCAGCCCATTGCCCCAATGGAGAACGCTGACCCTTCTCACTGTTGTTTAAAAAGTTTATTTTCCTTTATTGTGCTTCGGGTGGCACTGAGCTTCTAGGAAAACCAAGTACAGGCCTCCAACCACATCACCCCTCTTCCCTTCCCTTCCCCAGAATGGCACTGGGACCCATATGGGATGTTTCTCTTGTACGTGTTGATGGATTTTGCCTTCAACATGTGTGTTGCTTTTTGGGGTACATGGGTGGGCCTCACTTGTTTGACTTCTTCAGTAGAGTTTGCCTGTTTTTTGTGCCTTATGGTGGTGAGTGGATTTCCCCTGATTTTCCCAATGCCCCCACAGCTTTTCCAGATTCAGGGAATTGCCAAAATTGTTTAGCTGCTTTGGGTGTGTGTGTGTGTGGATGTGTGTTACTTCTGTGAAATGGGTTATGCGGTTGTGCTTTGGGGCACGGGAAATGTCTGTTTTGAAAGTTGGGATTCAGAGCCAACTTCTCTCTTATAGGCATGCTCTCCCTCTCTCTTTTGCAAAGTTATTTGTCCTCCATGACAGCAAAGATCCCTTGGGCAGCTTTTCTGTGATTAGATAGATGCCCAAGGGCAGTCATTTTATAGTGGTGCCCACAAGAGTTTCTCAGATTTCCAAATGTGGCCTAATATCCAGGCCCAATTTTGGCAACTGTGTTAGTTGAGCCATGATAAATAGCTGAATCTCCGTAAACTGTATGGAGAGTGATTGGTTCCTTAATATTCTGACATAGGATTTAAGTTCAGAGTTAAGTTTATGTTTATCCAACAGCTGTTTTGTTTGATGCACGTCTCTCAGTATGATGGACTGTCCAAACAGTAGTAAAGAATAGCACCTCAGTTTGGCTTTATTAGGTAAGGACTGCCAAAACCAACATTATAAATTAGGTATTTGACAAGCAAGCTGATGTTAGCTTGCCAAATGTTCACAAATAGCCACCTGAGGATATTCTGCATTCTGCAGACTTCTGCTTTATCTCCTCTGCTTCTGCCAAAAAGCTTTTACCTGGTCTCAGAGATCCTTTCTAGTAACAGCTACTCAGAGCAGATGTTTTCAATTAATGAAAAGTGAATCCCAGAGCTCCCCACCTCCATCCTTTCTGCAATTTTGTTGTGGCAACTTCTATCACAATGTCCTCAGCCTATGAATTTCCAGATAAAGATAAATGCTGCTCTAGTATCCCCTCCAGCATCTGTTACATGTTTTTCTTGAAGATTTTAAAGGTGTCATGGTGATCTAACACATGCTTGACTGTGTTGGCCTAAAAGTAGGAAATCCAACTATGCAGGAATCAGCCTGGGCCTAAGAAAATATTTTCCCCATTTTACATTTGGCCAGAAAATGTTCACTTGAGTGACGTTTGGGTGCACCAATTTTACTGGTACATGGACCAGAATTAGAAAATGTTAATTATGAGACAGAGGGCAAATGATATTTTTTTTGTTCAAGTTCAACATGCTCTCCCATACTGATTACACTAACATAAAAGTGTAAATGTATTACTTATGAACAGATAAAAGATTAAAGATTTTCAGTTTATCCATTTTGCTGAACTATTTGTGTATCCCAAAATATTTAAAATAAACCAGAGCAATACTTTTAAATCTTCATTCACAGTATGGATATGCATTTGTTCCATAATTAATGAAAAAAAGAGGGTCCATTCATTTCTTTCCAAAAAGGGTCCATGGAACATACAGAATGGAAACGAACGAGCTTTTCTAGTTCTAATAGCAACAGCCATTAGCTTAAAGTTAGAAGGAAAGAAAGCACTTATTATGTAACTATTTTTAGTCCAAGCCCTGGGTGACAATTGGTTTTCATGCAGTGCAAAAGAAAAGGCCTCAAGAATATTTTTAAGGGTCTAAAGTTCACCAAGGAAGGCCAGCAATACTCCTGAGCCTTCTAAGAAAGGAGTCACACAGGGCCAGGGTTTATCCATCAAAGCTCTAGGGAACCTCCTTATCCTGATAAAAGGTTATCAAAGATACTGTTTCCTAAGATGCAGGCATACCTTGTTTCCCTGACCTCTTTAGCCAAAGGTGTGGTTTTTTTCTTTTTTTTAGTTGGAAAGCCTTCCTCTCAGATGCTGAGAGTTTTCAGTGCAAAACACACATACACATACACACACACGCACGCACGCACACAACACAACACACACACGGAAGTACTGTATCAACATGTAAAACCTTCATGAAAACTGAATGGAAAGCACAGAAGTTATAGGCAGCAGAAAAGCAGATGGGTGCACCACTGAACTGGATGGGAAATGACACTGAAAGGTAACAACAACCTGAATTAGGCTTTCAGTAACGAAAGGAGAAATTCTTCTTGCACACCCTTCTCTGAACTATGATTTTTAAAATAATAATAATAATAATAATAATAATAATAATAATAATAATAATAATCCTTCGCATGCCTGTGTACAGTGGTCTTCTTCTAAAAAGAATGACAGAATATATAGGTGGAACCACAAGACAGTTCCTGCTGATGAGTTGAGTTCCACCCAAAAAAAGTGACTTTTGAATAATGGACTCTGAAGAGAGAAGAAAAGCAGGCAACAAAACAATCTTCTGCTAATTGGACAACAAAGCCTTCCGGCTCTAGTAATGGATTGTAGTAAAGAAGTATCTTTTCAAGATATGACGGGGGTGGCATTTCACACCGAATCCATTCTCACATTATGCTTTGGATTTAAAATAATGCAACAAGACTAAAATAATAAAAATGGAAATAATAATTGATTAACTTCAGCTTTCACATTAAAAAATAAGGTGTTAAAAATTCATAGTACATACCAGCATGGTGGTACATCCATTTGAATTTTTTATTCAAAGCTACCTTTATCTCTCGGTCCAGCATATCTGAAGGAGCATCTCCACCCCCATCGTTCTGCCCGGACACTGAGGTCTAGCGCTGAGGGCCTTCTGGTGGTTCCCTCACTGCGAGAAGCCAAGTTACAGGGAACCAGGCAGAGGGCCTTCTCGGTAGTGGTGCCCTCCCTGTGGAACGCCCTCCCACCAGATGTCAAAGAGAACAATAACTACCAGACTTTTAGAAGACATCTGAAGGCAGCCCTGTTTAGGGAAGCTTTTAATGTTTGATGTATTATGGTATTTTAATATTTTGTTGGAAGTCGCACAGAGTGGCTGGGGAATAAATAAATAAATTATTTATTATTATTATTATTATTATTATTATTATTATTATTATTATTATCTCTTCCTGATACATTGCCTATGATCAGATGACTTAAATCCAAATGATGCTGTACACAAATAGCCATATTCTTCACTCTTTCCCTGTCATTGGGATTAAACTGGCCTATGCCACATACATTAGACTAGAAACTGCATCCTTTGACACCTTAAGGTTGTAATCGTATATACATTTACTTTGGAGTACATCGCTACCGACTCAGTGAGATTTCCTTTCTCATAAACAAGCACACAATTAGACTCTGGTCCTGCCAGACCATATGTGAGGAATTCCAGACCACAAATGGAATCAATTCAACTGATCAATCTTCTTACCTGTAGTCAAGGCCTCTTTCATTTTTATTGCACAGAATGGCTGTAGTTGCTCCACTTGATTCGGCATAGGTCCTAGCTCAAAGGAGTTGAATGATATTCGTAAGAAGGGAGCCATTTCTCATAGCACAATTGTAAACCTACACAGGGGGAGAAAACAGACAAAAAAGTTAAGGCTAGAGTTAAAAATTGGGCTGTGTGGAGAAAATAAGACGAAGAAAGGACTCAGTAAACCATGCTTGAAATCAACTCCTGGTGTGTTCTAAGACCCATCTCCTGAGTTGACTAAATTTATAGGAAATTTTTTTCTTTCCAGGAAAATTATAATAAATCCAATTCAGAGGAAATCTGAATCCAGACATTCTAGTTCGCATATAGCTTTTTAAAAACCAAAAACCAAAATGCATCATGTTATTGTGTGCGTGTTGGCTCATATCCTAAGAACTAAGTGTCTTGCTCTTCTCATGGAATAGAGGTTTTCACACTTTCTGTACCCCAAAAACCAGATCTATAAGGTCTGAGGACCCTGGGAAACGTTGTGAGATATGGCATAAGAGAGGCTGCAGATGGCTGGAAGATTTGAAAACTGCAGGGACCCCTTCCTTGGATGAGCAGAAGTGCTTTTCTGCTCACAGTGCACACTTTTTGGAACCAAACCACATATCTTTGGCTAGTGGCCATAATTAACCTTTCTAACTGACACATCATACATAAATCTCTTCATTTTTCTTATCATGCTGTTGGAAACTTATTGCTCTAGATCACTGTCCATCTTGATAAGACACTTAAGCCCCACCAGTATTTAGCTAATGACAAATTTATTATCAGAAAGCAAACATGTGTTTGGCTCCCTGCAGTTCTGTCACTGTGTTTAAGGCTGACACAAGCACCAAAAACAAGTCATCAGTAGAATGTTTCATTCTTCTCTGGACTAAATGAGAGCACAAATGTTGTTCATTTGTTTGCTTCATCTTACTTTAAATAAATCACTACCCCCACTTTGTCTAGACGGCTTGGTATCAAGATTTTAATGTTATAAGTCTTCTCATTCAAAATACTAATATCTCACCCAACCCCCAAATTGAAATCAAGGTGGCTTACATAAAAGCATATCATAGAATAAATAAAAAATACAGTATAAAATTATAAGCAAATCATACATACTTAAATATAAACATTGAAGTTAAAATGCTTCCAATTTGATATATTAGCTATACATCTTTTAAAGCAACACTAGATGACAAATATTTCAGACCTAAGAGAAAACTCTGCTTTAGAAAGCCTGTGGTCCAATATTACTATAAAAGAAAAACAAAATCTGTAATGAAAGATAAACTAAAAAGAAGTCTGTTTGATGTTTACAAATAGACATGAGGTCATCCTTACATTTTCTAACATATCACAAGACATTCAGTCTGCACATTCTCAGTACAAGCTACAAGCATTACAGCCAGAAACTATGATCTAAACCTCAAAATATGTGAAGCTTGATTGAATCATCATTCATGTGCATGGGAAACCTTTCACACAGATAAACTTCTGTGATCTATTTGCCTGCATAATTAAGAAGTCCAGTATTTCACTTGTGAAATATGCACGAAGTACAAAAGCATCTGGCTTTAGTACTTTCCCCTGCCACCTAGTAGTTTCAGTCTTTAAAAAAACCCAAAAACTACTCCAACCCACAAATCAGATCAGGTTCTATCCTGTCTTTCTTCTTTCCCCAATTTGCTTGCTTAAATCATTCGGAATTATTTGTACCCCATTTCCTACTGTCCGCTTGTTCTCTCAATTACATGCGTGTTATTATAAAAATATTTTCAGATCTGATGTGTATTTTGGCATGAGATTGTAAGGCAAACACACATCTTGGTTTCCTCAATTAAAAGACAAAAACGAATTCACAATCGTAATCCCCATTATATCTATACAGTATATCTATATATATATTTAATTTATCCATTACTTTTAGTAACACTCTTCACCTGTCCTGCATTAGCAACCACACAAACATAACCTTTCCTACTTCCTTACACTGAGGTCAATCTTAATCACAGAGCAATTCTGTTTCACAGGTAGATTTCCACATGAGATCTGCAAAAAACTCACTTGTCAGTGGCTCATCCTGGCAAATCAGTAGGTGGCGCTCTTTCCACTGTATCAGTAATTGATCTCCAGAAAATATACTACAACACGAATTGTTGCAAAGTGTCCCTTCTGTCTTAAATTGGCTTAAAACCATTTTTAAAAAATGCACAGCACACTCTTGCATACTGTTTTGTTAGACCAAAGAAGGGTTTCATTTGCTATCATTAAAAATGTCGTATTTTAATGTTGTATTTTAACATAACCATAAATAACTGGTGTATAATTTCAAATAAGCAACACTTAATATGTTATAACCTAAACTGAGGAATACACCCTGATTACTATAAGCAAAGCCAACCATAAGATACACAATGATGCCACAAATTCCTTGCCACCATTTGCCACCTCACACAATGGCTGGTGTGAATGAAGGATTCTTCCAATCTTTTTTCATTTTTTTTAAAAAATGTTTTTATTAAAGATTTTCTTGGGTTATTCTTCCAGTCTTTATTATTCAGACCACCACCATCCCATCCATTGGTCATTCCAGTCATTGGCACAGGTATGCCACCTTCCAGATTCTTCCAGTTCCACTTTGCAGAAAGTACCCCTTTCTTTTTGTTTCACTCCAGACTATGTTATGAATGGAGTAGATTTCAAAGCAAAATGGAAGTGAGAAGAACATGCATTTTGCAGTAATAACATAACCCTGGATAGCTCAGTTGGTTGGAGTGTGGTGCTGATAACGCCAAGGCTGCAGGTTTGATCCCTGTATGGGGCAGCTGCATATTCCTGCGTTACAGGGGGTTTGGACTAGATGATCCTCAGGGTCCCTTCCAGCTCTATGATTCTTACCTTTGCCAGAGGTCTATTATCCCTTGCTGTCATGAATTAAGACAGTATCAGTGATGGGCAGTGCTTTTTCTGGGGGTGCTCAAGGGTAAAAGTATGGCACAATTTCATGGTGAGTACTGGCACCTTTTCTTTCTAGAAGAACAGCACTGGTGATGGGGAGGGCCAGAAACAAAGCCAGGAAAAGGCCTTTCTCACTGGCAGCTCATCTTTCAGAGGCACTTCTTGGTATTGCCAGTACATCTCCTAGCTGTGTATTTGACTATGTGAGTTTAGCTCCCCCCCCCCAATTATTTCTATTTATCCCAAACATATATATGAAAGACACAGTTTCTAGAGTATGAATCAGATCCTTTTAAACAGTTCAAACTGAAGGTTTTTTCCTGAAACATATTCTCTAAACAAATCTTGAATATATAGTACATATTCCTGAACTGACATGCTCAGATAATATGCTTTGCTTGCTAGTGAGTAGGAAACAAACTATTATAAACCCCTTCATTCCAAGGTACATATCCTTCTTTGAAAATGGAAGCTCTTACAGCAGGCTATAAAACTGAAGATAAATGAAATATTATTTTAAAGAGGAAGAGATTGTAATGTGGATCAAATGCTTTTTATTTTTGCTGTGGTGAGCATTTTCCTAGTAAACTAATGTTCATCATTGCCAACATGATTATTCGACTACCATTTAGGGGGAGAAGTCAGCATTTCCCATCTAGTCCTTGAGCTGATATTTGCATAAGTGTTTGTGTACCGTATACAGATACACCCATTGCAAGCAAGTGGTGCTTAGCAAGGATCCTAAAACACATTTAACAGCCAACATGCTTTCCACAAATTTTATTCAAGATGTCATTGACTGTTAAGAACAGGAAAAGAAGAATTCAGGTTTGATAGTTTCCAATTACTTGGTGACTCGCTGGCCTGGTTCACACATAAGCATGATTCAGTGTGCACAAATGGGCGCCAAAAGTGAAGATCACACCTGCTGCATTATTTCCCCAGTCCTGCTGATGCTGGGCTCAGTACAGTGGTACCTCTAGTTATGGACTCGATCCATTCTAGGGTGCTGTTCGCACCCCAAAAAGTCCGCAACTAGAGTGCCACTTCTGTGCACACGCACAGCACGATAGAGCGCTTCTGCATATGCGTGAGACGCACAGAGCGCTTCTGTGCATGCACGCATGGCGAAACCTGGAAGTATACACTTCCGGGTTTGCCGCATTCGTATCCTGAAAAAACGCAACCGGAGACTGACGTAACAAGAGGTACGGCTGTAATACATCTGAATCTAGGCTGTGGTTTTCTTGTCCAGACAAATCTCAAGCTGTAAGCAATATTTGTTTTCTGCAGCTGCAGCAGCAGCAGATGAGGAGCACAGCAGATGCAAACTTCACCTTGGGAACCCACATTTGCTCATTTATGCTGTTCCATGTTTGAGCATTGTGCATGAACTGGACCAATGTCTCTTTATTGGCTCCCATGTTTAAAACAAAGTACTGCTAGACTGACAAAAGCTGAGCGGAAACTGTTTGCTTTCCCTATATTTCAGAGGTGTCTACAGCAGCTCTCATAGCACTCCAAGGAACATAACAGCTTCTAACAAAACACTATTTACTGGAATGAAACATAGTGCTTTATCTGTTAAAAAAACAAAACAAAAACAAAATGTTAAGATATTCTGTTTGTGATAGCTTTAAGGTGGGAGAAGGATAAGCTACTTACAAAATGTAGAAACAATATTTCAGTAATCTATGAGAAATAAAAGTAAAGATTTAGTCACAATATTTCAGTGTATTGTGGAAAATATATTGGCCTGGTTCACAAATCACATTAAATGGCCATTAAAAATAAGCCATGCTTTAATGAGAAGCAGCAGCACATAGTACACCTGGGGCAGGGGGGAAGCTCAGAGACCAAGGGTGGCAAGCTGCAGCTGCCCAGAGGACTCCTAAGGAGAGGGGAGAAGAGAGGAGGCTGAGGGAACACTCCACAACAAGGGAGGGTGTTCAAAAAAGGGTGAGAGGCTGCCAGCTCTGCAGGCAAGGGGTGACCTAACTGGGCTCCTGAGCCCCACAGGGGTGCTGCAGAAAGAATGTAGTTGGTCAAGGGAGCTGTGGACCCAAAAAGGTTGAAAACCTCTCAAAAAATAAATATGAATTTATGCTATAAAAAATCTTAAGGAACTACAGTGGCACCTCAGATTACAGATGCTTCAGGTTACAGACTCTGCTAACCCAGAAATAGTACCTCGGGTTAAGAACTTTGCTTCAGGATGAGAACATGAATTGCTCGGCGGCGGCAGCGGGAGGCCCCATTAGCTAAGTTAAGAACAGGTTAAGAATAGTTTCAGGTTAATAACAGACCTCCAGAACGAATTAAGTTCTTAACCTGAGGTACCACTGTATACTGGAACTTTCTTATCTGGGTAAAAGACCCCCAGAAGCCACTCCATACACATGCATAAAGTTTGGAAGGTACAGACATCAGTTTTCAAGGGAGAATCTCTTGCAACTCTCAAGGCAAAAATGGATTTGAAAGTGCTACCAAGGCCCAAGTTTGACCTTCCTGCTACCTTGTCAGGCAATCTCCCAGTTGCCCATCCCCAACCCTGTCTACAAAAAAAGAAAAAGAAAAAAGCAAGCTCTTACTGAGACTAGGTGTTTTGTTTTATATATAAACAGTCATTTATATACTTGCTGGTTACATAAAATATGTATTTAAATAAAATATGTATTTCCATTTCACAAGTTAGCCACTTATACCTCTGGATCAATATTTATATATCTTTTTTTCCCTGTTTATTTGTTTTTCTCCTGTATCAGTGTAAGCTATGTTTTTACCAATATACAAGTAGTTAAAAGGTTGCTATTTGCTATAGATGCTTTTGTGTAAATGAGATAATAAACATACTAGAACCACATCTTATTATGCAAAGCTTTGGTGTTTGGAAAGGGTTGGGATTAAAAGATCAGTAGCAGGCTTTGATTAGCAAATTATACTGTAATCAGTATTTGAAACTTCTAGGTGCATTCTGCGAGAGGGAATGTCATTAGTGTGAGCAGTTTCTGAGCTCAGGGCGCAATACTGTGACTAGATTTCAAATTAAAACTGCAGAGTGAAGGAAAGGAGGACCTTTTTCTGTCTCCCCAGTTCCAGCTACTCTCTGAAGACTGGAGAAAAGACCGTCTTAAGAGTATTAGGGGGGTGGTTAGGGGAAGGACTGGAAGTGTGCCTAGACATTCCGTTGTGCCCATAACCTAGGTTTAAGGTGCCATTTAGCTCCTTAGCTTTCATGTCTCAATTTGCAACACTGGCTGTGATGTACAAATCTTGTTTCCCAGCATTTGTTTTAAAAGGCGGAATAAAATTTACCTTAAAAAGCAAATTTAGCTCCTTTTTAGAAGAGTATTCTGAAGTGAGTGATACAATTAAACAATTTGTTGTGTAAAAAAATCAGGACTAGGGACATTCTTGCAAACTGGAATGTTAATCTCACAATTTGTTCTACCAGGAGGGCAACAACTGTGACATTTTGTTCTCTATTCTGAAGACAAGTGAAATTGTTTTTTCCTTGGCAAATTAATCACCCAGCTTTTGTCATATTAAAACTGCAACCTTACATTAAAAACAACAACCTTCCTCTAACAGTGTGAGTAGAAATACAATTTTATTCCTATTCTTTATACCAAGGTTACAGTATATCCATTTTTTTTCCAGCATTGCCTGACAGGTTTCCCCTCTCAGTATGCTACACACTTGAAAACTGCATAGCCACACAATGTAAAATTTATTGACTAGTTCAAAAAAGATGAAATGTAGCTGGGTGCGTGCTAGGAAATCAGGGCACACCCAACATTGAAACTACTGTAAATTCAGTGCCTTCAAATCAACAGAACTAAGCAGAAGGACCAGTTCTTCATGTTGTTTTTATGGATTCCTACCCTTGGTGAATAATAGTGGGTTTAAAACATGCAGAAATAGCTTGTGGGTAGGTTTCCCCCCTTATTTGTCCTTAGCACGGGGCTGCTAAGGCAATACATCTAGAGAGTTATGCAGTTATTTCAGTTGAATTGTATGATTTGTTTTGGCATTTTTCTGTTTGCAGTGTGTAAATCCATAGTGACAAATGTAACATTTGTAAGCTTCTTTACATAATATTTGTGTTTCAGCTCATATTATTTGAACTCCAATTAACATTAAACCATTTATTTGTTGACCAGCTTGATCTTCCCTACAAATAATCAATGTGATTCATGTAACAGTTTTGCAACATCAAGAATTGATCTGTTACTTCATGACAACTGTTCTCACTAAAACATGAATCAAAACTAAAATTCCACTTGCAGCAATATACACAATGAGCGAATGTTTAATGGGCAAGTGTCAAACTTACAGTAATTTTGACTGGAAATATGGAAAAAAAGGTTTTCTGGCATATGTCCTGTGACCAATGTAACAACAACTATTTTATTATTTATATGCCACCCATCTGACTGGTCTGCCCCAGACACTCTGGGAGGCTTCCAGCAAAATATAAAAATACAATAAATAAATAAATAAATAAATAAATAAATAAATAAATAGAAAAGAACAGCTTATTTGATGAGAAAAAATATTCTCCATCCCTACATGTCTCAAGTGGTCATTTAAAAGAATGTACTTCATTTATTTATGAATCCCTCTTTCCTCTCATTAAAGCACTTCAACTCCCAAGATGTGTAAAACAACTTAAAGCTTCTTTATGTTAAGAATAATGAATGCTTGTAGAAAGTGTTAGTAGTTTTGCTTTATGCTTTTGCATAGGCAGCCTTTAGCCTTCTACCATTTACAGTTATGCTCTGCAGTACTTTCCGTCTGAATGCCAACTTCCTTCATAAGTCTAACTTCAATGCTTAACATAATTGAAATAATGGATTAACTACAGGGATTCTGCTGCACCAATATGTTAAGGAGTCCCAAACAGCTAATGGAGCAATTTCCATTTATATTTTGCTTTCCAACATCCTCCTCTCCGCTCTCAAAGACCAAATGGAAATTTCACAGACCAAAGAGTTGGATGTAGCTCTTTTCAGATAAATTGTTTTGAACAATCCATAAACAGTCTATTTCCATTATAACATGACTTTTTAATAAAATACAAAATCTACAGTGGAAAAGTTACTAGTCTCCAGGGGATTACACTCAACAGAAAGAAAACGTAAGTGTGAATAATGAGCATCTGGACCATATACACGTAATTTAGTGCATGGGTGGGGGAGGGGGTGAATGTAGAAATAAACCAATTCTTTATCAATTTTGGGGATCAAGCTAGATCATTTTTCTCCCAGCTGTACACCAAAAAACTGTGAAAGCAAACCAAAGAGTATAAAGCGCCTTAATTCAAGGATTAAATCTATTACTCTCAACCTGAACCTCTATTTTAGCTTCCTCTCATAGGCAAGATTTCTTTTGAACAAGCACTGACTGTTCTAGATGTTGCCCAGAACAAAGAAATGATTACAGTTCCTGTTCAGAGGATTTATAATCAATCAGAAAAAAGAAAAATAAGGTAAGATACTTGGATGTAAGCAAACTATTTAAGATTTGTGAACTTGTCATAATGACTACAGAGTAATCCATTGATATACTGTAAACTGATTTTTATTTCTTTTTAAAGCGGAAATTCAAGAATTAATTATTTGACAAAACAATTCTGGAATATGTATGAGAAACCAGAATCAAATAAGCTTTCAGGGCTAAATCAGATATATTATTTGTCTGAATGCAATCAGGATGTGTGCTAGAAGGCCAAGGGAAGTCTCAGCAGCCCTGGAACAGTGGGGTCTATAGAGGGGGGAGTTTAAGTATCACTCTGCCAGGTACGGGGACGGACGGACTAATATTTGAAGTTGCCATTTTGATTTCAATGAAAGTGTCCAATGGGAGTTTCTCTTAGAAGTCACGTAGGAAGATAAAAGCACAAGTGATCCCTCCTGTATTAGAATAAAGACCCATCCAAGTCCAGCATCAAAATTCCCAACTAGATGTCATTGGGAAGGCCAAGAGCAGGACATGAATGCAACAACAATCTACTACTTTTTTCCCCTTCGGAGACTGGTATTCTGAGGAATGTCACCACTAATCCTGGAGATTGCATATAATTCTCATGATTAGTAGTCATGGACAGCCTTATCTTCCATGAATTCGTCTAATTTTACTTTAAAGCTAAGTTGGTGGCCATTATCCCATCTTGTGGCACTGGCTTCACCAGTGCAACTACATAGAGCATGAAGGAGTACCTTTTCTCACATGTTTGTTGTGAATCTCCCATTTCCCCTGAATTACTCTGGGTTCTAGTAACCCTACTCACTCTGTCCACATTGTGTGTAATTTTATGCATCTCTATCATCTCCCCACTTAAGTGTGTGTGTGTGTGTGTGTGTGTGTTTCTAATCTGAAAAACCACAAACATTGTAACCTTTCATTATAGGGAGTTGCTCCTGATCATTTTAAGTTTCCTTTTTCTGTGCCCTTTTCAGCTCCACGGTATCCGTTTTGACAAAAATGACAAAAGCTTTAGACAGCATGCCAAGTGTGGCCACGTTGTAGGCATTATAATATTAGCAGCTTCATTTCTGATCTCTTCCTGAACAATACCTAACATGGAATTTTAATCTCTTATCGAAACCTTTGCTTCAGGAACTGCATGGTTACATTTTCCCCATGTTATTGGTGATGACATGCACAATGACAACAGACTCTTGCTCCCCAGCACTACCAGACATGTTGAGATGGTCAGAGTTGTGTCAGGGAGTGGAAGAGTCACATTTCTCTTCCCCATCCTCCACAGTGGCAAGGCTGCTCAGGCTTTCCCTTGGCTTATATTTACAGAACACAAAAGACAAGCACATGTAGTTTGTACTCAGTAATAAGATATCCCCCCCAAGCACATATCTTCAGATATTTTCTAGCTCCTTCCCTACATGCCCTCCCCAAAAAGCGAAAAGATAAATATATCTATAAGTGCCTGCTACTAAAAGAACGCATCGTATTTAGCAGCATGCCTGAGGATGTAGTTTTAATGCTAGCTTTCTAGTTTCTATTCTCTATGTTGAGTTTCTAATTGATGGTAATCAGCGATCTCCTCCCACTCACATAGCTGGGTGGTTTAAAGACTGTAGCTGCTTCCCAGCAAGACTGCAGCATTGACATGAGAGTTCAGATGGATGTAAACACTCATTCATATCATCCCCGTGATCAGAAATTCACACTGTCCCTTTATTGCACACTCTCACTTTAGAGTACAAACACTTTGTTTGCTAGCTGCCATAACCATGTTTGCTGTGACATGCATTCCATGCAGATCAAATCACACTATTTCTCCTCCCTCAGAATTGCAGGGGGGAGGGGAACATGGTTTGCACCCGGCCAACCATCCAGAGATGACCTTGGAACTAACTGCAAAATGACTGGTTTTGTTTTGATGGGAAGGACGTGGGTTGGGACTGGTTTTATCCAGTGCAGCCTCTGCGGTGGGGTCTTGACCAGTACCCACCCACCTACCCTTGACCCAGTGAGGGATTTTTTTATTATTTTCTGGTTTCCAATTTTGGTTGCAGCCACAGAGGATTTTTTCCTCTCCTGGAGTTCCTGATTACTTCTGGATTTTACAGGTTTTCTGCCTGAGTCACACTGGGCTTGAGAAGTGTGGCAATTGTCCAGGCTCCCACCTTTCCCCCATTTTGGCAGATACAGTGCTGGGTTAGGTGAATTGGTGTGAAGGGAAAAAATGGTGAACATCTTGAGGCACCTTCTAGGAGATGAAAGTAACACATCTGTTTTGCATGCAGAAGGTCCCAGGTGTGGGAGATTTGCAGTCAAACCTAACAATCCATATTTCCTAGTTAGTATATGAAGGAGTTATGGGGCGCGGGTGGCGCTGTGGGTAAAAGCCTCAGCGCCTAGGGCTTGCCGATCGAAAGGTCGGCGGTTCGAATCCCCGCGGCGGGGTGCGCTCCCGTCGTTCGGTCCCAGCGCCTGCCAACCTAGCAGTTCGAAAGCACCCCCGGTGCAAGTAGATAAATAGGGACCGCTTACCAGCGGGAAGGTAAACGGCATTCCGTGTGCTGCGCTGGCTCGCCAGATGCAACTTTGTCACGCTGGCCACGTGACCCGGAAGTGTCTCCGGACAGCGCTGGCCCCCGGCCTATAGATGTGAGATGGGCGCACAAACCCCAGAGTCTTGTCAAGACTGGCCCGTTCGGGCAGGGGTACCTTTACCTTTACCTTTATATGAAGGAGTTAAGGACCACAGAGTTCTAATTGCTACAGTCGGCTAATTTAGTTCACACTCTCTCTTCTCCTGAAAGGAAGTAAATAAGGCCTGTTTCCTGTCATCCAACCCACTCTTCACACTGCAAATAATGGAGTGCCATCTTGCTGATTTCAACTAAGATTATTTTTGCCTGCATTAATTTATTGCTGCTGCATAGTGAAAATGCATATCTGAGACCTATAAACTAAGTAAATCATTTTAAAGCTTGTCCAAAAAACCAAGGGTTATGTATTATGAGTCTCTGACTTACAGGAGCCCACACTGTTTTGAACCACTTCACGCAGCAGCAATACCTATTTGCAGATCCTTCAGAGTTTTTCTAATAAATTTGTTGCCAATTAAAAATCCCAGACCTGAGTTCTCTCTCTCATTTGCAGGGCTATGGGTGCAACTCTCATGCTCTACTTGCATAGAATCGCCAGAATCTCATAGGTGTCCAAGTCTAGAATGGATCTTCCTTGTCTGCAGCATTTCTAGAATTTAGTTTCTTTCCATCATTTCTTTTTTTAATCTATGCATTAGCTGGCAACTCATCATACTTCCTTTACTAGAGAGGAATAGTATCCAGGCCATTTTCCTGCACTGCTGATTGTGAGCAGCATTTCCATTTGAATCAGTGGCTTGCTATGAATCAACCCCCAGCCAGTCCAATTATCCCACAATCCAACCTCTCACCTCAAACCTCCTTTATCCTCAATGGATAAAATACACAGAAGTTAAAATCCATTTCCCCCATACATTCTGGGGCAGGGGGAAAGTATGATGCCATTTCTCTCTCTCTCTCTCTCTCTCTCTCTCTCTCTCACACACACACACACACACACACACACACACTTCTCAGGATTACATTCTTTCATAGTTCCAGAGGCTTCCTAAAGATGTACGTCTCTCACTGCTCCACATCTAATCCAGGGACTGATAACAACACTGTGAGAAAGCCAAGAAATCTTTTGGCAGTTTTACAAGGAAATTGTTGATGGGACAGAAATTCTGCCCACATTAAGTGTTTGTTTCTTAAAAACCTATATTGATTCCTAGTTCAAAGAAAAAAACCAGGGCATCATTTGGCTGGTACCATTGAGTGGCTACCTGTCTAGTCATGGATATCATTTTAGTTCAGAGTCCTGAACTAAGAATTGCCTGCTGGTGCACTTGACTGTAAACTCTGTTTCAAATTTGAGGAACAGATGGATACACAATTTCTTCTGTCTGAGGACAGCTTAGAAGTAATTGAGTATGACGCCCTAGCATGTCAATCAATGGCTGGTAACACCTTTCAACTTTTCTTTTTCTTTGTTTATTGCACTCTGCCCTAGAACTAATAAGCTTGTACATACTTCTCCAACACCAAATTCAGAGGTTGCCAGGAACATTATGGAATAAACTTTAATACCCATATGAACAGCCTATTAAATTCAGTTTATATTTGTAGAAAAGAATCATTCTACTGATCATCAGAGTGTTTCTCAGATAGTCACTTTTATTTTGGCAGTTGCATTACAGCTCTGTACAATATCCAGCTGAGCCTTAAAATGAAGCTTTTCCTATAATTATCAAGTGCATTAGGCTTCATCTCCTCTAAACATGTAACCATGAAAAGATGTGGCAGTCAGTTATTATTTCAGTGGCTTTCAATGAAATGACTGCCTTCAGCTTGCACAATGATTTTGAACACTGACTGGGCTGGGATTTGAGCATGCATCTCTCAGGCCAAAAGGAAAATGCTCTTATCTTCCAGACATGAATAAAGCAGGCATTAGTTCTTGGCAACTTCTAATTATTTGTTGATCATGTGGTTTAGGCTCTGGTCCTCAACAAACTCTACTAGAAATGACTAGTAGGGTTTCATTTCTAAGTAATGAACCAGGATGTTAGCAGCTATTATCGTGCTTAACCTCACAAATACGTACCAATTATTTGTGGTGAAATTTAACATAAAAGAACCATAGATATTCCTTCCAGTAGTACTCTACTGGTGTCAAGGATTAAAAGAAACAAACAGCACCAAAGTGAAAAGTACTTCCATTTTTTAAAAAGAAGCCTTAGTTTGAAATTGTGATCTCGGCACAGCATGCCTTGTCCTAGACATTATGTAGTGGCATTTTGTTTTAGGGTTCAAGCTCCTCTACAGCATCAGGGTCAATATAATATTGTTAAAGGTAAGAACACATGGGTTTCACAAGGCACTCTTGAAACTGAGAAGACATTTCATAGAGAACACTGAACACAACCCACATGTACGTTATGTTTCAGTCAGAGCTGTTCTGCATGCTATAGCTCTGTTAAATAAGTGAAAATAATAAACATCAGAACTGGTGTGTCCAAGGAATATATGGATTTCTGCCACTTTGAGGCAACATTGAATCACAAATACATTTTCATCTTCATGGGAAGAAATTAATGGAAGACAGGAAACTCAAACTAGGACCTGAAATAAGGAAAAACGCAAAGCTATGTGCCTAGCATGTGCCACCCAGACCTGTGCTTATTAATTTGCCCACACCTCAGTGATGTTTGGAACAACCAGGAAGCATATTTGCAGCTTCCAGCTGTGATGAGTCCTGTCATGCATTATGTTCAGGCCTATCTTTTTGAGTCGCCAGCTTTATTAAGTCAGCAACAGGGATTCAGCCTACATACAATTATCACATTCCACCACAATGGCCACCTGGAGACCCCAGAAACTATCTTAATCTTCCAGTAAGAGGGTCACATTTTATATGTATTTAAGCATGATTGCTGACAACTAAACTGACCCCCCAAAAAATTTCAGATGCTGAAGTACTGCCCAAATAATGTCTCATGGTAGAAGACAGAACTGTGTGCATAATGCTATCCACCCTGTGCAGCTGGTCTGCTGCTCTCAGGTCTGGTTTTCCTTTAGTATATGGAATGGGAGAGAAGTGTAATTTTGTCCTTTGCCCCTGGCACCAAAATATCTTGGACCCAGCCCTGCACATAAAATAGAATTTACTTTCTAACAACTGTGGCAGACTCCATTGAGAAGATGCTGGGAGGTGGTGGAACAAACCTATTTAATTCCATAATAGGCTTCTCGCAAGCAATGCCTTCCCCATCTCTCCACTGCCCATTTCTCAAGACGCACCCCCACTCCCAGCTCTCATTCCTTTCCCCCTTGCATTTCTTCTGGTAGAGAACTGTAGCCCTGAGTGACACAGTTTCCTAATGTTTCTTATTAGCAGCATGAAGCCATTGCTTAACAATGGCTCTGCTTGCCCAGAATTCCCTCTCATCTTTCTTCACATTCCAGGAAGGAGCATTTTGGAAAGCAGCTGTTGCATAAATGATAAGAGGGAGAAAACATGAAAACATACCCATCCTTTCTTACTTATTCATCTGCACTCCCGCCCTCTCACAAGCAGTGTGGAGAGAAAAGAGGAAGAGGGGAGTGCTGAGGGAGGGGGGGAGCATCTGCATCAGTTATCTCCTTCCCATTCTTAATTACCATTGCCTGAAACGGCAGTTTCAAAGATGCAAAAAAATAAGAAGAAAAGGGGGAATGTGGGTTGGCTGCTTAGGGGCCAAGAAGTTCCCTTGAAGGGAGCAAAGGTGGCTCACAAAATGCCACTTGCCACCTCTAACTATCAAAAGGGAACTGTCAATCATCTGATGTCAGATGACCAACTTCTACCTGTGTGGTAAACACTGTGGGCTCAAACCTCAACAATTGGGCACTGGAAATCAGCTGGTTGTTGGGGCATCAAAGCACTGCACACAGCTCTGTAAAAGCTCACTTGCAAAGAGCAGCACATAGAATTTTGGAGCTGTCAACAATCAGGAGATCAGCGGTGCCTGCTAACCCCTTATTGGTCCAGCCACTAGTTTACCCAACACACGCCTGACGTCGCATGTGATACTATGTGATAGCAGGTGTACGACAAATGGGTGTGGCTTGGTCCAAATGGCTTAACAGGCCAAATGAAGAGGCTTGGAGGACCTAATTAGGCCCCCAGTCTGGAGGTTCCTCAGCACTGCACTACAGAAACTTGTTCCGGTATGCTGGGTATAAGCAATAACAGCTCTAAGGCCAATAGTGAATTTCCCAGTGTGGTGTAATGCTTAGAGGGCTAGACTAGGACTTGGGAGACTGGGGTTCAAAACCCCACTTGGTGATCCAGCACACCTGGTGACCTTGGGCCTGTCACTGCCTCTCAACCTAAACTACCTCACAGGGCTGTTGTGTGGATAAAAGGGGGAGAGGGGGAATTGAGCTCCTTAGAGGAAAGGTGGGATATAAATGTAATAGTAAAGGTAAAGGGACCCCTGACCATTAGGTCCAGTCGTGGCCGACTCTGAGGTTGCGGCGCTCATCTCGCTTTATTGGCCGAGGGAGCCGGCATACAGCTTCCGGGTCATGTGGCCAGCATGACTAAGCCGCTTCTGGCAAACCAGAGCAGCGCACGGAAACACCGTTTACCTTCCCGCCGGAGCGGTACCTATTTATCTACTTGCACTTTGATGTGCTTTCAAACCTCTAGGTTGGCAGGAGCAGGGACCGAGAAATGGGAGCTCACCCCGTTGCGGGGATTCGAACCACTGACCTTCTGATCAGCAAGTCCTAGGCTCTGTGGTTTAACCCACAGCGCCACCCGTGTCCCATAAATGTAATACAGTATTAATAAAGTCACATAAGACACTGATAAGAGAGAATAGCAAATGCTCTTGTGTGTTGATGGAAGTTTATCATACCTACCACAGCCGGCAACTGAATAAATAAAGTGCTGTTACAAAAACTAGTACCGTCGTACCTTGGTTTTCAAACAGCTTAGTTCTCGAAAGTTTTGGCTTCTGAACGCCGCAAACCCGGAAGTGACTGTTCCAGTATGCAAACTATTTTTGGAAGCCAAAAATCTGACGGGGCTTCCGTGGCTTCCAATTGGCTGCAGTAACTTCCTGCATCCAATCAGAAGCTGCACTTTGGTTTCTGAACATTTTGGAAGTTGAACGGACTTCCGGAATGAATTCCGTTTGACTTCCAAGGTACAAATGTACATATATGTACAATAAGGAACTGTGTCATGGCTACATGCAAAAATTATCCCCAGATGTTTGCTGGAAGACTAAGAACTACCGTTAATTCATCACTGAAACTGCTTTCATTTAACCATTTGCACCCACCCTTACTGTGTGTCTCTGCCACCACCCTATTCTAGGGTGTATCAACATTTAAATGCTTTAAAACTTAAGATCTTAAAAGAACTCAGTAAACCAGAGAGATGTCTGCTTCGTGGCTTAAGGAGTTTATATCAATACAGTCTGATCTTCAGCAGCATTAAGATGGGTTTAAAGGCATTTATTTCCATAGACTTACGACGGTGATCCTCTGCATGCTTATCTCGTACTAAGACCCACTGAGCTCAATAGGACCTGCTTCTTCATAGACATTGTTTAGGATTGCACTGTGCATCCCACTTAAATCTGCATATGGCTGGGCTGAGGTAACGTTTAAAGAAAAAGATTAGAAATATGATCAGTGTCTTTGGATTTTTAAAAAATCTATTTTTTAAATGCTCTATATCATGCATGCTTAATTAATATAGAGAGCTGCTAGTTATACAGTGGTACCTCAGGTTATATACCCCTCAGGTTACATACGCTTCAGGTTACAGACTTTGCTAACCCAGAAATAGTACCTCGGGTTAAAAACTTTGCTTCAGGATGAGAACAGAAATTGTGCTCCAGCAGCGCGGCAGCAGCGGGAGGCCCCATTAGCTAAAGTGGTGCTTCAGGTTAAGAACAGTTTCAGGTTAAGAATGGACCTCTGGAACGAATTAAGTACTTAACCCGAGGTACCACTGTAATAGAAAGCACTCAAGTTGTTTCATCCCAAATAACTACATATCTGCATTATATATTAACTATTTGGGCACAAGAATATCCCTATTAGCATTCATTCATGAGCCATTTGAACAGACACACATTCATGCAGAAAACAAAATTGCTTCTCTCCCCCCTGCTCCATCCAAAATAAAGATGTCTAAGGTTAAGTAAGCACCACTGAATACAGTGGAGCTTACATAGTTTATACTGTCACACTATAGCAATCAAAGCTAGGAGCCTTTAATATATTTTGTTAGAGGAAAATATCATTCTCAAATTTCATGGGGGTTTTTAGGCCTGACTCCTAAATTTGCCTACACTTAGGGCTTGATCCTGCCTCATACAGGCAGGATTCCCTCAGAACAATACAAAACTCCCTTTTTGCCTGCCTTGGCTGCACATACATAATAGCACACAAGGTAATTACAGAAAAGAGGCACACTGCTCTAATGTGCATAGCCTGATGCTACATAGCTCTGAGAATAATTGTATTATGCCCTACGTAGATCCTTACATTTATAGACCCTCCCCATGCCATGTCCTTCCAGTGAGCAACACTAGATTACTTCTCCCTTCATTTGAAAGTGCTACTGTCTCAGAAGTACAGGTAATTCTTATATCAGTAGTCAAATACAGGGGGTGGGGGTGAAATTGCACTAGTTCAATCCACAGTATTCTAATTACATCACCATTAGCAGCAGACGTAAACTCAACAAAATTGTTTTACAAAATATTTAAAGGATATTCTGAGTATTATTATTTTTTAAGGCTTGTAAATCTGATTTTTTAAAAAATGTGTCCAATGGTAAATGAATTTCCAGATTATTAAACAAGACTCTAGAAAGCATGAGTAATGAAACTGGAATGTTGCATTCCAAACAAACATAGAATAGCCTTGCATGTCCCCGAAACCTGTATTTTAAGGAAACTGTCGTTCTGCATATTTGCAGCAATAAGTTATTAAGGAATAAGTTCCACTTCAAGTACTAACTCCCACTGCAATAAGGCCCACTGAATACATGCACAGGACTTGTGCTTTTATGTACTAGCAGCAACTAAGGTGGTTGT
Organism: Podarcis vaucheri; assembly: GCF_965113315.1. Classification (NCBI taxonomy): domain Eukaryota; kingdom Metazoa; phylum Chordata; class Lepidosauria; order Squamata; family Lacertidae; genus Podarcis; species Podarcis vaucheri. Next base: position 81,346,502 of record NC_138760.1, on the reverse strand, counting down.
TTTTCCTTACAACTACTGTTTGCCATTAGTAATGCTTTGTTTATAGATAAAATGCTAAGATACAGAAAATAGGTTATTTGTTTATTTTTGGAAGTACTAGAAAATGACAACAAGGCTAGCTACAGCCTTCTACCACAATGGGCCCTCTTTCCATTTGGCCTGTTAGATATTCCAGGAACACCATTATGTAGATGGCACACATTTTTATTTTAAATCAAGAATGGTATTATTTGCTAGAAAGGATAGGAGCAGGTACAGCTTGCCTCTGCAGCAAGAGGGCAATAACTACTAGCTATATAAACAGGAGGAACACAAGCAACCATCAGTGACAGAGGTCACTGCTTCATGGGTAAATTGATTAAGACGAGGGAAACTCAGCCATGGCATTCAGTGGTGAAGTTGGACCAGCCACATGGTTAGCCTCCCTCCAGATTTTTTTTGTGAGGAGAAGAAGACCTTGCACACAACCTTCAATGACAGGGTTGGAGAAGAGCGCAGAATAAAAAAGTAATAAAACCAATAGTTCATGAACATTAACTTTAAAAGAAATCATATTGTTTCACAATAATAGTTATTTGATTCAGGTTTTGTTATTAACCTAAGTATGAAGCTTGTTGATAATGATCTTCTTTTATTGTTCTTACAACATTAATATTTAAAAAATACTTGATGAATTACCAGCCTCAGTTTTTAAGCTCGTCAAGTGTCCAAGCATAATTGCCCCCCTCTTTGTTTAATTAAAACCCTGAGTGCTCTTCTCCTATGTACAAAAATGTACCCACAAAACATATTGCCCAAACCAAGCAATTTCCAATCACTGCATTTACTCATGTATCTATAAAGGCTCTTAATCATGTCCCTCTTCTAAACTTTCAGAATTAAAGGGGATAGCACAGAAGAAAGAAAACTCTTGTTAATTAGCAAAATGCACAATTCTAGACTACCACCACCTCACAGGAGTTTTAGCTCTCCTGCTCATGAAGACACAACAATTGTCACATGCATCATGGCACCTAACCTTCAACTTTGTCAATAAAGTGGGATCACTACAAAGTCAATCACCGTATTAGTGCAGCCAAAATAATCACATTTCGGATAGGACTCAGAGGCAGCCTTATCATAAGTCAAGCAAGATGAAGCAAGCCATTCAAGAGATGGAAGGTTTTCAGCTTGCTTCAGTTCCACACCAAGAAGCTCCCAATGCAACACCACACATGGCAACAGCAGCACACAGAGGTAGAGAGATGCAGTACTTCTTTTAAGATGGCACTGCATGTTGTCTCACAGACAACAAATGCATTGTTATTATTTATTAATGTATAAATACACAATTCAGGAGGATATGGCCCTCAATGAATATTAGTCAGTATCAGAAGTAGCATGCCTCTGGGATTTACAAGTGGGAGCGTGCTAATCCACTCATGTCCAGCTGCTAGTTGGCCAGTGGCCACTAGAAGAATAGACTGCACTAGATAGGCCTTTGGTCCGATCTAGCACAGTTCTTTTTATGTTATGTCATAAAAGTATATTAAAGTGTCCAAATGACAGGTGGTGGTGTTTTGAGTTTTGTGGTTTCCCTCAACTGTGGAGCAAATGCTGTAGTTAAGGACCCAACCAGATCATATTTGTGCTTACTTAGGAATAAGTCCAGGGCTGAACTGGGCTTACAATGTCACCCTTGTAACATTGTTAAAAGAAAGAGGGAGTGAGACTTTCCTCCCTGCACCATCCACAGAGAGATAAATGAGCAGAGCAGGGCTTGGATTACAAGCTGGAGAAGAACTATTGGAGGAAAGAATGTGATTTGCCTAGCTTGGGATTTCTGCAACAGCACGGTTATTTCTGAGTGTCCTCCTTTATTCATGCTAGGGAACATCCACTCATTTAATACATTTTTGGGAATTGTGAACTGCGTCATCAGTACCCTATAGTACTCATAATCATAGAAATGATTATCATGGGTAAAAATGACCTGGGTAATTAAAAAAAAGGAAAGGGGGTCAGTTTGGTGTAAGAAAACTGACCCCCTTTCCTTTTTTTTTAATTACCCATGGTCATTTTTACCCATGATAATCATTTCTATGATTTACTCATTTAAAATAATTTTATGAATTAACCACGATAATCATTTTTATATCAAGTCACAAATTGAAAACCTTGTCCTAGTCATGATTGAAAAACTGGATCAGCCATGTCCATGGTTAGCAAAAATGCTAGTGTAGAAATAATGCTAAACATGGTTATGTACAAAAACAAAAGGTGACAAATCCTCTTGGAAGACATGGAGACAGAGAAGCACGTGTCAGTGGTGTTCTAAGAAGAATATTGACAAGCTGGAACATGCACAGAGCAGGGTGACCAAGAGTACCAGGGGTCTGGAAACCAAGCCTTATGAAGAAAGGTTGAGGGAATTGGGTATGTTTAGCCTGGGACAGAGGAGACTGAGAGGAGATATGAGCCATCTTCAAATATCTGAAGGGCTGTCACATGGAGGATGGAGCAAGAACTTGGATCTAGCAGGAGAATGTGGCAATCAAATTAGAAGAGACATACATTTTGTTACTATTTATTATTTTACTGTTCATAGGCAGTTCACACAGGCTTGATTCCCTGCTGCTTCTTATCTGTTTAAAAGGCATAATCATAAACCAGATTATGCAGAGCAGCACACTTCCAGAGTGAATTAAATGTTTTAGATACACTTAGAATAGGAATAGTAAATGCAGCAATGCAAGATTCTTACAGTTTTACATGGCCATCACAATTATTTATAACACTATCAATCGCAATATAATCACCACTAAATATGTCCAAGAAGGTACCTTACATAAACAACACCAAAATACATGACTGGGCAGTGTGGTAAACAAATTGCATAGTAATTCAGAGAACTAAAATACCTAAAAGCCAAGTTTCTATTTATGCTAAACCGCCCTCAAATTCCACTTGCAGAAACTGGTGTTACTTTTATAGCAGCCTGCCAGTAACAACTGCATGAAAAGGACGGTATGTTGACAAGTTCAGCTGCTATACTGATTTAGGGCTTTATTGTTCCACATGAAGATTGTGTTTTTCTCTGAATGGATGCAGCTCAGGGATGAGGGAACCTGTGTCCCCCCCCCCATGTGTTTCTGGACTCCATATCCCATCATCTCTGACCATTCATCTTGGTGGCTGAGGCTGAAGGTTTGGGACCCAACAACAGTTGAGAGCCAGAGGCTCCCCTTTCCTGATACAGCTGCATATAAAAATCTGAAGGTTTTTTTTGTTTTTTGTTTAAAAGAGAATTGAATTCTCCATCTCAGCATCAAAGGTACAACAGCCTGAGGCAGGACTAGCCAGTCTGCTCTCTGCCATGGTTAAGAGAAGTAGGGTACGTGGCTGAAAATGAAATAGAAGCAGTGCATGCAAGAAGAAAGGAGAAATGCAGTAGCCTCTTAAATTATTTGAAAGCCATATATTAAGCAAAGTTGTGATTTTAAGGAAATGGATCGTGAATTTTCACATTAGATCTCAGCAATATACAGTGGTACCTCGGTTTACGGACTTATCCATTTCTGAAGTCTGTTCTTAAACCAAATCCGTTCTTAAACTGAGGTGCACTTTCTCTAATGAGGCCTCCTGCCACTGGTGCCCTTTCACTGTTTGGCTTCCGTTCATAGAGCGAGGTAAAGTTCGCAAACCGGGACACTACTTCTGGTTTTGCGGAGTTCGCAAACCAAATAGTTCGTAAACAGAACTGTTCGTAAACCAAGGTACCACTGTAATGATTTACAGAATGAAATGGTGAAGAAGAATTTGGCCTATCAAACATGTTCTGCTAGAATACTGATGCATACAACATTGATAGTGTTCATTTATAATGAATAAATGAAGCTTCAGTTGTATATGCATGCTATTCTGCATAATACGGTTCACATCTTTCAAAACCTCATTTTCCCATTCAGAGATTTTGAAGATGACACATTAATACCTGCAAGTGCTTGGAGTGGGATCTCCTCATTTCCCAAAGGAATATTCAATGCATGAAGTTCAGCAAGCAGACACAAACACAAACACAATTTATAAAACTTGTAGGTGGATTTAAACAAGTATTCACACGCATACAACAAGACATGAAGGCTGGCGACATCAAACCCGTCATGTGCAAATCCCATGACGACGATCACAGTGCCTGGAGATGCACAGTCAGGTAATGAATCCATAGAAGTAACCACAGGAGGAACGGATAAAGAAGCAACACCAGGGTATATCTACATCAGCATAACCAGATGCCTTCATCTGCCCCAGCTGCAACCAAACTTGTCTTTCCTATACTGGTCTCTACAGCCACAGGAGTAGTTGCAAGTAACTGTCAACAACACACATTTCGGCGAACTATAAAACATTTGTGGTGTCAAAATTTATAGAATAAAACTCAGACATTACTTTTTAATATCACTTTGCTGTCTTCAAATGCAGACATTTATCTTTGATAGGTAAGTAACAAAATAATTATAAAAATAAGAATATATTTTTCTGAGCTTTTTATATGGATAAGCACCTTGATTGACAAAAGCTAAATATGCTATGGTTTTCAAAGCTGCCTTCTAATCTTATTTACTTTCCTCTCCACCCAAGTTTATCATTGTCATTTTGGCTGATGGCCACGACAGCAATCATACTTTTGAGAATCTTTTCTGGCATTCAGATTACAGACATCTCCAGGAAATTAACAGGAAATGCTACGCACACATATGTATATGCTAATTCCTAAACTGATAAGGGACATTTTAGAGCCCACAGCATTTATATTTATTTCTTTATAAATTTATTTATGAGCTGCTCTTCTGGCCTCAAAAGGCCCAACAGGTGAACTACACTTTTAAGACAACATCATAGCACCTGCCGGGGTGGTGGTAGTGGGGTATAAAACAACAAGTGCAACTAATTGGATCTGAAAACATCTGGAAGCTATGAAGGGTGGGAAAGAGTTCCACTGAGAGGGTGCCACCACAGACAAGGTCTTAGAAAAGGTTGCTGCAACTACAATATTAGCACCAAGTGTCAATTCTTGTATGCAAACCAACAGCATCAAAAAAAAAAAAGTTTCTTTGGTAATTATTTTTAATAACAAAGAATACATTTGATTAACCAAAGGCACCTTTGATGAATTGCTTCAGTGTGAATAAGCCCAACTCTGGACATGTTTGTTCCCTTTGTTTATTCATCTGGTCTCGTGTTTGCCGCACATCCCACTCTGCTTCCTCATGCCTCTGAATTTTCCCAGCGCTCCAGGGAAATAGTCTTGTTCCTGTCCACAGATGCAGTTGCTGCTACTAAAAATCTCTTGGGGGTCACATTCTTTTACTTCTTTTCTTTATTCAAACCAATATTCACCAATCTGGTGCCCTGCAGGCTGAAATACAATTGCCATCAGATCCAGCCGGTCACTTGCTGGCTAGGGCTGATGAAAGTTGTGGTCCAAAACATCTAGAGGGCACCAGGTTGGCAAAGGCTGGTTCTGAACACTTCAAGGTGGATTCATTTCCTGCTTTGTGCGCTGACTCCAGTGTAGAGCATCCAATCATCCACAAGCCCAAGAGTCAGGAATGCACTACTTTGCCTTCGTAATATGTAATTATATAAAGGGACTACTTGACAAGTACAACATGCCGTTTCACCTGCCTTCCTGAAAGCTACAGTACTTCATAGGCTCAAGTTGCCAGATCAAGGGAACAGACAAAATTAAGGACATTTTCGTATTTAATGAATAACAGCAGGCTGCAACCCTTCACTGATTCACATCTCAAAATCTGAAAGCCATTTGACTACTCAGGAACAAAGAAAGTTTAGTATTCTATACACCAAGTGTACACAATCTGATTTCCTATTATATGCTGCATTCTTAAACATATAATTTTGACCTAATTACAATAAACATTTGAGTTTTTAAAACTGTTTTTACTGATAATTTTATTGTTTTACTTTTTTTAAAAAAAGAACTGCTTTGAGGGTGGGTGGGTGTGGCTAATACATTCTAATAAATGTAAGCTTAAAGCAGTGGCGTAGCGTGGGGGGTGCAGGGGGGGCCGGCCGCACCGGGCGCAACATCTGGGGGTTAGGGTTAGGGGGCGCAAATCCACGGGTTATGGGGCGCAAATCCACAGGTTAGGGGGCGCAAATTACTTGCCTTGCCCCGGGTGCTGGCAACCCACGCTATGCCACTGGCTTAAAGTACAACCGCCCAACACACACAAATACCAAGAATATAGACCTTTATTTCCTACATTTTAAGATATGATCAAAACGTACCCCCACCTCACCCCAGCATTTTTACCCTCAGAGGCAGCAAGGGGCCCAGGTAACCCATTCAGCTTCATGGCTGAGCAGGGATTTCAACCTGGCCCTCCTCAATCCTACTCTTGACATTCCATCCATTATACCACATAGGTTCTCATGCATTCTCTTCACTCAGAACCCTATGTTCTTCGGCATGTGCTTTGATAATTTAAGTAACACTAAAGATGTGATTATCATGCTCAATTTGTGCAGCGAACACAGGAAAATCCTACGCATGTTCAGTCAGATGTAAGTCTCACTGGATTCAACGGATGAAACTCCCAGAAAAGTGTACATAGCACTGTAGCCAAAGAGTAAATGAATTACATTGTTTAACATGCTGCTTCACCTTCCCATTAACCTAATGGCACAGCATTTTCACAATCTGCATTAAATCAAACTTAAAGATAAGCAAGTTGCAGCAATCCATAGTACGTATTCCCGGATCTTTAGGACTAAAGTTATTAACTCATCCATGTATGCTCCCCAGACACAGCTAGCTACACTTCCTGGAACTAATTATTTTATGGCTTAAACCTAGACTAACCCATCTGTTCAGATCATTCAGCCATTTCATTTAGAAATTTAATGGCTAGCATGTCAGGAAGAAGCAACATATTGCTCAATTTGCTGATTTTTCTCTAGTGCAAAAATGTCATATTCGGGTATAGAAAGTCTAAAGATCAAGGCAAATAAATAAATAAAAGTTGCTGGCATATTTTGCAGGCAGTCAACCTGCAGCATGGGTCTCACAACTGGAAATTTGTTACAGCAAGCATTTGTGCCTAGCTACATATTATTATTAAGGTAAAGGTAAAGGACATCAGGACGGTTAAGTCCAGTCAAAGGTGTCTATGGGGTGTGGTGCTCATCTCACTTCAGGCCGAGAGAGCTGGCATGTGTCCACAGACAGCTTTCCGGGTCATGTAGCCAGCATGACTAAACCACTACTGGCGCACGGAGGACTGCCAGAGCACACAGAAATGCCGTTTACTTTCCCGCCACAGCAGTACCTATTTAACTACTTGCACTGGTTTGCTTTCGAACTGCTAGGTTGGCAGAAGCTGGGACAGAGCAATGGGAGCTCACCTCGTCACACAGATTCAAACTGCCGACCTTCTGATTGGCACACCCAAGAGGCTCAGTGGTTTAGACCACAGCACCACCCGCATCCCTCTATATTATTATTAATATGCCCTTAAGTGTCCATGTTACACAAATTGAGAGTTCATTTGCTGCACATATATCAAGACGTTTGGCCACTACTCCTGTACCTGTTTGAAGCATCTGATAAATTTCTCAGCAATGCTGGTATAGCACCATAGAAACACTTAACATGGTTTGCATTCACAGGACAATGAAGCTGTTGGAAGATACCAAATGAACATCCAGTCCATGAACATCATCCCACCCACTGTTCAAGAGAACAGGTGCACAACAGAAACAAACTCAGATGGCAAACAACTTGAGATGACTAAATGCAAGCGAACCTAGCTGTACGCTGTATGGGAAGACAAACACATTCCAAACTAAGCAAACGCCTATAGATACTAACCAAGCTTGGGGAAAAACCCTTTCTAATCCTCAACCCCAAACCACTCAACATGCTGTTTCTAGCTGTGGGGTAGAGAAAATGGGGTGAAAACCATCAGGACTCCAGTGAAGCACAACTGAGGCAATCGAAATAGCAATCATAATACGTACTTCATAAATGCAATGAATATTGTTAATACAGATGACAGCCATTGTGTTCCACCCAGGCACCCACTGGTGTAGTAAGTCTAAAGATCAGGCAAACAGACAAATGCTGAATGCTTCTATCAGATAGTGTGGTCATGTGAGGCTGCCTTTCAGTTTTAACATCTGTCAATAACTGCCAGCTGAAGAACACTGTCACTGTGTTTTCCCTGTCCTGACTCCTGCGTCGATTCTGCCAAGGTAACCAAATTCCTACAAACGCCAAGCTGCAGAGGCCAGATTTCAGACAGTGCCATTCTGGCACACTAAAAGACAGCAGCTTTTAAAAGTGATTTTGATAAGTTGGGAGTGTCCGTGTGTGTGTGTTTTTCTAGTTAAACAAAGTTTGTCTTTAAGTTTGTTGGGTTTAAAAAAACAAAACCCCTAAAGGTGCTAGAGACCATTCAGAAAATAAATTTGAGGAGGGTGACTTGCACCATACAAGTATATGCAGTGAGCTAGAGAGAAAAGTCCAAGCCCATCAGCCCCACCCCCTCCCCTGACTAAGTCAACCATTCGATTTGCAAGAATTTGGCGGAGCACTTAAAAGAAAACATGGAGGCTCTTAAAACGAGGAAGTCCCGGTGGAGACAAACCTCCGCGGGATGTTAAAACTCAGTCGCCCTGTGTTCTCGCCCCGGTTGTGCAACGCGCCCCCTCCGCCATGGGCAAGACCCGCTCGAGGGCGCGCGCGCGCCTTGCCCCGTGCCGGGCTGCCCCCGATTGCCAAGCGAGAAGCAGGAAAGAGGGAGCGAGAAAGAGAAAGAGAGAAAGGGCAACTCCGAGCGCCTGTCGCGAAAGTGTGCCTCCCAGCACACCCAGACGAGAGGCAGACAAGCGCCCAACTCACCCAGCCCAGGCAGCGGCTGGAGCGCCGGAGGGTCCCGCTCCTCTGACGAGAAGAAGTGCTCAGCCCATTCGCACAACCCCTCAGCGCCGGAAAGTGGGGTGGGCGAGAGATGAAATCTCTCTCGCACACAAACACACTCGCTCACTTCGAAAAGGGATGGGGAGGCGCTGCCCGCGCCGCTTCCTCATTCACCGAGGAGGCAGGCGGAGCAGGAACTACCTCGCCCTCCTCCTTACTCCCCCCCCCACCCCGCGAAAGTGGCGGCCCCGCCGCAGCAGCAGGTATGAGGCGGCCCGCGCGCGCCAGCGAGTCACTCACCCGTTTCGCGCGAAGGACCCTCGCCAGGAAGCGCAGGACTTGCTCGGCGCTCCGAGGCCGAGAGCGCTGCCCCGAAAAGAGAAAGGCAGTCAGGCGGCGCTGCCTCCGCCTCGGGACCGCCCTCCCCTCGCTCGCTCGCTCGCTCGCTCCGCCCTCCGCCCGCGCGCGCTCCGCCTCAACTTTTGCCGGACGCGCTCACCTGCTGCTCTTGCAGCCGGGCAGGCGAAGAAAGCGGGGCGGGGGCGCGCGCGGAGGGGCGGGAATCCCCGGCTTCGCGCGGGCCACATCGAACCGAACAGGCTCTTGGAGGCTTCAGCGTCTCCTCTCGCTTTTCCGTCCTCCTGCTTCTTCTGCCGCTCGCCCGGTCTCTCCCGTCGCCGTCGAGGAACTTTCCCGGGACGAAGGGAGCTCGTTCGCGGCTCCGGGCCTCTCGCGGTTGGCCTGTGCTTGGCCGGCCTTTCTTGCCCGCGCGCCTTTACCTGACCCGGCAGCTCCCTCGTCTTCTCGCTTTGTTTTCAAGTCGGCCGGCCTCCACCTTCCACCTTCCCTCTCTCAGCCCCGGGAGGAAGCGGCGTCTCGCCTCGTGGGGCTGTCGCGGCCGGGCGGTTTCCCCGTGGAAACGCTGCGGGCTCTCCTCTCGAAGCCACGCGGGACAGACCTCGCAGTCGCTCGGTGCTCAAAGAGGTCATGGCCGAGCGGGGAGAAGTGTCTCGTTTGATTAAAGCTGGGTGGCAGAGGCTGGCCCGGGGGAGGAGGGGGTCTCCGCTTCCTTTGCCATACCCTCTGCATCACTATTTCTCAGGTTTGCTTAAAAACAAATTAATTAATAACATCAGTATGTTTGCGGCTCTGGAGCCGCTGCCTTTGGTGCAACAATGCTGTTTTAATATCGCGTTTCCTGTTACCTGCCGATATTTTAGAGCGTATGGCATTGGAATTGATACTATTTTACGTATGTGTTGTCCTCTCTCTGTATGTGGGGGGTGGGTGGGGGTTAGTTGCTATTTGTGCAATTGTTTGAACTGTTTCTATGCCCATGATTTTATTTATAAAAGTTTATTTATTGCCTAAAATTTCCAAGTGGTATTTTGTTGTTGTTTAATCGTGTCCGACTCTTCGTGACCCCATGGCCCTGAGCACCCCAGGCCCTCCTGTCTTCCACTGCCTCCTGCAGTTTGGTCAAACTCATGCTGGTAGCTTCAAGAACACTGTCCAACCATCTCATCCTCTGTCGTCCCCTTCTCCTTGTGCCCTCAGTCTTTCCCAACATCACAGTCTTTTCCAGTCTTTTCTCACGAGGTGGCCAAAGTATTGGAGCCTCAGCTTCAGGATCTGTCCTTCCAGTGAGCACTCAGGGCTGATTTCCTTGAGACTGGATAGGTTTGATCTTCTTGCAGTCCATGGGACTCTCAAGAGTCTCCTCCAGCACCATAATTCAAAAGCATCAATTCTTTGGTGATCAGCCTTCTTTATGGTCCAGCTCTCACTTCCATACATCACTACTGGGAAAACCATAATTTTAACTATACAGACCTTTGTGTACTATATCAGTGTTTTTCAACCACTGTTCCATGGCACACTAGTGTGCCGCAAGATGTTGCCTGGTGTGCCGTGGGAAAAATTGAAAAATTCGAAAGATTTTTTTTAAAAAATAATGTCACATTTTCGCCCACTAGGCGGGCGCTGGACTGTGTCCACCCTATTTTCCATCCGTCCTGGGTGGGGATCAGATCGGATGAGAGCGGACAGGCGGTCCGCTCTCATCCGATTCCCCATAGAGAGCAGCGGGGCTCTGACATCTCCCTCTCCGCACACAGTGCGGAGACGGAGCTGTCATCCGCCGGCTCAGCGGGGATCAGCGGATCGATCCCCGCTGAGCAGAGAACAGTCCGCAACGTTTTTGTTTGCCATTAAAGAAAAAAATATTAAACCATGCTTGAATGTCGGAACTGGTTACTAAAATTTTTGAATCCCACCACTGATGTTAAGTGTTTGTGTTTATTTGATTTGTGTTTATTTGATTCCTATTCAAGTGAATTACTTTATATATAGTCAATATAGGCACAGAGTTAAATTTTTTAACATTTTCTAATGGTGGTGTGCCTCATGATTTTTTTCATGAAACAAGTGTGCCTTTGCCCAAAAAAGGTTGAAAAACACTGTACTATATTGTAAATCGCTTTGATATGCCTTGTGGGAAGTCATTCATAAATATAATTAAACAAAGAGTAAAATGTATTTATTGACAATGCAGTATTTAGTAAAACTGTTTATTAAATTGTTGCTGTTGTTGTTTGTTTATTAATTGTCTCTCTCCCTAAGGGCAGTGGGTTCTAAAAATATGCACCTCTGGTGTCAAAAGCCAGGGTGAAGAGGCATTCACCAAAAGCTGTGTAATGGAGGTGCCAGATCCCCCTTGGTGGGGAGGGAGTTCAACAAGGTGGGGGCTGCCACATAGAATCCCCTCTCCTGTGTTGCCACCCCTAACATACTGTATTGTTAATGTTGTAATGTCAGCTGACCTATGTGATGCATTTGCCCTGGAAAGGTGCTTGACTTTCTGTGAGGGGCAGTCAGGGGAGAGCCAACAGTGGATGGAGTCTGCAGCTTTACAGGAATCTCCAGTTGATTGTGAGAGTGTAGAGCTGAATTGAAAAAATGAAGACCTAGGTCTGATAGAAGTTTGCATTTTTACTTTTTTTTTTTTTGCTCTGCAACATTTGGCTTGGCTGGCTTGCATGACTCATCTGGTACCTATAAAGGCCTTTCTACACTGCTCTCTGCAGTTTATCGTTTTCTCTTCTCATGGAATCTAGGATCAAGGCCGGCCCAGGGCTAACTGCTGCCTGAGGCAAAGGACGAGATGGTGTCTTTCCCTTTCCATGTAGAAAAGCTGAATATTCCTTCAACACTAGAGATGGGATAGTGTCCTCTGCTACTCCTGAGGGCCTAAGGCTAGCTTAGTAGGGGAAAGGGCACACATAGTTCTGTTTTACATTAACACTGGAGAAATGTATGTTTTCTATTTTTGTATAAAATGCAGAGCAGTCCCCACATTAAACTAGCCTCCTTTGAGAGGAAGGGTGGGATAAACTTTCTTCCTTAACAAGTGACACTTCCTGTTGCCTAACTCACTTAGCCCTATTTCAAAATTGATAGCCACATACACTTACAAAATCTTACTCAGAAAGCAAAAAAAGAAATGGGGTGGAGGAAGAGGAAGAAGGAAACAAGGAAAGTTAGCTTCGAGTCTATATAAAAACAGACCACATTTCAAATAATTCCAAGAATGCAAGCCATATGTTGTTGAATTTATTACTGGCATTCCATCTGCTAATTATTGCTTGTTCTTTTACTGCCAGATCTAGCAGAACCTCTATCCTACTGCTAGTTTGTAAAGGATTCTCTGCTTTTTGGACATTTGTGGCTCTTAGGAAAACACAAATGTTACCGTAATTCATTGTAATATTCCACTTGAATGTTTTATACCCAAGAGTCATACTGGAAGCAGCAAAGCAGCAATGATCTTTTTTTGATATAGTTACAAGCTCGATGGATCAAAGGACATAGTACTGTGGACATAGTACATCTTGATTTCAGTAAGGCTTTTGACATAACCCCCCATGATACTCTTGTGCAGAACCTAGAAAATGTGGGCTGGATGTGGTAACTGTTAGATGAATTTGTAGCAGGTTGACCGACCAAATGCAAACAGTGCTCACTAATGGTTCCTCATCATTCTGGAAAAAAGTGACAAGTGGAGTGCATTGATGCTGTTCAACCAGGAACACAATAAGCGTATTTTGCCTCTGGAACATCCTTGTACTCAACAGCAAGAGTCAAACATTCAACTGTCCAGCTCAAGTAGGTTGTATGCCAGTCTACCAGCATGTATCGGCTCAAGGTTAGCCCCATTGAAATAACTGGATTTACCGTACTTCAAAGTTAACATGCATAGGATTCTGCTGTTAGGCCTTAAAATACTGGCAGTTATGTCATTCAAAGTCTCACTTCCTCTTTCCTGACAGAGGGAGGGAGAGAGATGTGGGTGGGTGTCTGTCTGGTGGTAGATATTTTCAGAACCAAGTAAGCAACAAAATTGGAAAACATTGTTCTTTTGACCTAACCTGTCTTTTATATTTCATCCATTTTACATTTCTTAAAAATACCGCAAATTGCAATATTTAGTCTACATTAAGCCCTTTCAAACTATGCAGAACTGGTGTGTCTGTGTCCGTTATCTTTTTTCAAAACTGTTTTTTCAATAGTAGTGTTGAGTGAAACAGGAAGTGTGCCTGTTTAATCATTTCTGTAGTAAAAATAACATTGATAATGTGCTTTGTGGAGCCTATTGAAATGTCAAAAGCATGGTGTCCAAGAGCCCTTGCTTCAGAAATCACATTGCGATGTATTCTGCTTATTTTTGCCTTTACCCTTTCAGAACAGCAGGTTCAAGCTGATGTTTGAACTTCAAACAGAGGATTATGTCATAAACCGGAGAGATGGAGTGGTGTAGTGCAGGGGTCGGCAAAGTTTTTGTGACTTGGGCCGGTTCACAGTCCTTCAGATGGCGTGGTGTGCCGGACTGCGCATGCACGCATGTGCAAATGCTATTTCTCGCGCTCCTTCTGGCACGGAGGAGGCATGCGCGGCTTCCCATTGGCTGCAGGAGCTTCCTGCAGCCAATGGGAAGCCAGCCAGCGTCGTGGAAGGCGGTCCCTGCTCCCCTCCACACCTGTTTAGTGCAGCGCACGGGAGCCGACCGAGTGGGCAGCGGGGGTCCATGGGCCAGTTAAACGACCCCCGATGGGCTGCTTGTGGCCCATGGGCCTTAGGTTGCCGACCCCTGGTGTAGTGGTTAATGCTGGATTAGGATGACCCAGGTTCAGATCCCCACTCAGCCATGAAGCTCATAGTGACCTTGGGCCAATCACTATCTCTCAGCTTAACTAGCTCCATGGGGTAGTTTGGAAGATAAAATGTATGCGTACGTGGTGGGGCAGAAAACAATGTAGGCCACTCTGAATTTGGAGGGAGGGTGGGTTAAAAATGTAATAAATTAAAGCTAAACGATCTTATGTTACAAATGATATTGGTGATTCAAACAAAATGATTTAAGTTCACATGGCAGCCTAATGATTATACTCGTTTTCAAAGGAGAATGAATATACCCTAGATAAGTATCTTGAAGACTGAGATAATGGAATACAAAAACAAGGTTGCACACACATCGTATATTTAAAGCACATTTCAAGTACACACCCACCCCAGAATTATCCCTCACAGAGCTATAATGCCCAGCACGCTTATCAGGCTACGGTTCCTAGGATTCATCGGAGGGGATGTGCTTTAAATGTATGGTGTGTACACAGCCTAATTTTGTATTAAAGGATCTCAGGAACTCTGACAAAATAGTCAGAGTTTATTCAACTGGAAACTATCCATGTGCTCCCCCTTGCCCCTTCCTTTCATCCTGATTTTAGTATGGTTTCTTTTAAACCACAGTTCTCTGTTACATCATATCTTCTTACTTGATATCTTCACCAAAAATGCCCACTCAGAGCTAGGAAACAGAGAGGGAAGGTGCCCTTTTGCCTAAGTAATGTTTGTGACAAATAAATAAATATATTTTTAAAACATACCTTTTTATTAAAGTGATGAAATAATATATTGATTTGCCTCTATGCCATCGTCTCCTGCAACATGCAGGCAATTTTTGTAAGGAACCACAGGCATAGCCAAGGGGGGCAGAGGGGGCAGCTCCCCCCCCCCCATCAAGTAAGTACATAAAAATACTTAACTAACTAACCAATTGCATGGTGGATAGCTCTGTTCTGCCCCCTCGCCCAAACATAAATCCTGACTATGCCTGTGTAAGGAACCTCGAACACTACAAGGCAGCAAAGTATATAAAAATATTCTGAATGAGCAAACAAGCATAGTACAGAGGTTAATTGCAGCATGGTATCCACAAACCATTTCTTATCCCGATACAATCTATATTTTCTTTGTAAAATTTCAGAAGGCGAGTTTGTGGTTACAGTATCACTTGTCAGTTCAGATAACTGAAAATCCAGCACCTGGGTAAATAATTAAGAGAATAATTATGTGTTAGTCTTAGGTATATTAATCTATACTGAAGAATTATATTTTTCCTACAGTTAAAAAAAGGTTAAGACCAAGTACTGGCTAATAAATGTGTGTCCACAATATGTTACTGAACCTCATTTATTAGCATGGGTATAAATCTCAATTATTTAAGACCATCAGAATCAAAATACCTATGTCTGGCAACTGAAGTTGTTCTGCGTACATATACAACTGTGAATAGTTATTTATGCAGGAATTTTTGTACCTCTACCTCAACCAAGGCCTCAGGTTAGTTGATCGGGAACTTTTTAACTTTTAGTAGCAAGTGAAATTTGACACTAATGAAAAGTGTACATTTTATGATTCCAAAGGTGAACCATTTTTTCCTTCAGCCCACAAGGTCAATCCCTCCAGCTGAATTTAGCAGATTTGTCTTCACTCCTGAGGATAGCAATCAGCCATTGTGATTGTGATACCTGCAGGGATCCCAATTTCAGTGTGATCCCAGAACTTGGGATTGTGATCCCTGCAGTGCCTGTGGGAGAAGTTTAAATTTTAGAGGATGTAGGTTTCTGGCAGGAGTCAAAACTAATTTAGGTGGCTGGATAGTTTTTCTGTAAAACACTTCAAACCACTTCAGCAAACTACAGAATAAACATACTGAACCAACCTGTTACCAGAGAAGTCCAGGACCCAGCTATTCAGCTGCAAATAAAACATTTTAAATGTGTTGTAAAGGGCAATATACAAATGTGACACTAGATGGCGATACTGAGCTATGCAAAATTCAATGTATTTCTCAAAACGTTTTTTAAAAAAGCATTTTTTAATATGTGTGTAGATTCCACTTCTCTCTATGGCTAAATTGATCTATCCAGCAATTGTACCCTCTAATAGTTCCCTAAGCATTGGGAAGAAGAAGGAAACTATATTGCTTTTGTTTAGTCGGTGCAGTATGCTTACTCTGCTTTTACAGTCTGGAAAGCACAGCTTCAGAATGTGACTGCAGCTGTAGTGAGTTAGGGAGAAGGATGGCAATATTCTTTTCATAGCTGGAGGAGGAACTGGGATGTGTTCCAGATGCAAATTAAGGGCTATAAGGGGAGCTTGGTCCTCCAGTCCAGAGCATCAGAGGAAAGGGCACAGATCTGGGCTGTTGTCCATGCTGACTTGATTGTTAAGCTGGGTCACTCAATTTGCAGACAAATTCTGATCCACTGTATAAATGGTTTGTTTATCCTAATAAAAAACCCTGCTTGCCAAAACACACCCATGTGAAGTTCCATTCCTACTACCATTTCTGAAAATGCTTTCTAAAGTCTGCTTCTTCAATCTGGGAGATGGGTTTGAAGACTTACACCATTGCCACCTTCTCATATCATGCTAATAAATATTAAAATAACATAACTTCCAGTATTTTGGTTTCTCAATTTATGGAGCTTCCTTCTCCTTTCAAGTATAAGATTTTTCTCATGTATCTTACAGAGCAAGCCTATGCATGTCTACTCAGAAGTAAGTCCTATTGAACTCAGTAGAACTTACTGCCTGGTAATGGTTGTAAAGTTACAGTTACAGTCAATTTCAAAGTTAAGGAGTAAAATGAAACAAGGCTAGTTTTACGCATATTGATAGAATTGTTTAAAAATGCACTTCTACTAGGCAGATTATAGTTAAACGTGTTGAATACTAGCAGGGTGTGCCTGGTATTACCTAGGAATTCTTAAAAACCAAAAAATACTGGATTTTTTTTTTAAAAAAGGATAGTGTAATTTGTTAATTTTGATCCTTCACACCAAAAATAAAGTCATGTCTTGGTCCACTGTCTTGATTCAAAATGGTACTCAGCACCCAAGCCTCAGTAAAGACCACTGTCCCCGCTTTGGGAACTCGGATGCCAAGTTTGGCAGCGATATCTCAAGAGGCAGCCAAATCTATGTCAAAAAACAGGTGAAGTCATGCCAAAGTGACATTTTGGTCTGCCATCTTGATTCAAAATGGTGGTCAGCATCCAAATGGCAATAAAGCATGTTGCCCCCACCTCAGGAACCAATGTGCTAAGTTTGGCAATGATAACTACAGAGGAGGCCAAATCCTATAGAGAGCAAATGAACAAACCATTTCCTAAAATATATAGTAGACATAATGTGATGCATTTGGCTACATTATTCTGCAAGACTCCTGGAGTATGTATTTCTTGAAAATAGAAAAGAAAAAAACTGAATTAGCCAGCTGTAAATCCACTCGTAACGGCAACACTTTTATCATTTCTTCCACAGAAATCAGATAAGGTTATTTCGATAACAGAGTGGAAAATTAACAACTTATGTCCTATTCAGTCAGAAGCCACCAAGAAGCTGTGTTATGTGAACTTCTATAAGCAATTGTGGGCTTTTATAAAAATATTTTATTCAGAATTACCAAATCAGGAATAAGTATTAATAATCATAAATTAATAATAAATCCTTCTCATTAAAATGCTTCAAACATAAAATGATTCAAAATTCAGTTATATTTTAAAGCAGCTAAACTCTTGAATATTTATACTGAAAAATGAAGACATAAATTCTGGAATTTTAAAGTCCTTTGTTCATTTCAGCTTCATTGCCCTCTATGCTCTTCTCAACGGGAACTGCATTTCTAGAATTCCATCTGCTCTTCCTCAAACATAAGTGTGTGTATATACATTTACTTCCAAATCGCACTAGTGCTGGAGAAAAATCTGTTGCTTTTATATAGATAGATAAGCAGGTAGGTAGATACATACATACATAGATAAAACAACTCTCCCTCAATTCTGCACATACATCTCCACACTTGACAGAATGGATATGTATCCTTCATGTGCACCTGTGTATACACATGTAGTAATTTTCATGCATAAAATAGGATTATGTGGTGGTATGTCACACAAGAAAGTGAAGAGGAAGTGGGACAAGTATCTAGATTTCTGTTTATTTCCTATATACATAAGCTTACAAAAAGTTTTAGGAATATTGAATTTTTTAAAAAATCAGTCAAAGCACTTTCCTGGGC
Source organism: Podarcis vaucheri (assembly GCF_965113315.1). Taxonomy (NCBI): domain Eukaryota; kingdom Metazoa; phylum Chordata; class Lepidosauria; order Squamata; family Lacertidae; genus Podarcis; species Podarcis vaucheri. Next base: position 81,328,153 of record NC_138760.1, on the reverse strand, counting down.
TTTCATTCGTCAGCTAAAATGACTATTGAAAAATTTAACCGGAACAGCCTGTCTTCAACGTACTTGCTTCTTATTGTGGTTGGCATTGACACACCTGTTCAGCACGTAGGATGGATGAACGATATGCAGGGCAAAATATTCCTGACAATTATTATTTAGCCTGATATTTAACTTCTTAGTAAAATATACATGGTTTCTAAATGTACCCAGTGAATCTTATATCTACTTTCTTACCCAAAGTGTTGCAGACTAGTGTATTGCTTGATAAAGGTTGTTCCTGTACAATAAACGTCTTAATAAGAAGAATATTTATTATTAATTATCATCAAACCATTTTTACAATAGTTTTAGTTACAGTCAGCTACACGAATTCCCTGGATAGACAGAGCAACACTATACCTCCTTGCTAATTCAAGATGGAAACCTAGACGTAACATACTCGGCAGCCAGATTTTGTGCTGCTATGATGGACATTCACGGAAGAATCCTTTGGGTCATGCACCAGACTTAATCTGAAGACTCATACGCCAGACCTGTGCCCTCTCTTGCACCATCCCTTCTGTAGTTACTTTTGCAATTGCTTGCTCTTAACTCTCTAAGAAGTTTCCCTCATGCATCCCCCCTTCTCTGAGTCACTCCTTTTATCTGTTTTATTTCCTAAATTACTGTGTGTTTCTATTTTAACTTATGTTGGTCTGTGGTCGTAATAAAGATGATGTTGATGAATCTCCTTGTTCTTTTTTAAGAAGCCACTTAAATGCTACATGATGTTAGCAGCCAACAGATAGTAAGAGAGAGAGAAGTATATATTTTTATTAGGCATCATTGTGTTCTTTCCCCAAGTACTGATGAATTTCTTATTACAACTGTCCTTATGGCAACCTCATAAAGGAAACATAATTTCTTGTGCTTTACCTTTTCCTGTTCTCTATTCCCCTTTTCTAATTTAATTGAGGTGATTTTATTTTTTAATATTGTAGTAGAACTTTATTTTCTTTCTATTTTCACACAAAGGTTGGTTAAGTTTGCCATAGCTTTGCCCATATGCAAAGTGGCTACATGTAAATCTGTAGTGTTTTTCCCCCGTTTTAAAATCTTCTGTTGTTTTTAAATAGTTTCTATACACTGTTGAGCCCTTGGGATAGGCCTGCCTGAGGGTTAAAAATAAATAAATAGAGGGGCCCTATAGAGTCTGAGTTCTGAAATTCAGTGGGTGCAGCCTTTTACAAGGCCCTTTCTTGTGTTTTTGTCAAATCTGCCTCTGCTATTGGTGGGACTGAGAGAAGCAACTGGGAAGTTTCATAACTTGGACAGGCTTGTATGGAAGAAGGCAGTCCATCAGGTAACATAATCCCAAACTCTTTGGGCTTTGTAAGTCCTAACCAGCATTTCCTGATGTATTTAATACATTTATATAACACTTAAGTATTCACATTTCTAAGCAAACTTTAAAAAAAAATCCACAGAAAATGGGACAATAAAATGATTTTTAAAATTGTCATAAAGCCACCTTTGAATGCCTGCAGGAACAAGAAAGTCTCAATCATGCACTAGAAGCTCAGCAAAGAGGACGTCTGTTCCACCTGTCCACAACATTGGTTGTACATCTTCTAGTAATCACAATTGCGCCTGAAAATAAGCTGGTAGCTAGTGATGCTGTAAAACACACAACATGGCGCTGGAGAGATGTAGCCTTATGAAGCGTGTCCCATCATCTGAGTTGTGTTCTTCTAAGGCAGGCATCCCCAAACTTGGCCCTCCAGCTGGTTTGGGACTACAACTCCCATCATCCCTAGCTAACAGGACCAGTAGTCAGGGATGATGGGAATTGTAGTCCCAAAACATCTGGAGGGCTGAGTTTGGGGATGCCTGTTCAAAGGACTCAACCCTTGCCTGAAGACTCACAGCAGTGGGGTTGCCGGTGCTTGTGCACAGGAGATCATGGAAAGGGGGGTGCAACAGCGTTATTATGTGTGTTCTGGTGGGTGTCCCTGTCATTGGGGACTCATTGTCTCCCTCTGTGTGTGGATGGCATGTGGGAGTCATAGCCACGCAACTCCTAATTGGTGGCATTACTAAGGATTCTGAGGGCATGGCTGCCATTTTTGTGGCATTTAATTCTTTCCCAAGTGATGTCTTTCACTTTCCCCTCCTAGGCTGAGCACATATAGGACACAGTGCTCAGTGTGCTACCATGCAGAATTGCTTGAAAAGTCTAGGAAAGTAAGCACAGCCAGTTGAATGGCCCATTTCTCATACGTCTTCTCTCTTCTTTCCACTGCCACTACAGAGCTACATACTGTATATCTGAAATAATTATTGTACCAACCAACCATTTGTTGTTGTTGTGCTGTAATCTATTAGAGGAACATATATTTAGTCTTTCCAAATGTACAGGCTCGCTATTCCAAAAGCTACGGTAATAAAAAACATATTTTTTTTCTGGACCTAAATTATGTTTTTTGTTTCCTTTCATGTATTGGCATTTTATTTTTTAATTTGATCAACTCCATATTATTCATTTTAACCAGACTTAACACCATAAGAGGAGCCCTGCTGGGTCAGACCAAAGACCTATCTAGTGCAGCATTCTGTTCTCACATGGGGGTGACGCTGTGGTCTAAACCACTGAGCCTCTTGGGCTTGCCGATCAGAAGGTCAGCGGTTCGAATTCCCACAATGGAGTGAGCTCCCATTGCTCTGTCCCAGCTTCTGCCAACCTAGCAGTTTGAAAGCATGCCAGTGCGAGTAGATAAATAGGTATCGCTGTGGCAGGAAGGTACGGCGTTTCTGTACGCTCTGGCATCCGTCATGGTGTTCCATTGCGCCAGAAGCAGTTTAGTCATGCTGGCCACGTGACCTAGAAAGCTGTCTGTGGACAAACACTGGCTCCCTCGGCCTGAAAGCGAGATGACCGCCGCAACCCTATAGTCGCCTTTGACTGGACTTAACTATTCCGGAGTCTTTTACCTTTTTCTGTTCTCACAGTAGCTAACCAGATGCCCTATGGGAAGCCCATAAACAAGATCTGAGCATAAGAGTAATCTCCCCTCCTGCAGTGTCCAGCTAGTGGCAGTCAGAAACATACTGCCTTTGACTGTGTATAGCAATTGATAGCTTTATCCTCCATGAATTTGTCTAACACTCTTTTAAAGCCATCCAAGGTGGTGGCCATCACTGCCTCCTGTGGGAGAGAGTTCCATAGTTTAACAATGGTCTCTGTGAAGAAGTATTTTCTTTTGTCTGTCCTCAATCTTCTAGCCCTCAGCTTCACTGGATGTCCACATGTTCTACTGATATGAGTGATAGAGAAAAACTTTCCTCTGTCCGCTTTCTTCATGCTATCCCTGGTTTTATACATTTCTGTCACCTCTTACTCACATTTTCTCTAAACTAAAAAGCCCCAATAAACTATAACCTTTCCTCATAGGGAGGTATTCCCATCCCCTTTTCTGAACCTACAATATCCTTTTCAAGGTGAGGTGACTGGCTTTTATTAAGGAGTACCTGTGTATTCAACCCCTTGTGAGAAGAAGAAAAACAGCTCAAAAGATTCACAGCAGTTCAGGAAATATTGAATTAGCTAATGACTACCTACACTTTATTTTAAGATACACACAAAGATTAAGAGCAACACCATAGGCAGCTATTTCTAATTTTGTCATCATATGTTTTAGGGCACCAGCTGTTTGCCTTGTTTAAAAAAAACATAAAAACTTGATGAAATATTTTACTCATCCAGCAGCAGCAGCAGCAGCAGCAGCAACAACAACAACAACAAAATGAAGATGCCATCCTGCTATTAGTTGGCATAACAAAACGTTTCTTCCCTTGGATTTTGAGTGACCAGAGGAAGTTTGCAGTAGTTGGCAAGTTGCACCAAGAATGTGCAAATGTAGAGATGCCATTGTAAGAAACAGTCCCTTAATATAATTCCCTTTATAGAATCCCCATTAGTAGTCACGATGGTGTAAAATTGCAGCATCTTACTGCGAGTATAGTCCCACTGCTAAGGAGCCTGTTTGAACAATGGTACAAATGTAGCAAACTTACTGTTGACCTTACAACATCACCCTTCCTCAATCTGCGCCCCCCCCATATGTTTTACATTGCAGTTCCCATCAGCTCTAGATAGCATGGCCAATGATCAAGGATGATGGGAGTTGTGATCCAAAGTATATGGAGCGCACCAAGTTGGGTCGGCTGACCCTGTATTTTCCTCAGTTATTTACATAGGAACCGACATTCATTTCCTTATGATGCTTGGAGAATCCTGTCAGGTTGATCATGCAAAAAAGAGGGAAAATATTCTACTGATTCTGACTGTTTAAAGGCCATTGTTAAGGGATCATTCCAGGTCTCTAACTGGTCAATGTACAAGCCGTTAATTAGTCAAGTGAAATATGCACATATGCTTTAGTCCCTTTTCTGTGGCTTTCATTCTGTAGTATCAGTAAATAATATCAGTCTTTGCAAATACGTTTCTGTGAAAGCAAGGAATATCAAGTAAGGACATCAGTTCATCATAACTGACGTGAACTAATTTTGCTAATGCATCTGATTAGCAAAAATGATTATGGGTTAATTACGCAGAACTTCTGTTTTGCCATAGGCATAATGTACATATCCAATAATGACTCTGGAGCCTAGAAAATATGCATTATCTACTTACTTACTTACTTGCTTGCTTGCTTGCTCACTTACTTCATTTATATACTGCCTCGAGTGCTATGGCACTCAGAGTGGTTTGAAATTTAAAGCCAAAAACATTTAAAAGGCAGAAGGCAAAACAATGAAACAGCAGAATCATCTCAGGCCATTTTGAGTCTTTCCGATAGTTGATAGTACAAGCTCCCTGACCTTGGCAAATCCTCTGCTGCCCTTTTCTGTGAGCACATGGTCTTTAAGTTATCCTGGGAAAGCTGTGGGAGAACTTAAAATTCCCCCTGTACTGAAGACCCAAGTGTTCAGCTTGCAGTTAAATAAGCAGCAAAAATAAGCATTGATTGCTTGTATGCCTTTCCTCTCAAAGGAGCCCAGGGCAGCAAAGATCAAAATGTTAAACAAATACGACTTAAAATAAAATAAATCATATTTTGAACAATTATATACATCTAAAACATTTAAGACCACATAAAAACATTCAAATACTTTCACATCGTGGCACACAGCTTCTATTGCAGTAAAGAGCCTTCTGTGAACAGATGGACAGCACTGGACACAACCTATTGTTACTGCACGAAATCAGGATGTCATGTTACATTGTAGTACAATTTATGCCATAAATTTCCCACATTAAAGCACTGATTGATGCAGAAAAACCTCTGTTTTTTTTACCTTCAGGACAATTTATTTATTTTTTTGCTTTTACAAAACTTACTATTTCAGTTACGTTTCAGATAAGATAAAAAAAATGGGTACTCTTTATTTGACTAGATCAATAATGTTCAGTTGGAGCCAGCAAGCTCACTAAATAATTGCACAGTTTCACCATCTGAAAATGTGATGGGAATAGCTCAATTATTCATCTCAGAGGATGCTTTGGAGAAGAATGAGGCCATAATACCCTGCCATACCCACTGAAATCTGACAGTGATCCAAGCCCAGAACATTAATTCTGTGAATGGAATGTAAATAGCTAGAATAGATTACAACACTATCCAAACCCCAAGCAGGAGAATTCAGAGATACCTAAGGTTTTGTCTCACAGAGAGAAGAAAAGATACGGGTATATAAAAGAACCCTTCTTTCATTTGCTCATGATAAATATCTGATATGCATGTAGAAACATGCAACACAAAGCAGATCATGAAAATGCTGCTGATTCTCTGAGCTTGCTTTCCCTTACAGGAGAAACGACTTCAAGGGAGACAGTCCAACTAGTCTCTGCAAGATCTGCCTAGAGCTGGAAATGAGAGGCAGCTTGGATGGCCGCCTTGAACTTCAGGCAGGTGATGTTGATGAAAGCCTAGGAAGTCACCTTGAAGACATTAATCATGCTGCCTGCCTGGAAGCTTTGGAGCTGGCCCCATCGCGCTCAAGGAGAGTGTGTGTTGCCTGAACTCAGTGAGCAGACAGACGTTTCCTGGCCTTTTATTAATGAATAAAGTAATATATAAATCCAAGCCCAGCAAATGTCTGGCTGCCCACCTGAGTGCAAGGAAACAATTACGCTATAAACAAACAAACGAGATGCAAGATATTAGCTTGGGTCCTCAGTCTTTGTAAGCAGAATTTGGCTCATGGGAGATTTCTGCTGAACAAAAAAGGGGAGAGGAATTTTTTTTATCATTTCCCGCCCACCTTCACTGTAATTTCCTGTGCTCTCCTGAAAACCGTACAGTGTAGCAACAGATGGAAGGAACCCTCCCATTTGTGGAAACAACACTGGCTCTGAACCAGTTATCTATCTGTAAAGCCAATATAATTATTCCCATGCCTTCTACATAGGCTGCTGGAATTCATCTTTGCTCCATGCAGGGACTCAGCTAGATTGGCAAAGAAAAAGTGTTTTATATGTGTTGTATATGCGTTATAATACTGTGACACCAGATGGTGATGTGGAGTTCTGTTCTTGCCAACGTGATTTCCCATACAAAGTTTACAATGCGTTTCCCTGAAACACTTCTTGGATGTGTCTAGATCCAGCTCAGGTGACCCGAGACACCAGTAGCCAGAAGACCTTCATAGCTAGAGGTGAGCTATGGAGTTTTTCATTCAGGCCAGCGTGCTCTACCCAGTTTTCAGGCTGCTCAGCCAGATTCCCTTGCCTTGGGTGGATCAAGAGCAGGGGTAGGCAACCTGAGGCCCATGGGCCAGATCCGGCCCAATCGCCTTCTCAATCTGGCCCGCAGATGGTCCAGGAATCAGCGTGTTTTTACATGAGTAGAATGTGTCCTTTTATTTAAAATGCATCTCTGGGTTATTTGTGGGGCATAGGAATTCGTTCATTCCCCCCCCCCCAAATATAGTCCAGCCCCCCCACAAGGTCTGAGGGATAGTGGTCTGGCCCACCGCTGAAAGAGGTTGCTGATCCCTGATCAAGATGCTGCCTGAGGTAAGCACAACCACTGCCACTGCTGCAGCTGGAGTAGCAGCAGTAAAGTAAATTATGTAATCAAAGTACAGACATACCTCAGAAGTCGAACCGAATTTGTTCTGGAAGTCCATTCAACTTCCAAAGCACAGCTTCTGATGGGCTGCAGGAAGTTCCTGCAGCCAGTTGTAAGCTGTGGAAGCCCCATCGGACATTCGGCTTCCAAAAGATGGTTCAAAAACTTAAACACTCATTTCTGGTTTACGATTGTTTGGGAGCCGGAACGTTCGACTCCCAAGGGATAATTTGGGAGCCGAGATATGACTGTAAACCACAAAAATCAATAAAATCTAGGCAAAATTGCTTATTCAGTATAAACACCAAGATACGTGATGAGCTTTTGCTGAGTTTGGAATTTTTCGTGAAAAGCAAGTCTGGCACCCAGCTTAACACTCCAAGCTTAATTCTAACGCTTAACTCAATCCAGGAATTTAGAGAAGTCTATCACCCATGAATTCAGAACACTACAAAAAACCAACAGCAGCACCAGCAACAACCTCCCACCAAAAAACCCCTCAAACAACACTCCAGCCCAGTAATCTGTTCAGCAGCCTCAGTTTTTGCAGCTGGAGTCAGTCAGAGCCCCAACTTCCCTGGCCAGGTAGGAGACGGCCTGCAAGGCAAAGAGCAGGTCTTTTAGGATTTACAGTTAGATGGTCTCTGGCCTCTTCAGCAGTCTCAGCTTACAGAAGAAGAGGCAAGGGCTGGCGCTGGAGGCCCTTGTGGGATCTCCAAACATTCCTCCTTTGAGCAATGTGGTCCAGGGGCCTTATGGGGAAAGGAAAGAGAGGTGGAGTGGCATGACTGGATGCTGGCGCTTCACTCTCCAGCCAGTCTTGCATCACCCAGTCCAAAGAATGAGTGAAAAGCAAAACCAAATAAATGTAAAACAAAAATAAAAATTGGGAGGGGTGTGTGTGTGTGTCTGAGGGCATTATGGTAAATGATACTGACCAGTGGCGTAGTGTGAGTTGTCAGCACCCGGGGCAAGGCAAGTAATTTGCGCCCCCTAACCCGGGGCAAGGCAAGTAATTTGTGCCCCCCCTAACCCCTAACCTGCCGATCTGAGGTGAGTTGCTGCTGGCGCTGCCGCCCAAACCACGCCGCTTGCCTGGAGGAGGAGGGGGGCGAGGAAAATGCAACATGGCCCAGCAGCAGCAGCAGCAGCAGCAGCAGCAGCAGCAGCAGCAGCGGAGGCGGGGCTGTGAGGAGGGGCTGCCTGGCGCGTCCTCCGCGGCCCTGACGCGCGGGGCTGAGAGCCGCTGCCAGCCGGACGCCTTCAGCCCGGGCGCGCACACAGCTCGCAGGTTCCACGAGACATGGGACTCTGCTACAGCCTGCGCCGGAGGCTCTTCGGCGACTCCGGAGGCAGCGAGCGCGCCCCCCAGATGTTGCGCCCGGTGCGGCCGGCACCCCTGGCACCCCCCACGCTACGCCACTGATACTGACACCTGCAAATTGGGTGTTAAGTGATAAAAACATGATTTGGAAAGAAGCAGTTCATTTATTAGTTAAGGCAATGACATCTATTCCAATAAATTTAGGCACGTCTAATGTAATGTAAAAGGGACGCGGGTGGTGCTGTGGTCTAAACCTCAGAGCCTAGGACTTGCCAATCAGAAGGTTGGCATTTCGAATCCCCGCGATGGGATGAGCTCCCGTTGCTCGGTCCCTGCTCCTGCCAACCTAGCAGTTTGAAAGCACATCAAAGTGCAAGTAGATAAATAGGTAAACGGGATTCCATGCGCTGCTCTGGTTTGCCAGAAGCGGCTTAGTCATGCTGGCCACATGACCCGGAAGCTCTACGCCGGCTCCCTCAGCCAATAAAGCGAGATGAGCACCCCAACCCAGAGTCATTCGCAACCGGACTTAATTGTCAGGGGTCTTTTACCTTTACCTTTAATGTAAATTAGGAAGTGAGAGTAAGGTAGCTTCCACATTCACTGTCCTGTATCTATCTCATTTTGTGCAAATGATATCCCCTGCATTTGCTTCCAGCATTTGAATCTGGTTCTGTTCATAACCCTGGTAATTTAAAACTGCTGTGGACTACCGTTTTTTCCAAAACAACCGTATGGGTAGGACAGACAGCTGGGATTCATGTATGAAAGCACTTCCAGACCCTTGAGCTTGAAAGCAATAGGGTATAGTCTGAAAACCACACTTCCAAAGTAATAGATTTTAAGGTTTCATTAGTGTATAAATGTTTCATTGTGAAGAGCTTGAAGACACAATGTAAAAGTACTGAGGTGGAACCTATGATAAGATTCTGGACCAGGTTTATCTTTCAGTGTCTTTTGTTATATTCAGAAAGAGCTACCCAGGACTGAAAAGGCTGAATTGCACATCAGTTCTTACAAATCCTTTGAACTGCCCAGTACTGAAAAGACCAAGGTGTATAATATCAGTTCTTACAATTCCATTGAAATGTATCTTTCAAGGTTTCTGCATTCATTGTTCAAGTCATGAAGAATTACTTGAGCTTGCTGTAGTTTCTGTGGTAGTCAGACCAAACATATATGCAACTTATTTTTGCTAGTAGGTGGCAAGGCATTGGCAACAAAAGCCATAGTTAAGGGTGGCCAAATGTTGGGGAACAAACACTTTAGGAAAGGTACTCAAAGACAACTGAATAAACTAAAAGAAGGTGAGGTAGCACCCTTCCTGCTCATGCCACAGTTTGTTTTTTAACCTGTCTAATGGACCTATCTTGCTTCGTATGAAGAGCAGGAGATAAAAATTTGCCTTAAGTCATTCAGAATGCACAAGGGTTTGTAAGGAGAAACACCTGCCGGGTTATCAGTTAGCCAAATTTACTACTTGTTGGGTCATATTGTGCCAATCCTCATTAGGTATCACATTTTACTCATATTGCAGAGCAGTGTTCTGTACAATACAGTATAGTGATGGCAGCAGTGGCCAGCCTGATGTTCTTAGTCAGTTCACAATTTTATCTGTTTGTTAAATGTACAGGGCAGGATTCAACTTATTGACTTCTGCCAGTGGAAACCAGCACAACGGCTCCTGCTAGTGCAACAGGGCTTTTCACCTCCCTATCTTGACCTGCACCCCCCCCCAAAAAATACAAATGGTCAGGAAGTCCCTCAAAACATTGTATGCAAAGAGGAGAGGAGAGCTTGCACTGACAGAATAAATGCCATAGTGCTATGCTGCCTTCCCCCCATACCCTATTCTTCTTTTCAAGAGCTGTCAGGGAATCTGATCCCCACATGGTAGGCTGCCAGGGATAGACAGGGAAAGTTCTTAGCAATATATTTCATTCAATACTCACAGAGAGAGGCTTAGAAACACAGCCTCTTGGATTAATGGTGTTGCTCTGAGTAAATCTCCATCCTCCCTTCTTTCCACTTCCTTATTCATCAACAGCATCACCCACCTTATGGTGGTCGCTTAGGGTCATTTGTCTCTGAGCCTTGCTCTCCTACTTTTAATGCCCGCCAGGGCCTGGGAGAAGGAGGGTGTGGAATACTTTCTAGTGATAACGTGTCAGCCAGCTGTTCCAGCTCTTCCTCCTCCTCTCCTATTATTTCCCAACTTTGCCCTTCATCTGCTTCTGGGCTATGACCTCCTGCAAACCAGTGTTGTAAATCTATACTGTCTTCCTCTTCTCTGGAAAGTTGAGACGAGGGAGGCAGTCTCCACCATTCCTCCTCTGTCCAGTCCCTAACATCAACTCAGCATGGCTTACATGTATTGTTATGTACACCACTAGGTTATTTTATGAGAGGGTTGTATATACAGTGGTACCTCGGGTTGCGAACGTTCTGGAGCCCTGTTCGCATCCTGAACAGAACGTAAGACATGACTGCGCGCGAACGGGTTGCATTTCGCTGCTTCCGCGCATGCACGTGATGTCATTTTAACTGTCTGCGCATGCACAAGCGGCGAAACCTGGAAGTAACGCACGCTGTTACTTCCGGGTTGCCTTGGAGCACAACCCGAAAATACTTATCCTGAAGCGTATTTATCCCGAGGTATGACTGTACCTTAATAAATAAGTAAGTTTTCCTACTGGTCTCCAACCCAGGCACCATTCAGAGTCAAACTCCCTTCTCTTCAGCCATTTAATCTTCAGGCCATTCTCTGCCAACAGAACATGACAGTTTGAGTCATGATGTTGGTCCAGTGGTTCCTTTTCCTTTTCATTCCATTGTTCTAATGCAGTGGCTTACTCTAGAATTGGACCATAAGGTTTTCCCCTCCTTTGGCAGGACCTGCGTCTGGCAGAGTAACTGCATTTGCCTATAGTTCAGTCAGATAATGCTGTAATCAGTGGAGCTACTCATTGTTTAAACATTATGCTGAAGAACTGCCATAGTTCAATATGCAAGGATTTTTTTTGGTTAATAAATAACTTAGTAATATTAATTTGTATATTTTCTTTGTTCCTCTGTTCTATGGCTTTTTATTTATGGAGAGAATTTGGTTCCAGCATTAGCAGCATGCTTCCCTGTGAGATTGTTATTTGCAATTCTAATTTGCTTTATTGCCTTAAAAAAAGTTACCATTTTGAGGATTGGGTAGGAGAAAATGCCTATTTTCCAGCTCAGGCATAGTTGAAATGAAGCCGTGTTTTGTTTGTGCTTCGGACAAATTCTCTCGCAGGATAAATTTCTCTCCAGGAAATGTGCTGTTTACTACATACTGATTAAGTTTCATGACTAAGGTACATGCCCTCATGACAACCCTTCTTATGGGTCTACTCTTGATTAACTGGTGTTATATAACTACTTTAAGTCTTGGAAAAAAATTCTTAGGCAAGAGTAAATACTGTAGAGGGAAGGGAGGATAGCAAATGTTTAACAAAGGATGTTTTGTTAATCTAAATCCCACCATGAAACTAACATAGTACGTTCAGCCTCTTATTCATTCTTCTATAGATGCAGTTTATGGGGAATGTATTGCTACCACACAAAACACCCTCTGCAGTTCTTTGTCTACAGTGGAACCGACAGTACGACTTCATTTGACCCAGTTCCTTTGAAAGAGATTCAAGCCTGAAGAATTTACACCAGACATTATCAGAACAGAATAAAACCACCCAGAGTTTGACAAGGAGTTCCCGAGTGCCAGAGAAGCCCAGAAGAAAATAACAGAGTTATTTTACACACCCCATACCAATTCTCTGTCACAGTCTGTAACTAACCTCCTGTTATTAGCTGTGGTGGGGAAAACATACAGGCAAACAATTTACAGTTGTATACAGTATTTTGCTTTCCATTGTCAGGACCAACTTGTGCATCTCTGTGACTGACACTGAGGAAGTGGCGTGTGGGAAAGTTAACACCCCCTTCTCCCTTATTTACTTATTATTTCATTTATACTCCACCTTTCCTTCAAGGACCTCAAGGTGATGTACTCTCCCCATCTCCATCTTATCATCACAACAGCCCTGGGAGATAGGATGGGCAGAGAGATGGCAAATGGCCCAAGGTCAGACAGTGAGCATGCCCCAAATAGCCCCCTTTTAGCCAAAAAGAGAGAAAGACAGACAGACACGGACAAGGGAAATGAAATGAAAAAGGAGAGGAAATATGTCAGAGTCATGATTAGCTGACCATTTGCTACATACATGTGACAACTTTTAAAGCACATTTGAGACACATTTTCCCCCTCCAAAGAATGTTGGGTACTGTACTGTAGTTTGTTAAGGATTTCTGGGAATTCTGGGAGAATTAAACTACAGTGCTGAGAATTCTTTGAGTGAAGGAATGTGCTTCAAATGCGCATTAAAGGTATCATGTTTACACAGCCAAAGCCTGCTCTAGTCCACAATTATATGCCACAATGAATTTGTTTTAAAGTAACACTGCATTTATTATTTGTAGATTGTAAGGGAAGGGGGAGGTTAATACTGCAGCAAATTAGCACAGCTATTCCTCTGCAGTTAACCTGATCCATGAGCATAAACATGAGGAAATTCCCAGCTGATTTTTTTGTTTTGCTTTCGGGTGCTGGTGCTGGACTGTTTCGGCTAGGACTTCCTTGTTTGCTCAGGCAATGACTCAGGAAGGTAGCCCTGCAGTAGTCAGCTTTTTAACTTTACATGGTTTGCTCACTTTTAATTTTCTTCTTGCATAATGGTTTTGCTTTCTTACTTTCTGCGTGGGTTTGATCAGCTTTACTGATTAGAGCATGTAGATGTCAGCAGTATGGTTATCAGTAGCCCAGGATAACAGGAAAAACAAACTTGCTTCCAGAAGCAATGAGTAACTCTCCAAGAGCAATTTGCTCTGCTTCAGCTGAGGAGCTCAGGACTTAGAACTGCTCCACACAAGCAAGTAGTCTTAGTAGGCATTATTTTTTTTAATTAGAATTTTTATATTAAATTAAATTAGAAGAACCCCTGGAGCTTTATGGTGGTGAAAATATGAAAGTAAAAAAGCAAAGCAAAACAGAATAGCCATAGCAAGTGCCTTCTCTCCTTCCTGAGTTTGTTCCATGTGTTCTTTCTCAGGAGGCCTTTAATGAGATAAATGCACAGGTCACTGGCAACTAAGCAGCTTGTACATTTGCAGTTGAGACTGCTGACATTTGGCATTGGGGCAGCTTATCAGTAAGTATATTGGCAATGTAAAGCCTATGAGTCATATCTGGCCTTGTGAGACTCTCCCACAAAGCTTAGTGCTGCCACTTTGTGGTAATTCATCCCAGGCCTCTCAGTCAAAGGGGGAAGAGGAGGGAAGACTCTAGTATCATACTGTGATCATACTTCTATTATCATACTGTGAAGTGCTCTCCACAGGACACATTTGGAGTTGTGTAATATCTTAAACACGGAAATACTGAGAGTGTTTTTTAGTAACAGAAACTGGCTTCATTTAGAACAGTCTCAACAAGCTATGCCAATACATGGGGTCCTCAATGTGGTGCCTGTGGGCAGCTTGGGGTCCTCAAAAAACCCACTTTGGGTCACTTAAGGCCTCCTGCCCCCCCAATTCTTAATTTTAAAAACTTGAAATCTATTTATTTATTTAGTAGGAAGTGTTGCCAGCTTTCTTTTTCTTTTTGTGCTGTTTGGGGTTTTGTCCTTTTGTATGTGTGTGTGGAGGCAGAGGTTCTGAGTTGCACCAGTTTTAATTCTATGAGATGGACATTTTGTGATGTCTGTGAGACATTTTTAAGATTTCCAAATATATCCAGACCGCTGCTTTACTACTGGGGCTCTGCAGGAGCCCAGATGGAACAAAACTAGAAACCTACATATCAGGAATTCTTCTAGTACACATTACAAGTTGTTTCCTGGAAAACTTCCAGAAGTCAATTAAAGAAACAGGAACAGGGAAACACTGAGCTGGGTTGGGCTGACCTTATACCTGTAATGTAAAGCATGTCTGTGTGCATACTTGCATATGTGGTTCTTCATACTGTCTGATACACTTACCTATATGGCCACAGACCAGCTCTGTCTTTGGATTCTTCTACATAGACAAATTCAGCCTGCCACTTGTTTGCTGGAACTGCGTCAAAGAAACCACTTACAACTTATAATTTAAGTGCTAAAACTGGGAAATGCCAAAGTGTGCCTAGGCTGGAACCATACCCAGATTTTGAGCGACACCAGGAAGATTTGTACGCATGCCGCAAATAGAATGCAACTCTTTTTAAAGATAAACGTGGCCTTTTCGTCACGCTGGCCGGCTTGCAGTTAAATGACGGCTTTTTGTGTTTTGTCAAATCTCTGGGGAAATAACAACACAAATACGTGATAAAGCCTACAACGTATTTTGTTCTTTCAGGTCTGAATGATGACCATTTGCCTTTTAGACGTCTCATGTCTGTGGTCAGTAGCATTTATGGCAGATCTGTCCAACCACAGTCTTGGAGCAGACACACCTTGTGGTCTAAGGTTTCTTAGTTTGGGCACTTTTATCTGAGGATCTTGCACAAACAAGCAGACATGACAACAGCAACTAGAATAGTTCAGGAAACCCTTCCTTTTCTCTCTCTTGACTGAAGGCTGGTTTGCCTGCTGAGATTATATGAACTGTCCAGACACATAGGGAAGTTGCAGTGGCTTAACTAATGGAGGAAATAATGAACAAAGAAAATGGCAGACTAACAGACTCACTTAATTTGAAAAGTTCCTATAGACTTTTTTCGGGTTTCCCCCCCTTGTTTATAACATTTGTTACCTGCTCTTCAACATAAGGTCTCAGAATGGGTTATAACAGTGTAATAATTCAAAATTAAAATCAGTGAAAACAATTTAGAATCAGGAGAATAGGGTGGGTCCTTTAAAAAAAAATCCTCATGTATCAAAGGCCATGGGAAGTTATATATATGGAATAAGGGTGCGCACATGTGACTGGCCAGATAACATGAGACCTCTGGACCGGGAAGATTAGGTGTAAGTACGAGGTATCTGCCTTCTGCCCTTGTCAGAACAAAAGCATGTATTCTGTATCTCAGTGTTCAAGCATCTGCTTTATATGCACAATGTCGCAGGGACAATCCAGGCAGGGAGGGCAAGGAATCTCCCATCTGAATCCTAGGAGATTCTCTGCCAGTCAGCGTATACAATAATAAACTATTTATTTATTTCATTGAATTTATATGCTGCTTGATTGTAAAAGAAAGCCCCAAAACCTCAAAGAGGTTTACATAAGATAAAACAGCAAAATCAAGCAAGATTTACAACCTTACTTCAAAACATACAAAAGTTAAAACGCTAAAGCAGATTAAAATTACCTCAACTTGTACCAAACAATTTCTATTCTTTTGACATTCAAAGCACAAAGCAAACCAGTATCAGATATGCCTAAGCCATCACTATATTTGAAGAAGAACAGCCTATTGCCATTTCCGCATGTACACACTGCTGGAAATGTTACGTAGGGGGCCTCATTCCTCTCATGAGAATATATCAAAGATAGGGTTGACAATTTCTGTCACTGCTTGGTCTTTTGTTGCATGGAAATACAAGCCTCTATTTCATCTTAGTTGCAAAATCCTGTATGGTACATCTACTTTTAAAAGTTCAAATGCATCTGTTTTTGATTTCTCATGCAAGTTATGAAAACTCTTTCTAATGCAGACAACATTTGGAAATTAAATTATTTTACATAAGATTCAGAATTTCTACTACTGTAGAAATCTCTGTGAAGGGATGATTATGTTTAGTGTCTTGGCAAAGCCAGTTGTGCGGGCTTTGTAGTTTGGCTTTCAGGCTGCTGCTTAAAATCTAAGAGTGTGACTTTATTCACCAGCAGTTTAAGGAACAGAAAATCTCACTTTGTTGGCTGCCATTGCATGCCCAAGTCACATGCTCTCTCGTCTCTACAGCATGCCCAGTGCAGAAAGTAGGTCATTAGAAAAGGGGAAATTCACCAAGTATGTCTGGAGATTTTGCAAACTTCAGAGAAAACACGTCGGAAATTGTTGGCATACATGTCTGCACGTTCCTCTCTACGTGTTCATAATTTTTCTTGCCACATTATCCCCATCTTGATGAAGACAAACAACTGGACTAACATCAGGTATAACTCTTCCTGCTTAATCATTTTATTATAGGAATCACACTGGTCAAATTGAAATCACATATTTATTATTTCAAAACAATTGTAAGTTCCCCCTGCCACCTCTGCAAACCTTCTCCATCCATTCGTCTCCTCCAAAAGGAACATTTTGCCTGCTCTTTCGCTTAGGGTGTAGCCACACCAGAGCGAATAGAGGATTTGCACTAATCCGTTTCCTCACTAATGTAGAGGTATCTACAAAACACCCTCCCCCCCCCAGTGTTGTCTCAACCTTTCACACTTTAAATTGGGTTTTTATGAACCTTGGAAAGTCTGAAACAGGCAAGATGGAAAACACCTGCATTTGAAACTCCTCCCCACAATAAGATCAGGTCCTTGTACAAGTGGATATCATTTCTAGTTAGATGGGAGAGAGCAGAAGGACAGTACCTGCTCAGGACATTTTGCTGCCTGAAGCAGATCCCAAATGGGGCATCCCTCCCCAGCCCTACCATGCCAAAGTCAACACTTTAACAAAGTCTTTTGTCACCACTCCTGCCTTCGTGTACCCTTTGCCATTTATGGAGCTGTTGTCTGAAGGAGATGGCTTCTCTCTGCTGCATTACAGAGCCATTCCTGTAGAACAATGATGGCCAAACTTGGCCCTCCAGCTGTTTTGGGACTACAACTGCCATCATCCCTAGCTAACAGGACCAGTGGTCAGGGATGATGGGAACTGTAGTCCCAAAACAGATGGAGGACCAAGTCTGGCCATCGCTGCTGTAGAAGAAAGTCACCTAGTATCCATCTAAGGGCTTCTGGGAAAAATGATTGCTAGGAATTGCATTGATTATTGCATTCAGCTGAACTTCTGTGACTGACCTTATGAGTTCAGTCATTTGGTAAAAATGTAAACTACTGAGTATTCAAGAACGAGTTGGCTAGGAATCAGCAGGAGACCATGCAGCTGCACAAACATATTTCTACTGCTGCTTAGATATTTAAGAAGTCCACAGCAATTCTGCCACCACTCTTGAATATCAATATGATTTCAAGCTGAAGAAGAAAACATGGAAACAGTACTTTTTTCTCTGCTTTCCTCCTCTCTGATACTGTTTTCTAAGCAATGTATTAACATTGATTTCTAGGTTTAATTCACTTCATATATATATATATATATCTACACCACACCCCTCAACAGTATTTATAGGAACTCAAACACCAGATTCTGCTCTGTTCCAGTAACAAGAAGCCGAAAGCACCAGCCTGAAGATGACGAGTGAGACCTCGTCGAAACGTCGCACAGACACCCCGACTCTTACACGGGAAGACACCCGAAGACACCAAAACCTGCATATCTACGAAAGCATATATATATATATATATATATTATCCCTTCTTATTTGTACTTCTCCATTCAGAGAAAATATACATCTTAAAGCATTTCTGCTGTATTTCACCCAGCAGAAGATTTATTTATTTTTTTTGCAGCTAAATGTGATATTATTATGCCTACCAACAAACTAGTTTTTGTTAGGTTTTGAACTACCACATAACTGCTATTGCCCCTTCTTCATTAACTTAATATGTTCATTAATTTAATATGTTGCTCAGAGACGCATTTGCACACCTAACTGGGCTAATGCCACAGGATGCCCGGCAAACAGTTTGGAGGGGGGCACTTGCAAAAATTCTAAATATATTTTAAAAGCCAGCTTCTCAATGTTATGAACATTGATGTCTTAAAATATATTTAAAATGACTTATTACATGGAAAGAAAGCAAGGAACGTGCTGATATTTAGCAACCAACAATATGTGACAGAAATCGAACACACTTTGACTCTAGAAAGGTCTTCTTCAGTGGTACATTTAAATTACTCATGAACTGTCACAATAAGAGAAACAGCCCTGTTGAGGGAGGTTTTTTATGTTTGATGTTTTATCGTGTTTTTAATATTCTGTTGGGAGCCGCCCAGAGTGACTGGGGAAACCCAGCCAGATTGGCAAGGTATAAATAAATAAAAAAAAATAATAAATATATTTCAGGCCTAGTCTGCTAAGCAGTTACAATGGTTTTGCCTAAAAGTAAAATAAAATAAATGTGATTGTTATATGGAACAGATAACCATTCCACTCATAAAAAATAACAATAGTAATGTAATATATCCACACACTCTCTCTTTCTCAGATTATATATATATATATATATATATATATATATATATATATATATGCAGGTTTCTGAAACAGCGCAACAAGGATGTCTGCCTAATGTTAACAGGCAGGCATTTCAGAATTACAAAATACCCCCTCATAAGCTCAAGAGATCTGCTTGGATCAAGGAGATACATGGCAATTAACATCAGAGACTGTTTCAAGGACAATAGCTATCAGTATTCAAAGTACAGTGGTACCTTGGGTTAAGTACTTAATTCGTTCCGGAGGTCCGTACTTAACCTGAAACTGTTCTTAACCTGAAGCACCACTTTAGCTAATGGGGCCTCCTGCTGCCGCTGCACCGCCGGAGCACAATTTCTGTTCTCATCCTGAAGCAAGGTTCTTCACCTGAAGCACTATTTCTGGGTTAGCAGAGTCTGTAACCTGAAGCGTTATGTAACCTGAAGCGTATGTAACCCGAGGTACCACTGTATAGTAGAAATGTTGGGCAGGCATTAATGAAATCCACAAACCCTGCCCCTGCCTCCTTCCAAATCATGTCACTTTACTGTAGGTGTGCAAAACAGAAGCAAGGGGGAAGCCGCAGAAGGTAAGGGGGTACCCTCCCTCTGACCTCTTGTAATTCAAGCACAGATATAGCAAAGCAGAGGTGGTGACCTCCAGCTGCTTTGGACTCCCAACTCTCATCAGCTCCCAGCCAGTATACTGGTCAATGGCCAGGAATTATGGGAGTTCTGCTTCAACGGTGTCTGGCTGGTTCCCCATTCCTGTGTTTGAAACATAAGGAACGCTGAGAGAGAAACAGTATCAGAAGATATCAACTTTAGTATCTAGAGCCACTTTTCACCGAATGTGTTGCATTTACATGTATCAGCAGGAGAACATTGTTACCATTATATATTGGTGTAATTACAAATGATCGCAGTTTTGAGGAAAATGAGAAAGTATGTTTCCTGTGGTTTCGAAGGTTTAAGAGATTAATGCCTCTAGCCACAACCCAAAGCATTTTCATTTCCTTTAATAGGATTGGGCTGGCAGTGCTTTAAAATGACAAGTAGTTCTCTCCTCATTTAACTTAAGAATTTCTTCTTATTAAAATATTTAAAAAGTTTGATTTCCCTTATGTTCAGCATTATTACCCCGTCATCTAGTACTTTCTAGCAATTCTCTAAAACTGTTAGAATCTTTATGTCATATGGAATCTGAATTTTGTAACTGCACAGAAACTTTAATACGGAGTGTCATTTTATTGACAGAGTATTCTTGCACTTTATAGTCTAAGAAATTTATCATGATATAACCTTTGGAGATCACTTAGTCCACAAAAGCTTATGTCATAAGAAATTTGTTAGACTTCATCACTACTTTTTTTTTTTTTGCTGCAACAGACAAATATAGCTTCCTTTCTGGTAAGTCTAATTGGGGAAGAAATTCTAACTGGGGACATTATGAGGGAAGGTCATGTGTAAGTATCAGTTTGTACCCACAGCATCAAAATGTTGTAGTATACTTGGTCTTCAGACAAGTGAATACTTTCAACCACATTTAAGAAAAAAGGAGGAGACAGTGGTGCAGTGGGTTAAACCAGAGTCTGGGGCTTGCCGATCAGAAGGTTGGCGGTTCGAATCCCCACAACGGGGTGAGCTCCCGTTGCTTGGCCCCTGCTCCTGCCAACCTAGCAGTTTGAAAGCATGCCCAAAAGTGCAAGTAGATAAATAGGTACCGCTCCGGCGGGAAGGTAAACGGCGTTTCCGTGCGCTGCTCTGGTTCGCCAGAAGCGGCTTAGTCATGCTGGTCACATGACCTGGAAGCTGTACGCCAGCTCCCTCGGCCAATAAAGCAGGTGAGCGCTGCAACCCCAGAGTCGGTCACGACTGGACCTAATGGTCAGGGGTCCCTTTACCTTTACCTTACCTGACTTACACTTCTGCTTCTACTCCTCCAGTTCTCTTCCTGACCTAGTGCAACCATTTGCAGTTTTAAAAAAAAGTTGTACAGTGCAAGGCACCCAGTTTTCCATGCCCCCTCCTCCTTGTCTCAACCCTCTGTGCCATCTTCAATAAGTTACAGAGAGTCCCCAACTGGAGGAGGAGCTTTTTGGGGAGCACAATGAACTGCAGTATGTAGCAGGAAGCAAAAATTAGACATCATGGAAGTGGTTTCAACCTGCACAACACCGGCATTGGACATAACCCATTCTTAGGACAAGTGATAAAAATGGCAACTTTTGTTAACATACAATTTCAACCTATGTCCTATTAGCATAAATAGTTTCCAGTTAATTTTTTTCTGGATGCATGTAGAATTTGCTGTGTCCCCCTCCTCTTTTTGTGGGAGCATTTCTCATGTCACTTAATCATTTCATTACGCAGCTTCTTGACATGAACTGCCGCGCTCTTCGAAAGACAAACACTCCTGTTCCCTAGAAAATGACAAACAGGAGATGAATAACTCCTGGTATTTACTTGGGACAATTAGTCCCGACACCCACATTGATCACAACGCTAGCTGTCACCAACCACCCCAGTCTGGAACCTATACAGAAAATTAATAAACAAGTGCAATACTGGCTAGATTCGCATCTTGAATGAGTTTCCTTTAAACCTACTTTGTAGCGTTTGGGGAGAGACCATCCAAAGTGGGGGCCCAGCCAGGGAAAAGACCCTTCAGTGCTCACTAGATCATGGTACAGACAGTGAGCATACATCCCACATCCCCAATCCCCAACCCTGGTCTTAAAGACGCTTTAGCTGATAATGGAGGTGCTGCTGCAAATATTTGAGCAACAAACTATTTAGGGCCTTGTGCAACATTACTAATACCTTGAACTGGGCCCAGTAGCACACAGGGCCAATGCAGTGTTTTTAAAATGGGTGTTAGCATGATGATCTCACCCTGCTGCCACGGGGTGACTGACAGTCACATTTTGCACTAGCTGTAAATTTCAAGGGTAGCCCCAAGGAAAGCTCATTGCAATAATCACTGACAATTTCATTTCCTGGAAGGTGGAAAAAGCAACAAGGGGATCATCTACATTGGACCTGGTCCTCACCAACAAGGAGGAGCTGATCAACAAAGTGGAAGTAATGTGAACCTTTGGAGGAAGTGATCCTGCCCTCTTGGCTTCATGATACAGAGGCAAGAGAAAGCTGAGTGTGGTCAGACATGCACTCTGGACTTTAAGAAGGCTCATTTCAGAAAGCTTAAGGAACTATGGGGTGAGGGCCCTGTGGGATGTAAACACAGGAGCAGTCAATGACAACATTCCTAGAGTGTACATGTTACAACATGGGGAGGAATGTCTATCCAGCAAGCAGGTAAACTTCCTGGGGACGGACTTCCTCCGCATGTGACCAGAGGTGGGTGTGGCCTCACCTGTGCAGGTAATGAGAAAAGCACAGGGCAGGCAGCCATCTCTCTCTCTCTCTGCCATCACCTTTCGAAGAAGCAGGATGCCCTCTTGGCTCTCAGCCAAGAGAGGAGAGGCCTATCTTCCTATAAGATAGATTCTAAGTGTATTTTACCTTTTTTAAGCCTGTCTGCTGTCTGGGATCATATTGTGAACAGATCGTGAGTAAACTCTTTTATACTTTTATAAAGACTGTGTTGTGTCTTGTATTTTAAGAGGGAACAAAGGGGAAATTACCAGAGTAATTATTATAGAGGTTCAAGCGAACCTGTGCACACGTTACCGTTGCGAACTTAAAGGGGAATGTCTATAAACTCTGCTGATATTTTGGGAACTTGTTAGCACAAGTTGGATAAGGATATAATTAGTCAATATATCCTCTCCTGCACCCCAGAACATTCCCACAGGCCCATGGTCAGAAATACCTGAGTCCAAGATGGGTGGGAGTTTCTTAAAGGTGAAATATTGAAGGCACAAAGGCAGACAATTCCAACAAGAAAGTGGGAGGCATCTAAAGAAACCAGTGTGGCTGCATAAGGAGCTTACAGATGAGCTGAGATTTAAGAAGGGCAGGTGTAAGGTCTGTAACTTGAACTTCAATGAATATTATTACACACAACAGCACAAAAACCAGCATATAAACAAAATGTGGCATATCCAGAAAACTTTGTTCAGTAAGCTAAAAACAAACCCTGGCTACAGATTGTGGCTTGTTTGGAGTGAAACAAATTTGAATCCCAGCTCCATGGGAAACGGTAAGGCAAGGATTATGATTTGTTTATTCCCGGACCTAGAGGGATGAAATATAAAGCTATAATGGCTAGTAGTCATTAATAGCTTTATTTATTTATTATATTATTTATTTATTTATTATAATAACTTTATTTATTTAATATGTCTTAGGCCTTTTTAAAGCCATCCAACTTGCTGGCTTTACAACAAGCCAATAAAAGACTTCAGCGTTATTATCCCTATTCAGCGGATGAGTTAGAAAGGTTGAGGACCAAAGATCAGCTCTGATCATGCTGAAGGTTTTGTGCATAGACAAGGAAATGGTATGTGAATGGGATCACACCAGCATACCCCACTTGCAGACAGACTTGTGCATGGAGACTGTGCAGAATAACTAGTGAAGAGCTGAAGGGCAGTTCCTCCTCCTGCAATCCCGCCTTGGCCCCCTCCCACATTCAGTGTGCTCAGTTGGTCATTTTTGTCATTGTGAGCAGGGCTGTACTGTCTCACTGTACTGTTAAGAGATATCTGATCCCAGTGATGACAAAATCGAGTCATGCTCACTGTTAGTCAAGACATAATATATGTGGCTGTATTTCTCGCCATGAGTCCGTTTATTTGCAAAACAAACAAAATGTACATTTAAAAAGATCCTATGATGTTCTCAAAATAGAAAACGTCACTCCACATGTCAGTTCTGAATCTACTGATGACTGCTCAGTGTGGGCATTGCCACCCACACGAATCATGCATGTTTACTCTTGACAGTTGGGACAATCATTCTCATGGGAGGCAAACCCACACAGATACATGCTGAGATATTATTTTGCATGGTGGTCATGTTAGGAGAAAACGTTTTCTTTGCTGTTGAGTTTGTTAAGTCAAAGGAACAGAAGCAACGAAACTATGGGTATGTTTGCACTAATGGTCAATGTGTACTCACCATGTTTCCCGTACCACATTTTCGTTAGATGTTCTCAGCAATGCATGTGCATCCTATTTATTTTTGAAGAAAAAACACGATTGAAGTGCTCATTCTCAAACTCACTTCACAACAGTTGGAATCCACAAAATGATGCAATATCATCTTTAGCTAATGTGTGAACCTCTTTACCAAAGCCACTTCTTCTGCTGTAGGTGGTCCTACACTGGTGATGTGATAGTGAGAGTAAACAGGACCAAATTCAAATTCTTCAGAGTATGGGTGTGCAGAGAGTGGTGTGCAGATGACTGTTACATCACATCCAGATTACCACTCTTGCTTTCAAACCTTTGAGCATGCACAGATGGAACAGAGGGTAAAAACACCACTACCCCATCAATGCCCTCGGCTGTGAACACATCTTGAAATGGATCAGAGACTAATCAGCAACAGGGAGCTTGCTTTCAAAGCGCAGTGGGGAAAACAGACTTCTGTGTGCTTTAAATGGAAAATGTGAAGATACTGTTGTGAATTGAGGGGGGTCAGTCTGCATGATACTCTGAGTTCCTTCTACTTACAGAAGGGTTAAAATCTAATGGGGGGATTCCATTGTTGTACTAGTCAGGCATGTTTTTTGGTGAGGTAATGGCTGCACTTGTCACCTAAGAAGTGCCACCTAAGTTAGTATTGTTAATATAACAAAATAAGTTGCTCTGTGCCAGAGGGCAAATGGGTGGGCCCCTTCCCTTGCCTGGCTGGTACAGTGGTACCTTGGGTTACAGACGCTTCAGGTTACAGACTCCACTAACCCAAAAATACACTGTAGTACCTCAGGTTAAGAACTTTGCTTCAGGATGTGAACAGAAATTGCACGGCGGCGGCAGCGGGAGGCCCCATTAGCTAAAGTGGTACTCAGGTTAAGAACAGATTGAGGTTCAGAACCGACCTCCAGAATGAATTAAGTTCTTAATGCGAGGTACCACTGTAGTTAGAAGACAAAAGCAGAGGGTGTGAGAGCTGAGCTGGGAGATAAAGGCCAACCTTGATTTCTGCTTGATTCCAAGGCTGTGACTATGGGAGAAGCAAGACCCTTCAGGCTGTTGATGCTGTGAGCCCCTCCATCTTAGGCTCAGGTTGTATATGTGTGTAAATAAACCCTACATCAAAAAGACAACACAGGCTCTGCAAACTGAACCCTGGGTAAGTGGCTGGAACCCCTGCAATCACTTGCCAATTGGGAGATTGGGGTGGCGTGTAACAATACCCTCGGTTTGATTAATCACACTTGCATTGCCATAACTGCAGTGTTTCCTCTAAATGCTAGTGGAGAGTTGAAACAGAAATTAAGCCTAGGGTGGAGAAGGTATACATAGAAATATATTTTTCTCCTTCCCTCATAATTCTCCAACTCAGCTGTAGCTACTGGGGTAGGGAGGTGACTAGCTAGGGATTTTGCCCCAGGTGAAGCCTCCATAGGGCCACCATTGAGGCTGCCAGCCTGTATGTGTGTTCGTAAAAGTGTGTGGGGGTGCCAAACTGGGTATTTGTCTCAGTTGAAATAAAGTCCAATTTCATCCCTGCTCAGGGTCTTCCAGTGAAGCTGAATGTTGGAAGATTCAAGCAGTGGTGTAGCGTGGGGGGTGCAGGGGGGCCCGGCCGCACCGGGCGCAACATCTGGGGGGTAGGGTTAGGGGGCGAAAATCCACGGGTTAGGGGGCGAAAATTCACGGGTTAGGGGGCGCAAATTACTTGCCTTGCCCCGGGTGCTGCTACGCCACGCTATGCTACTGGATTCAAGACATACAAGAGGAGGTACCGAGTTAAACTATGAAATTTGCATCATCAAATCATGCTGGCTGGGGCTGATGGGAGTTGTAGTCCAAAATATCTGGAGGGCATAAAGTTGGTATGAAAATGCCCTTTTCTCCGCTATTTCATTCTGCGTCTTTTGTTTCAACATAAATTCAGTTGCCACCTGTAATCTTAAAGCCTATTAAGAGAAACCCTACTAAAACCATAAGGACTACTCTGAAGTAAGAGGCTTGAGGATTGTGGCAATAGTTTAGAATGTGGGGAGGACTTTCAGGCAATCACATTTTGTGAGACTCATTTCCTGAGCCAACGCAGAACTCTGCAAATCTCAGATTCCGAGAATGGCAATCCACTGGGACCAATTATTCCCAGCCACTTTACCATTCATATCCACATAGTTGTGTCACTGGCTTAATAGCTCCATCCCTTGCCATACGCATGCTGCTTTGTTTGATTTAGCATACAGGCTTTATCAAACAGATAATCTGTTTGTTTTAGCAAGGCTATTGTTCAGGAAGCTGCAGAAATAAAGGAAAGCTTCGGGGGTGTCAACTTTATCAGAGAAAAACTAGTCCAGCTTGAATTATGGGTTTTCTTATTTAATCGAACCCACTTCAAGTGACATGCTTGAAACCACCCCCCAACCCAACCCCCAACCCCAAATCTTGGAACAAACCTCATTCTGTACATCAGAGCATTTCTGTATCCATTAACTGGGAAATCAGAACAGAACATTGCATAGACATCCAGCAGGATTTACTTACTACTGGCATTATATTACTGTGGTGTTAACTCCTGTAACTGAAGAGAAGCAGATGTTGTTTGTTTAGCAATGCTGGACATGATGAGACATTGCCCTGAAAGCTTTAAACAGGGTAGAAAAGTCTGCACAGCACGACACTGGAGCATTGTAAAACTACCCATGTGTAAAGTCTGCTATTGCTTTCCCAGGACACTTATTTCTGGACTCCTCCTCCCTCCTTTCAATTCGAAGAACAAATTGGACTTTTCTTTTTCCATTCAACCTCATAAATTTGTTTTCGTGAAACAGTTTAACCGAGCTTCAACAGCATTGTTTTAGAAGTATATAGTTTAATAAATGGCTGGCACATTTATTTCTGGTGTGCTGCTGTGGCCCAGCCGCTTCTTCTGAATCTGAATGGCTTCCAGGCGGCAGCTGGTTTCATTTTTAGCTGGGTCAGTGTGAGCCTAATTCACAAGGAACTGTATAAATGTTCTTTATAATTGTTTAGCTTTGGATTCTTTAGGAATACTGTGGGGTGTGGTTGCTGTTTTTAGCTGCACGGTAATATTTAAAAGTGATGTGTATTTGTGTAATAGGATTATGTGATGGGAAAAGGGTTTTCCATGATTCTAACTTATGGGATTCATCACTGGGAGATTAGCACACACACCCTCCTTTCCCCTTTGCCTGGATACCTTCAGAGGAAGAAGATCCAGCCAAGATACCCTCCCTGGTTGCGTGTGCAGCTCCACCCTTCTCCTCTTGAATAATGACATATACCATATACATGTCCATTAAAATGCAGGTCTTCAAAATTTGCTCGACACAGTTCAATGAATATTATTACTCTAATGACTAGAGAACACAAATGCAAGGTCAAAGAGAGAGAAAACAGAAAGAACTGATTTCTAATCCTAAGTATTAAAATAAAATGACAAAACGTCACAAAGTCTGTTCCTGAGCCCATGTTTGCCAAGGTAACTTAGAGGTTCAGGGGAGGATTTGGGTGTGGGGGGCAGCTGTTTAACTTCTGATCCTAAATCTATTTATGTTGCTGTGGGTTAAACCACAGAGCCTAGGACTTGCCGATCAGAAGGTCGGCGGTTCGAATCCCCATGACGAGGTGAGTTCCCATTGCTTGGTCCCTGCTCCTGCCAACCTAGCAGTTCAAAAGCACATCAAAGTGCAAGTAGATAAATAGGTACTGCTCCGGTGGGAAGGTAAATGGCGTTTCCGTGCTCTGCTCTGGTTCGCTAGAAGCGGCTTAGTCATGCTGGCCAGATGACCCGGAAGCTGTATGCCGGCTCCCTCAGCCAATAAAGCAAGATGAGCGCCACAACCCCAGAATCGGCCACGACTGGACCTAATGGTCAGGGGTCCCTTTACCTTTACTATCTTTTATTGGTTTCAAGTTAAGTATGCTTAACACATAGTCACTACTAGGAGCTTTTGTACCCTCCACCAACTACAACTCCCATCAGCCCTAGACCATAGGAGCCCAAAATGTTTGGAAGACACCCAGTTGGAGAAAACAGATTTAGTAATTCTGAAAAGAATCTGTAGAGCTCACAGATTTCAACCCCTGTGTCTACCTGCCTGAAGTATTTATCTTCCTTGTTTTTAATTTGTGCTTTGACCAGCATTTCCCACAAAGTTTGCCTCATTCCAAATTGTAAATATTGTCTGGTTGGCAGCCTAAGAACACACATTTTTGTGCTTTTTTGTGTAATCCATAAATGTATGGGTTGCACAGTGAAATTACACATGTTTGGCCAAGCACGACAGTAACAGTATACATTGGGGGCCTGTGAAAAACCAAAGCACAGGTTCAGTTCTGCTGTTACACACTCTCACTTTCCAATAATTCAAACATGGGACTGAATAGATGAGACAGTTTGTTTGATTTGGCCTCATGCTAAGCAATTTCTGCCATGCCAGAACTCATATAGAGCGAGAAACAACAAAGTATAACTCCTAGACGGGTAGCCATGTTGGTCTGTGGCAGCAATAACAACAGTTCTGTAACATTTAAAAGACTTTTAAAAGATTTAAAAGATTTCTGAGACAAAGAATCTTTTTTATCCATTTGGAATTCTTTTAAGCATGACTAAAGAGGTCGTATGAATGACTTACCAGCAGGAGTGGGGACTTCTTTGAGCCTGGGGGCTGCTGTACCTTCCGGGCAACATTCCAGGGGTCATGCCCTAGCAGTGTGTAGGGCCAGAGACAAAAGCTAGCAGGCAACAAGTGTACATTTTACCTTTGTGCAATAGCCTGTTTTGATGAGCCTCTGTAGAGCTTCTCAGAGTGCGCTGTCAAGGCATACAACATCTCTCGGATAAGGACCTGCCACACTTTTTTCTTGGTGTGTAGACGTGTCAGGTTGAGCAGACGCCATTTTTCTCTGGAATGGAGATACACTTAGTCTTCAGGCGTAGGACAGGGAGAAGAACATGCCAAAGAGAGTTGGGGTAAGAACACAGCCCTGTTTTACATCATTGAGAGTTATGAGTGCCAAGTAAACAAGGCTGGGAGGCTACCTATGATCCCTGGGTCTAAGGTCCCCCTGCCCATTTAGAGATACACCAGTCAGGATGTTATACAAGAACTTTATCATCTCTCTCTTATATAAGATTGGAGCAGCACCATGCTGCATCTACAGGAGGCACTGCCGGTCTCCTCCTACCCTTGCCCCCAGTGGAGATCTTAGCTCACCCTTCTTCCCTGGTCTGTGTGCCATTTCGTGGTTCACCTCAGGTGCCAAAATGTATTGGATCAGCATATTTAATCATGTTCCTATATACAGGATTCCTATTGCATAGTTAAAAGGGCTTTAGAGTCCTCTCATGCTACCAAAAGCAACCTGAAGAATGAAGTTGCTTTTTCCCTTCACTTCCTGTGTTTCATGTTATTCATTTAAAGAGGAGAGGTCTTTTCCCAGAACATGCTCTCCAGGACGAGCGTCAGGCCTCACTGTCGTTAGAAATGTTGCAAAGCCTTTGAAAAAGGTTCTTCGTTTTCACCCTTTTGTTGGGGCAAAAGGCTCTTGTTGAATAAATCTGATCATCCCATTCAATTAGGCTGTTGCTGTCTATCTATTATTCATAAAGTGCTTGATTGCCTTTTCATTGTTGACTGTGTAAGGTTGGATTAGATACGATTTCTGACTGTATTCTTAGTCTAACATTGCCCAACTTCTCGGAGCGATACAAAAAAGTCCCACATTAAGCTGTCATCACCTGCCTGCCCACTCACCAGTGATAATAGATACTGGCTCATAAGAATGTTCACCATGTGCCATCAAACAAGTTCACCAAAAGCTTATCAGGTGGGAGCTTTCTCTCCTTGCTAATTTTGTGCTAAATCTGAATTAGGAAAGAAGTTACTATGAGATATCAAGCAGAATAGGTTTTATGTGCACCTAATAGTGTTCCTTTGAGATTCAGCCACCTGTTCTGACACTGAGAGTTGCTGTCTACCATTTGCCCTTCAGACGTGGAGCACAGACCCAGCAGTGCTGCAGGAGTTAAATGTACAGTGAATCACCATGTCTGACACTGAAAATCTTGAAAAGTGTGGCCCTCACACTGAAGACCAGTTTAGATGTCACACTTGCCACACCCAAAGCACACATTTAATGGGTGCCATTTTGTCTGAACGCACCAGCCACTTGCACTCAGGGCTGGCCCTCCCATCAGGCATGGAGAGGTACACACCCATCTATTTTATTTGCCACATATTTTGAACACACATTCTACATGCTAGCCTTCAGAATGATTTTTCAATGCATGACACTATATATACACGTTGGCCAGCGTATTCCCAAAATAAAGGTTTTCCCTGGAGATGAAAAGTTTACAAGCAAGCATCGAGACTGAGACAGAGAAAAATGCCTTATTGGGAAAGAAAATAGCTGCAGTCATCAGATACATTAAGATAATATGTTTTTCTTGTTCAGGGACCTTTTCTGGATTTTATATCTGGAATTAAAGAGAAAAGCCTTAAGCTGCAGCTTCACCACTAGTAAACACTAGTGTAATCATATTCAAGTCAATAGAACAGCTCTACAGTAAGATGACTCTATTTTCTTATCCTCCAACAGGCTTCAAAGAGATATTAACTGGGTCAGAGTTCAGCAGAGAAGTATTGTGGAGTATTAGCATAAAAAAATGAGAGGCACAAGCTTCATGGGTTTGCTGAGTGGCATTCAATTTGTGGCAAGCTGTCCAGTTTTTCCAAACATGCTGAAAGGTGAGCCTTAGTTTGGAACAAACCATTGAGCTGTCTTTCTCGAACTACTAGCTGCAGTTCACTAAATTGTCTAAATCCTTAACAAAATGCTTGCCTTAGTTTTCGAGTGAAGTATAGCTGAGCTTCCCAAGTAAAGTCATGTGCAAGGCTTCATTCAAGCAAGCCTAGAACTGAGGATGTAAATCTGCTTGCAAATGTTTTAGATCCAGAACAGCTGTTCCTGCTCGTACATGGCCCTTCTCATTTGCTCTGCTTCACAAGAGGAGCGGTGGGTGTCATCAAGATATTTTGCTTCTAGGGGTGATGGACAAGATAGCAGCCCACCCCATACCACAAAGAGAAGCTGATTTGACTGGCAGTTGAATCTTATCTCCTTGGTAGTGATGGGTCAGCATTGTCCACTGCTCCTGAGGGTAGCAAGCGAGTTTTAGGGGTGCAGGGGAGTCTACGTTACCCACACAGCACTGTCCTCACAATACCCAATGCCTGAGGTGGCTGCCTGACACTAGGTTCTTTCCCTGAAATTCCTTTTTTAGGGAGCCCCATTTGACCATTTCTGAATTTTTAGAAAGGTTGTTATGGCCTTTTTTAAAAAAAACAACAGCAACAAACCAATACCATTTAGGACTCTGGGCTGTTTTATTGCACTGCTCATTTTCCTTTCAGCAGCTGACTTTAAACAATAATCTTAGTGTTTAATTGTGTTTTTTATTGTACTGAAGTTATCTGATATATGCTGCTTTGAGAGATCCCATGGGCTAGTTAAGTGGGATGAAAATGGTTTAATGAACAAATAAAGAGAACATTGCCCTGAAAATGAGAGAGAAAAGAATGTATTTTTCTAGTCTTAGGGCTGGTTCACATATTCATATCAATTCCTTTGGTAACTTCAGAATCATGTGAAGAAATTTGACTCTGGAGTTCTTACACATAGGGTGGCTCTCAACCGGGATTGTACTTCTGTGTTCAAAGTAGGAAGACAATAGAGCAAGGATAGGAGAATACGTGGCTCCTCCCACTGTTGTTGGACTACAACTTCCATCATTCCTGATCTTTGGTCATGTTGGAGTCTTAATAACATTTGAAGGCCCCAGGTTCCCCATACTTGCACTAGAGATACAAACGAAAGGAACATTTCACTGACTGGTGGGTCTGCTTATTATATTGCAGTCACTGTGTTCCTCTAACTACAATACTAAAACTCCCATCATCATTGACTATGGACCATGTTGGCTAAGGGAGCTGTAGTCCAAGAATATCTGGAGGACACCTCAGCTAACCAAGCTGTACTATTCTTAGAAAGCCATGACACAATGCTCGCTGCAATGAAATGGGAGTTTTCCAGTAGATTTTGAGGGAATCTTCATAATACACATGTTCTAAAGACAATAACTTGAAAAAATCATACTTTAAAAAATTACGAATGAGAACCTTTATATGAAGGATATACAGATGAAATAGGCATTAAGTGGTGGAAGACATCGAGTAATTGAAGTTACAAAAATAACTACCAGAATAGAATTCAACTGAGCAGTTCAACAAGGGAACAGGAGAGCATCTGAGAAGGAGGGTAATTGGCAGGCATTCAAGCATTCCATTCCTTTCAAACAACCACCAGTCCCAGCATGCCTTTTTTGGAAAATGAAGTGTTTTTTGTTTCCTTATTTGCATGAATTGATCCATTCCCATCATTTTCTGTAAATGCTGAACCAATGGTGTTGACATTGCAAATGTGCCATGAATCAAAATACATATTTTTCTCACAAAAATATAGATACTAGAAACAAATTATATTTTATTTTTCCCTTTACACAGATTGAAGTCTGATTCACAAAATTGCTTCTTGGGCCAAATCTATGACCACACAGTATGTATGTATTTCTATATTTCGGTATGCATAGATAACTAATCTGTGTTCAGGAACCTAAACGAATCATACAACCACTGGAGCACAGTACTCCAGAATGGACTGTGGCTCTGTACACATTAAAGGCATAAAACACAGCAAGTTTGCTCCAACCCCACCCCCATTGCATTTTAACTTGAATTTGCAGTGTTGTGCACATCAGAGAGGAGCAGGGATGTCTTTACCCAATGCTCATGGCCTGTTTTGTTTCCCTGCCCCACCAATGCTCCAGAACACATACCAGTACTCATGAAGTTCTTGTCTGTGCATGTGCCCTCCTCTGCACATGTGTGGCAGCTGTCTCAAATGTACACGTTCAGCTTAAGTACAAAGTGAATGTGACTTAAGTTTTCTAGTCAGATTGAAGCTCCCTTGAGGGGAAAAAACATCAAAGAGCAAGAAACTATAGGATGAATGTGGATTGGGGCTAACCTTTTGTGTATGTGGCTTCAAAAACTAGCAGTTGAAGTGCGCTGGAGTAAGCAATAATGTATACGAGGCCTGAAAATAAGCCCCAGAGCTGCTTGAGTGAATTATCCCTAAGTTATGATTTCATTTGTGTGGTGCGTAAAAATATTAAGCTTTAGAATAAGTATCAATCTTCTCTAGGACCTGAAAACTTAACTACAGTATAGTTTAAGGTCAAAACACAAAAGGCACCCCCCAATTTTCCTGTTCAGATTAATGATTTTCTTGGGGGTGGGAGGGATGACTAATAATTTCCAAACTTTGTGCTTGGAAACATTACTAGCTATCCATTGCAGAAATGAACTTGGCTCAGTTATTATCCAGCTGCTACAGACTGGAGATTGAACAAAGGGGAAGGCTTTTGCATCTAGTATTTCAAGAACAGAATAGCTGGCCTAAAGTCAGCTCTCTTGGGGAGAATCTTTCTGCTCCCCTTTGAAACTAAAACCCCTCAAACAAAGAACTGTTCTCTCATTTAGTTTTTTCCTTCTTGATGGAGAAATGAAACTTCTTGGATCTTTTGCTTGCTTCTTTTTATGCTTCTTTATGCACCAGCAGTTTCTTACTAAATATTTTAGTCCAATTTCTGTACAAGTCACTTATTATTAATTGTATTATTAATTGCAAATTTAATTGCATATATGTATAGCCCACATTTTGAACTAAAAGTGATCCCCATTCCAAGATTCTCCACAAATTTAAAGTCCAAATACATACATACATACCGGTACATACATACATACATACATACATACAGAAACTACCACAAAAAAATGATAGAAAACAGAAACAGACTTCTTCTTTGGCGATCCCTTGAGACTAAATTACTGCAATGCACTTACTATGGGGCTGCCCTTTGTTCTGGTTCAGAAGCTTCACCTGGTGCAGAATAAGATGCCTAGGTAGCTGACAGCATGTGACACCTCTGCTAAAATATCTGTGATGGAAAGGAAATTTACATACCAAGTTTATTCAGTGTCATTTCACTATAAATGATTACCTGAGCTCTTTTAAGTTTGACTCAACATAAAATTAGACACTGTAGAATGCAAATAAGTCAAATTAGGGAAGACATATTTATGGTGTCTTTGTTGATTATTTTTCATTCTAGTCATATAGTTCAGGGATGGCAGAACCACCATCTGAAAGCAGATCTTATTTTTAAATCTCTCTAGTTTGAATAAAGACACAGGTTTGAATAGATGATCTGCATCAAGAAAAAAGGGTATATCTTTTTTTCCTGAGCTGGCAAATTCACCTATCTGTCAAAGAGAATTTTTTACTTTTATCATTTAGCAATCTGGACTACTTACCACGTGAAATAGTTCCCTGTTATTTCAGCTGCTTGATCTAACCAAAGAAAGAGTCATCGCTGACTTATCATTTTTATTTGTTCATGTACTACCTAAGAAAGTATTGGAAACAAATTTATTGTGCCATGGCACCATGAGCATTTTCCAAAGGGGTATTATACATTTGCTGCTGATTAAACTCACTGAGCATGGCTACTTTAATAAGAAAAGAAAAAGACCAGTGTTTTGATATCCAGTGCCCCAAGAGCTTCAAAAGATTACAGTGTAGTTAAATGGAGGTACAGAACTCAAACAAAGGCAATGTTTGTTTGACTACATTCAAACTGGCTCAGTTTCAGCTCCTGTTCTGGTTCAGCACACTGCATGTTTTCAGTAATTTTCAGAAAATCTATGTAAAAATGAAGAAAGAATGGATGAAGGTTATAGTTAATCATCTTTTTACTCTGGCTTTAGGCACCTGAGGTGTATATTTTTAGGACCCACCTTAGTTTTGTGACTGTAACTTGTTTTTAAACTGTTTATTATTATTTAATGTTGTGACCTGCCCTGGGACCTTAGGGTGAATGGTGGGTAATTAACAACAACAACAGCAGCAGCAGCAACAAATGTCCAAATGCCTGAACTATCCTGAAGTACATTATGAAATTACTCTTAGTATATAATATGCAGCTTCTTACTTGTCCCCCCACGAAAAATGGGATACCATCTTTCTTTTGTACATATGGCCAAAATCCCCCACTGCTTCTGTACATTGTCAATCCAAGTATCATAGCTAAACGAGGAAGAAAGGTGCTTCAGAGTGGCGAACAACTCGGCATGAGGCTAGGAGGTGCATTAAGGAGCTAAAGCCTGTGAAATCTCCAGCACAAAAGCAAAGTCCATGCTTCAGAATTATCATGGGTTTTAAATCCAATCTCAGGGCAATGCCCTGATTAGAATGTTTTATAATTAAATATGTCCCCATTAATTGACTAGACTAATGCGCTATTGTGTTCATTACTTTGAGCTGTGAATGGATAAAAGGCCTTTCTGTTTTTGTAATCCAGTAATGCACTTGGATTTATTGTGTACAAAAGCATAAAATGAAGGGATTAAAGCACTGCAAAGCAGAATTATGTGCCACTTGCTACAATTTGTTCCACTGATAACCTTCTTTTAATAGGCACTTTACAAAAGAAATTTATTTTATTATCATCCATTTGCTGTGCCAAGCAGGGTTTTTAAAACACTCAGATGTCCTTGCTGAGTACCTTGATGTGTGTTAACCACGAAATAAGATGTGGCTTTTAAATAGGACGTTAATTAGTGCATTTGGAGGAAATCTTCAGCGTTGATAGCTTAGCTGTCAATGATCATTGTCTGTCTCTTGATTCATGTCATCCATTTATAAAAAGTAGTTTACGGGAAGGATGCTTACAAATATATAGTTTTATAAGTGAATCCTCTGCAGATACTGCAATTTGGGAAAATAAACTTTGCCCCCTGTATATAGGGAAATACAGTCTTTAGGTTTTAAGCACAAGGCAGAATTTCACAGTGAGGCACATTCAATGAACTTGGCATCAAATGTGAACTGACTCCATCAGAAGGCACTGTGTTGTGAAGAGCTGATGAGACTATTTTGTACCTGGTATGTGAACAAGTTGGTCTTTCTCCCTGTGCTCTGCTTTATCTATTTCCTGTAGAGTTGGACTAAGATCTGATTCATTCATGACCACAGGAGGTGTACCACGCCTTCAACTCGTTCCCAAGTGACAAGGTAGTAATGGCTGTGTGGAGAAACTGTATGGGCAGGATGCGTGATATGGTTTCTTCCCACACAAGCATTACCCATCTGCCCAGAAGAGTGACACTTGCAAGGCAAGGAACTATGTAATTTGCCTGGCTCATGTAGAGATGTTTCCTGGAGCAGTGTGGGAGTAGATCACAGGGAATCAGCTCCCACACTTCTCCAGTGTTGCAGGAATCACATCTAGCATAAAACACTAACACAAACCCTCAATAAATTTACACATTGAACTTAGTAGAATTTATTTTTCAAATAAACAGAGCGTTGGGCTATATGGCTTGCCCCTACAACTTACCATGTGTTGGAACTATTCACCTGACCTGCTGCCCTGTTTAACTTTAAGTCGTTATTCATTTTGAACAATTAAAAAGTAGGACTTCCAGTGATAAGAAGGCATCCCTGTATTTAAGGTTGCAATCCTAAACACACTTACTTAGAATTACTCTCCAAAGAAATACAGAGCAGATATATTTGTGTGGCTACCCCTGTTCTGTGGAACAGCATTCCTGCTGAGATACAACAAGGGCTCACTATCTGCATTTTATGGAAACTGTAAGACATTTTTTGTTCTGGAAGGTTTTCCCAGTGGGACAAATGAATCTTCACCATGAGGGTCCATTTGTTAGAGTTGTACATGTTTTTTCCTGTGTTTTTTAACTATTTTAAATTATTTTATGTGTAAATTGCCACAGCAGCAGCAGCAACAACAGCTTTCTTCCTTGATACAATCATGAAATTAACATACAACAGGAAGGAAGAGTATGCCATGTATATGTCTGCCCTTTCCATACCATGTTATAAATGTGTATATCTATTTTTGTATCTACAGGCCAGTTGAAGACAATACTTCATCTATGTTTGTGCCCATGCAATCGGATGTAGTGGGTTCTAGTCCACAAAGTCTTATACCACAATGAATCGCTTAGCCTTTTAAGGTGATGCAAAACTCTTAAAACTATAAAAAGGAACTGAGAAAATGATTTGGTTACAAAGTTGACTATTTCTATACTGGGATTAATATAGCTCAGCAAATAAAGCAAATCCTGACTAGCCCAGTAATTAGACTTCCGGCATGTGATTGTTTGGAGAACATGGTGCCTTCCTTTGCCTTAGCAATGAGATCCTGGCCATGAGTACAGTCCTCCATAATCATCGTCCTGACTGAGGAGGTTGTGGAAGGCGGAATTGCACAGCTGAGGTTTTCCTGATGGGTGGATGTATTTTAGGTTATCTTCATCTTTTATTCTTGAAAAGGCAGCTTCCACTTAGCTCTGCTTTAAAAATAAAACAAGGCATTCTGAACAAGTGTCTCCAACTGCCGACTGCCACAGGGCCTTCTTGAATGTTCTCAGTAGAGATACCCCAGGCCCTAGAGGGAACTATACAAAACCGTGTTAATAATCCTGTATTGGTGAAGAGAAGTCACTTTCCTGCTGTTTGCTAATGTGTCCACAGGCCCAAAAAGTTTGTTGTCAGGGTAGGATGACATCTCCAGAGAACTGTAACAGAAGCAATGGTTTTCTACGGTTTTTGAAACTGGAAATATTGTAGAGAACTTGTCTACATAACAGAGGTGGCTCTAGATAAGTGCAGTGTGGAGCTTCTGGGATGCCTGAGAGGGGGCCACCATTATTACTCCAATGGAAGACAAGAAATTTGAGACACCAAAGCCCACCACTGTAGATGAACTCAGCGTATGAAGAGGTTTCAGCTGGCTGCTTAAGCTGCATGGCTCTCACAAACCATGCTTGCGTTCCTATACCAATACCTCGGGTTACAGATGCTTCAGGTTACAGACGCTTCAGGTTACGGACTCCACTAACCCAGAAATCGTATCTCGAGTTAAGAACTTTGCTTCAGAATGAGAACAGAAATCGCGCGGCGGCAGCGGGAGGCCCCATTAGCTAAAGTTGTACCTGAGGTTAAGAACAGTTTCAGGTTAAGAACGGACCTCCAGAACGAATTAAGTTCTTAACCCAAGATACCACTGTACTTCCATGCTTTACTTTGCTACATATTACATGATTTTAAATCTCTGCTGGGGTTCTCTCACCAAAAGAGTACTTGCAAAACTAGGATCTTGGCATCCAGGAATTCTCCTTTCTATATTTCATTTGCACCAACAGAAGTAAGCTGGGGCCTGAATCCAGCACATGACTGCTTGGTCATACACTACTGAGTAATTTGTGAGGGTGAGGTTCAAAAGATAGTGAGTGGACACTTTGGCTCCTGTCTCTGCAAATTTCAGGGGCACCCAGAAACAATTCTGACTCAGGATTGGAGGACTACAGGGGTAGTGGCTGTACTACCAGGCAGAGTTGGTTTTCTTTGGGTTATTATTACCAGTAATTATAAAAATATTTATTTATAGCCTGCCTTTTTTGCTTACAGGCACTCAATGCGGCTTACAGACAAAACAGAAACAGCTAAAAACATGGGGTGTGTGAAAGCATCACACACACACCATTATATTATTATATTATATTATAGTTATATTATATTATTATATAAAACATAATCCAGGTCACTACAATAAAAAATCACAGTACCATCCCTTTCCTTAAATACCGTCAGTTCCCAAAAGGCTGAAGGAAGGATAACAAAGAAGGAGCCAGTCTAACTTCTCTAGGAAAGGAGTTCCAAAGTCTGGGAGTGGTTACCAAGAAGTGTTATCACACATGGTTTGTAGCCTAAGCAGAATTATTTATACGTTGGCCATGATGAGATGAAAAAATAAACCACAAACCCTTTACATGGTGTCAGCATGGAATAGCAGACTGTTCATGCTGCTACTTTTGGATACGAGGCACAAATTCATTACATGTTGTGGAATGTCCTCTGCTGAAATGCAAAAGGACCCAGCAGTATTGGCATTCTGCCAGCTATTGGAGCCACACATATTTAGGCAAGAATCCCCCTGAATTTCCTAATCTAATTATTTTAACTGCTCTTTCAACTGTTTCAATTATTAGGCTTTTATATGGGCTTGTTTTATTGTAAATTGTAATTATGGATGCTTTTAATGTTTTGATGGAATTGTTTTATTGTGCATTTTAATTATTTCTGCTTTTTTACTTTAAAATTGCTTAGAAGTCATCAAATTCTCAAACCTTTATTGACATACAGTCATACCTCGGGTTACAGACGCTTCAGATTATGGTTTTTTTGGGTTATGGACCCACCAAACCCCGGAAGTACCGGAACGGGTTACTTCCGGGTTTTGGGGCTCGCGCATGTACAGAAGCGCTAAATTGTGCATGCGCAGAAGTGCGGAATTGCAACCTGTGCGTCCGCAGATGCGCCGCTGTGGGTTGGGAACGTGCATCCCGCACGGATCACGTTCACAACCCAAGCATCCACTGTATATACATTGGCTCATAGTGGCCAGTTAGATGTCTGCAGGAAGCCAGGAGGCTGGACACAAACCTAACAGCACTCTGCTTACCTGCTCTCCTCACCTGTCCTAAACAGCACTTCATTCACACCTGACCCTAATTAAAGAGGAATAGCAAATACCACAAGAGAAAATCGACTTTTACTAATATATTCTAAATTTTGGGAACCAGTGAAAATATACATATTTTTTTCTTACTGAGTTTAGTTGGCTTCTTCCTATGTAAGTGCATAGGAAACTGCCTTATACTAAATTCAGGTAGGTAGCCATGTTGGTCTGACGCAGTCGAAATAAAAAAAATAAAAAACAAAAAATTGTCCAGTAGCACCTTATAGACTAACTAAGTTTGTTCTGGTATAAGTTTTCTTGTGCATGCACACTTCTTCAGATGCCATTTTGCCTTATACTAAGGTTATTATCTAGCTTATTACTGTCAACACTGACCAGTAGCAGCACCACAGGATTTCAGGTTGGGGGATATTCCTAGCCCAAGCTGGAGGTGACAGAGATTGAATCTGGGATTTTCTGCAAAGCAGCTGCCCCCCCATCAAGTAAATAAATAAAAATACTTAACTGACCAATCAAGTTGCAGATAACTTGGTTTTGCCCTCCCCGTTAGTCCTGCCCCCTAACATAAATCTGGTCTACATCCGTGCCCCATACTACAACTTTCCCATTTACAGGTTGTTGCATTTAGTTAAAACATAATTTCAAAATAAAACACAATTACATTGATATGATAGAGTCACAAAAGAAAAGATATTGCTAGAATACAGGGTTGAAATAAGGCTGAGGCAGCAATTTTCCCTACTGATTGCCTTGAGGAAGGCTTGCCATCTAGTGGATCCAACAGATAAAAACATGTTGAGGAAAAGTCCCCTTAATGCCAACTGAAAGAAGTGAATTTAAGTTCTTAACTGTTCCAGTTATTCATTTCTCCTATTATACATTTTTCTTGTACTTTTAGAAAGTGTATGTTGTGATACAGGACTATAAATCACATTATACATTTACTATAAATGTAAAAAGTACATTTGCTCTTAGCACCAACAGCTTTAGATGTCACAGGTTTTTTTCATTAAACTATCTGTTGTGACCATTTCTACCTGTTACGCTAAGCCAGAAAGTAAGGTTTATTAAGTCATACTGTGTATGAACTAAGTGCTAGTTAATGCAGCCTGAGCACTTCTGCCTTGCTCCCTCCTTTAGCAAGTAGGAAAACAAAACACCAAGTCACCAGTTTAGCATAGTGTGACATCCAAACACACAAAAAGTCCTATAACTGCTAAGCTAATTCTTGCTTACCATTAGATTCTTCCATTCTGTGTATGTGACCAAGCTGTGTATGTGACCAAAAATATTGATTATTAAAAAAACACACAAAAACGGTTACATTGTAGAGATAGTGAGTTAACATGAAGATATCAGTTAACATGGGACCAAGTCTGACTGAACAATTGACTAAACATACATTTATTCTTAAGGAAATCAGCCCTGGAAGGAGGACAGATCGTGAAGCTGAGGCTCCAATACTTTGGCCACCTCATGAGAAGAGAAGACTCCCTGGAAAAGACCCTGATGTTGGGAAAGATGGAGGGCACAAGGAGAAGGGGACGACAGAGGACGAGATGGTTGGATGGTGTTCTCGAAGCTACCAGCATGAATGTGACCAAACTGTGGGAGGCAGTGGAAAACAGGAGTGCCTGGCGTGCTCTGGTCCATGGGGTCACGAAGAGTCGGACACGACTAAACGACTAAACAACAACAACATTTAAGGGTTGCATATGGGGGAAAAACAAGAGACTTTGGGGACGTTAATGCTGTGAACTCCTCCCTCGTAGGTTCAGGTTGCATATAGTGTAAATAAATCATGTATCATAAGGCACCACAGTCGCTGCTGTGCCTCATTTCCAAAAGGAAACATGAACGCTGGGTCTTTCAGCCACATTATCAGGGCACCTTGCAATACTAAACTCCCGACCTTCTCCATAGGGATGACTGGCAGTCACTTGGGGGTGCAAGGCTGTTCAAATAAATCCCTGCTCCTTAACCCGGCTGCACCTGCACTTGTGTGTTCGATAAGGAAATACAGAACGAGCTGGGAACTGGCAAACAACTTGACCCCCCCCCCCAAAAAAAAAAAACCTGTGGTGAGGCAGAGAAAAGTTGCCCAGCCGTCCTCCCGTGCCAGAAAGCACCGGCACAGCGTGGAGAGAGAGGGAGAGGCGCTACTGCAGGGGACACACGGGCTTTTTGCGCGCCAAGAGCCTTCAGAAAGATGGGGCGGGGGCGGCTCATTTCCAGCTTTGCCAGCGTGGCTCCTCGCATTCCCCAGCTATGGCAGACGAGCAGCAGGCAGAGCATTCCTGCCTCACCCCATCCCGGCTCGTCGTAGCTGCATCTAAGCCGAGC
Source organism: Podarcis vaucheri (assembly GCF_965113315.1). Classification (NCBI taxonomy): domain Eukaryota; kingdom Metazoa; phylum Chordata; class Lepidosauria; order Squamata; family Lacertidae; genus Podarcis; species Podarcis vaucheri. Next base: position 81,286,245 of record NC_138760.1, on the reverse strand, counting down.
GGCCGCCTCTTTCTCGTCCTCCCACTTTGGGCTGACGCGCTCGGAGCGCGACGGGGAGGAGCCATGTTGGGCTTCGCCCTCTGACTAGGAAGCGGCGCTCGCCGGCTTGCAGGACAGGGAGAGAGGAAGGGAGGAAATGAGGCTGGCGGGGCCGCGGGGAGCGCTTTCCCCTTATGCACGCGCCAGCTGAGGCGGCGGCGGCGGCGGAGGGCTCGTCTGTGGCAGGGAGGAGATGGAGGCGGCAAAGGCAAAGATGGGCTCTGAGGACGTGCTTCGGCAGACCAGCCGGCTGGCCTCTTCCAGCGCCCTCTTGCAGGTATCCGTCGGGGCAGAGGACGGAGTGCTCGCTCAACCCTAGCCTCGTCCCTTTCCCTGGCTTCTCTTCGGTGACTCGTTTGCAGAAACGCCCTCTCGACCCAGTCATGGATGCCTCTTCCCGCAGTTTGAATTGCTTGCCTCCTCTCTGCAAGAGGTTTGCGCAACGGACTCGCTGGCCACCCCTGTGGCTTGGTTGCGTTTGGTTTGCTTGCTTGCTTTTGCACCCTGTCACCTGTGCGTGTGTGAGAGAGACATCCACATATCCCTTCGCCGGCGATGACACATTACCTTGCTCAGTGGGTAGTCTCAGCTGTTGTTGGACCTCAGCTCCCATCATCCTGGACCGCTGGCGCAGCTCGCTAGGGATGATGGGAGTTGTAGTGCAACAACAGCTGGGTCCTCGAGTTTGAGAAACACTCTGGTAGAGCATGGGACTCTTAATCTCCGGGTCGTGGGTTTGAGCCCCACATTGGGAAGAGGATTGCTGGCAGGGGGTTGGACTAGAAGTCCCTTGTATGATTCTGCAGTTGCTTTCCTTGTATGATCCACGCATTTGCATTCCATTTGCATTTGTGGTCATGGAAGAATATGAGGCATGAATTTTTTTGGAGCCGGACCCAATTGGTGTATCTCCTCAGATAGTATTGTCTGTATGACATTGTCATACTGATCACACAAGAGTGTTCTTCAGCATATGTGAACAGGACTATTGGCTTCCCAATAGTCTATTGGGCTGTTGGTGTCCCTGTACAAGTACACACATGTATAGTATGGACATGCTCTATACATGGCGTTTGTGCAGCCTCCTTCACATGTATTTTGGAGCATCTTTCACAAAAGTGCCTTCTCTAGGGATAAGTAGTATTTGTAAAACGTTCCTGAGCATCAATTTCCCAGCAATGCCCACTATTTGTTGTTAGAATAAATTCAGAAAGCTGTGAGTTCATGCGATTCAGTTAACTGCTTCAAATAATTTGTGACTTGTGGCAGAATATGTGCATAGGAGAGAGCTGTTAATCAACAACACAAAATTGTGTAATTTTAGGGCTGTTCCTTATACAGAGGTACCTCGGGTTAAGTACTTAATTCGTTCCGGAGGTCTGTACTTAACCTGAAACTGTTCTTAACCTGAAGCACCACTTTAGCTAATGGGGCCTCCTGCTGCTGCCGTGCCGCTGGAGCACAATTTCTGTTCTCATCCTGAAGCAAAGTTCTTAACCCAAGGTACTATTTCTGGGTTTGCGGAGTCTGTAACCTGAAGCGTATGTAACCTGAAGTGTATGTAACCCGAGGTACCACTGTATTCATGTTTGTGTTCTTTGCTTTCTGTATGTCTCAGCATAAATAAACAGATTATTTATTTAGTGTTTGGTTCCTTGTGTCTGAGTAAGACCTAGGTTCAAATTCCCACTAGGCCAGTAACGCTCACAGGGTGACCTTGACTTAGTCACCTCTCAGCCAGACCTCCCTTACAGGGTGGTTATGATGTTAATAAGGAGAGCCACGTACATCACTTGAACTCCTTGAATAAAAGTTGGGATATGAGTGCAATAATAAAGTGACTTCCATTTCAGGAATGCGGAAGCCTCAGGTCACAACCATATATATGCACAGAGTGGAGACCATTTCCCCCAGGACTAATGGCATCAGGTAGATTTTCACTGGGATTGCTGCTGGACAGGGAAGGAACAAATTTCTCCCTATACTCTTCAGTCCTGAGGAAAATCTGTCCTTTCCTCACCTGCTCTAAATTAAAATCAAACAAACCCTAATGTGGTTTCAAGTGATGTTCTAAGTGTCCTGCCTAGCTTGGTACTGAGAGGAACATGCATAGAATTTTTGTAGTTGTGTAGTCTACATGGCTGTCCTCCCATGCTCAAAATTATTATACAAGAGAAAAGGTGCCTATGTTTTCCTAAGTTTGAGTTATGCTGCTGGTTATACTCTAGGTTGGAATGTGGGAAGACAGAGCCAAGTTCACACGAAATGCTAAATCATGATTTAAAGTTGCAGATCATGTCCCGCTCCCTCCCATGTGGCTGGGAGGACGAATTTTGATTTTAGTTTGGTTTTGAAGAATCTTCGCTTAGTGTTACCTATGAACCAGAGCTTCAGTGGGCCTAGTATAAATCTATCATATTGCAGCCTTAGTACTTATGGCTGAGGTAAAATTTGTATTCAAGACTTCCAGTTTACATAATTAGTAAGTTGCTCCTTGAATCTGATTTTGTTTACATGAGTTGAAAGCTGGTGTAAATTTATTTCCTGTTTCACTCTATTTATTTATTTATTTTTTACAGATACTGTTCCGCCTAATTACATTTGGGTTAAATGCTTTTACCCTACGATATGTTTCAAAGGAAATCATTGGCATTGTGAATGTAAGGTAATAAATAGTAATCTGTTTCTTTTAAGGTATGAGTGATTCATGATTCCAAATTATGGCAGTTTGTCTCACTATATTCTGTTCTATTTGATTTCTTTTTAAACCTGGGCAGCGACAAAGTAAATTACTCCACTTAACGTTATGCTTGGCAGGGATTCTGCAAAGAGACATTTTGAATGGTTTAGTTGAATTAATGTCTGCTGTGTTGTCTAAATGCAAATTTGAATTTGTGATTCGGTTTCTTGGACAAATGAATTTCCATCCTCTAGTATGCAAATCTATAGTACTATTGAGAGTGCTGTGTTTATGCAGTAGTTTATGACATGGGTGGAGATTCAGTAATTTTTAGTCTTTCTTGAAATATGATGTGTGGTGTGTACCTCTCTGATTTTTATTATATTCTCATGGTGTTCTTCTGGGGCGGGCATTCCAATTCCACCAAATGTTAGTTTTGAAACATATATTTATTTTTATTGAAAATCTCATCTGTCTTCTGGACTGCAAAGTTCTCTGGTTTTTCTTTTCTTTTTGCTAGCAGTGAATTGAAATATTGAAGTTGTTTGCATGCTGTATTGTTCTTATGTTGCTGCTGCTGTTTTATCTTGAGGGTACTGTTATAACAATGCCAACATATAACAACGTTAACATATAAAAAATAATTGATACAAAATGTACTGCTGAAACATTTGTCTGTCTGAAGCAGCAACATAGTTTTGCATTTGGTGATATGTTACTGTAACTGTTGGCATTCCCTGCCCCCAACCACTTATAAGGGGACAAACAAAATTTGGATTGGTTGGTTAACCCAACCTTCTGTGCTGTTTATTATTGGAATTACTGGAATTTTTTGTCTCGTTGACAGTTAACCTTGTACTGAAATTACTCATTTTCCTTTTTTAAAACGTTTAGGCTGATGCTGCTTTATTCTACAGTTGTTTTCTTAGCCAGAGAGGCATTCCGAAGAGCTTGTCTGAGTGGAAGTACAAGGAGAAACTGGACCAAAACATTTAATCTTTTGTGGACAATGTATGTTTAAATAAGACATTGGAATCCTCAAATTAACTACTCAAATTAGCTCACTCAGTTAACCCTTCCCCCATTTCTCCTCTTATGTCTAAAGTACATAGTAAAAACAAAATACTACCATCCTAATTTATTTTCTCTGGCAAGGGTTTCACCTGTCATCCTGGAGATCATACTTGCATTTTCAAAGATTCAAAGCAGATGTTCCACTTGCTGTAGGAAGCTTTATTTATTCCACAGCAGGCAGTGAAGTATTATAGGATACATTGGCTCATTTGGCTTCCTACATTTTAAGGGAACAGGTAGGATGCCTGGAATGACAGGTGGCCATCCTAGTTTCAGTTTGTAGCACTTCTGATAATCTCAGAAAGGTTAAATCGTTTCAAAGTGCCTGTTTAATTTATCTGAGTTTTACGTGTACTTTTGAAAAGGTAGGGCAGCCTCTTGCTTTCAAACCATGAAATAATCAAAGAGTGAGAAGTTTAGTTTTTGGGTTTAGTTAAGGTAGAAAATGGAATAAAGGTAAAGGTAAAGGGACCCCTGACCATTAGGTCCAGTCGTGGCCGACTCTGGGGTTGTGGCGCTCATCTCGCTTTACTGGCTGAGGTAGCCGGCTTACAGCTTCTGGGTCATGTGGCCAGCATGACTGTGCTGCTTCTGGTGATCCAGAGCAGCGCACGGAAACGCCGTTTACCTTCCCGCCGGAGCGGTACCTATTTATCTACTTGCACTTTGACATGCTTCCGAACTGCTAGGTTAGCAGGAGCAGGGACCGAACAACAGGAGCTCACCCCGTCGCGGGGATTCGAACTGCCGACCTTCTGATCGGCAAGTCCTAGGCTCTGTGGTTTAACCCACAGTGCTACCCGGTCCCCAGAAAATGGAATACTTATCGGTAAATAACTCAGTACCTATCTAATCTGCAAATGAAATATTTGAGCTTATCTGCGGTGCTGCGTTTCTGGGGATTTAACTCTTGTTTCATGAGAATCTAATGTATATATTAACTACCATGTCTACATGAAGCACATCTGGGGGTTGATGTAGCTTCTAAGTCAGTGTGCAGAAAGCTGCCCTAGATCAATGTAGTGGTTGGGGGTTTGTCAAATGGAAAAGTGTAGATTTCTTGAGGAACTGGGTATTTGTATCGGAAAGTTTTTAATGTTTTATGGTGTTTTTATGTTTGTTGGAAGCCGGCCAGAGTGGCTGGGGCAACCCAGCCAGATGGGTGGGGTATAAATAATAAGATGGCTGATGAATGTCCCATGCATTCTAAGGGGTAGTGTAAGTAACTTAGAAGTAGCCTATAAATACAGATGTACAGAAAACAGATGCACATATTTTTGATGTTGATTTTATTTGGACTCCTGGCTTGCAAAACCAGCTCATTTATAAAAATTGCAGAGAAAAGGACAACATGTAATACTGTCTAAAGGACTCATCTTTTCAATTTCCATAGAGTCCCCTTGGGCGTGTGTTGGTCTGTATTCCTGGGCTGGGTCTGGCTAGATATACTTGAAGTTCCTGATGAAAATGCTGTTCCTTACTACAACTTTGGAGTGGTTGCCTTTGGTCTTTCTGCTGTAATTGAACTTCTAGGTGAACCTTTTTGGGTTTTAGCCCAAGTACACTTATTTGTAAGGCTAAAGGTTAGTAAAATGTATGCAGCATTGTTCTAGTTTGGGTTTTTATTAATGTGACATACATACATATATATACACTGGTGCCTCGCAAGACGAAATTAATTCGTTCTGCGATTTTTTTCGTCTTGCGAATTTTTCGTCTTGTGAAGCACGGTTTCCCATAGGATGCATGTATTAACGATTTTAAGAAAAAGGAAACAAACTTGCAAGATGTTTTCGTCTTGCGAAGCAAGCCCATAGGGAAATTCGTCTTGCGAAGCAACTCAAAAAATGAAAAACTCTTTCGTCTTGCGAGGTACCACTGTGTGTGTGTGTGTGTGTGTGTGTGTATATATATATATATATATATGGACTGATGAATGAAGCAGTGAATCTTTTTTTAAAAAGCTGTTTAGTGTTTGTTTTTTTAAAAAAGCTAGTTTCACTCTAAATTTGGAGAGCGTGATGTACAATAAAACATTTTTTTCATTGTCTAAGTATTGATTTAGGAGCTGATATAAATAATTTGTCTGACTTGCACACAATGCTAAACCATGGTTTATTTAACCATGGTTTAGTGTTGTATTCAAACCTTGCTCAGCAGCTTAAGTATGGCTTGCACATGCCATACTAAACTTTACCTCTTATGAAAATAGGCTTAATTGCAGAGACTATTTGTCACTATTCACAATTAAACATTCTTAAAGGTGTTTGAAAGGGAAAATCTGATCACAGGATTTTTGAAGCTAACACATGTAAGAATTGCCATTAGGAACATAGTGCCTATGTCTAACATGCTTTTTGTATATTCTTTGTAGGTAATTGCTGAAAGTCTCTCAATCATTTGCAAATGCTTTTTGACAGTTATTTTAGTAGTTATGTATCCTCACTGGGGGCTTTACATCTTTTCTTTGGCCCAGGTATGATTTCTGCCATTTTTACTATTGTCTCTTTGATCTGATATAATAATTTTAGTTGAAGAAATTAACATTATTTTTGCTATAGCTTCCATGCTTTGGTCCCTTCAGTTTTTCATGGATAAAAGCAATGTCCCCACAATTAGTACCTCTATCCCAATATTAGGCTAGCTTAAGATAACGTCAGATCAGGGGCATAGTCATACACAAATGCACTTTTATTCAACAAATGTTTACTTAAAATCGACCCATTATACATGGTTCGTAAGGCTGTTGGGTAGATCAGTTTAGAGTCAGTTGTATTTCAGTTAAGCATATAAAGAAAATAGTATTTTGGACTGTTAGGCTGCAACGCTTTCCTTGCATACTTTGGCGTAAGCCCCAGTGAACTGAGTAGACATATATAGAATTGTGTTGTTAATTTAGGAGGAAAAAACTATAAGAAGTTGACCTTTTCCCCGTCCATTTAAGTCCCCCACAAAAACTGGTGTGGAAAGGATCAGGAATGAACTTGAAATAGAACTCATGAAAACCCTGGCTCTAATTTTTGAGAATTTTCTTAATTGTATTAATTTGGATTAATGGTAAGGATAAAAATGCAAGAAGTAACTTCAAAGCCTGGATAGCTCAGCTGGTTAGAGCTGGTCAGCTATGGTGTTGATTATGCCAAGGTTGCAGGTTCGATCTCTGTATGGGACAGCTACATATTCTTGCAACACATTGATGTGGACTAGCTGATACTCAGGGTCCCATCCAACTCTACAATTCTATGAATTGCAATACATAAACTGAGCAGCATAATACCAGATTGTTCATTGAGCATCTTTGTGATAACAGTCAACAGCATGTTAAGCTCCTCTATAACTGCTTGTATCTCAGTGCTTTGATTTAGGACTGCATGTCCTTAAAGGCCTTGTGAGAACTGCACAATCACCTGTGTTCTGTTGATGAGGTTTCTGCAGTTCCAGCAGTCTGAAAAAGGCCCACTGCAATTGCAGTTTAGGCAATGCCCACATGGAGGCACTGGTTCATGCAAACAGTGCCAGTGCTGTGAGGCCTTAAGCCTGGGAGCTGCCATCATGTCTGAACTGGAGCTGAGTACTTGGCAATTGAATTTTACTTGTATTTATTTTGTTGCTGAAGTGGAAATGCTGCAATAAATGGTATGCTGTGTAGCTAATGAGATTTTGTTCTTGCAGCTTCTATACACCAGCGTTCTGGTTTTGTGTTATATAATGTATTTCATGATGTTTCTGGGTTCTCCTGAAGCAACCAAAAAATCATTTCCAGTTACTCGTATGATATCTGTTTTACCTAATTTTGGACAACATGAGGTAAGTAAAACAGCTTTATGGTAAAAACCAACTATTCATAATTTTGACGCAAGAAAAAATGATGATCATGTACAGCCATTGTCCCAATTTAATTCTTATAGTGAATCTCATTATAGGTGACTTGCTTAGTGGCCATCAAATCAGTGCCATGCTGCCATTTTCAAAGTCTCTTTAACTGCATTTCCCCTGTTAAATTTTATTGCCTGGAAAAAATAATCCATGCTTTCATTCATACAACAAATACCTTTCTAAAACTTCATACCTCAAATGGTCAATATACAGACTTTGTTGACTGACTTTCATTTAAAAGCTATTATTATTATATTTCTATTTCCAACAGAGTAGCCTCTGTTCACCAGCTACTCACAATTTCCCATATATAATTTAACAAAAACATGTGTGGATTTTTATGAACAGCATATCCCAATATTTCTTGCATTACATTTATAAGTCTCTACATAATTTATATTAGTGTGTATTTTCACTTTGTCCTCTTTTCAGCATAGCATAGCTTTTAAATACATGTATTTATATTTCCAAATTTCTCTAGATATTAAAGTTCCATGCAGTTTTCGTTTTTAAAATGTTTTCTTAGAATGTTGGATATAGTGGCTATTTTGATTTCCCTACATCTTTTGCTATATCTTGCTGCCATTTTACCACAGGTAGTGTAATTTCTTCTGACAAATTCCATAATAATACATTATTTCTGTGAGTCAAAGCAAAAATGTTTAAAAGAAGCCAACACTCTGGATGAAATAAGGTTTTTCTATATACATGTTTTTACTCCATTACGTTAAGCCAAAATATTATCTCAAAAGGAGCTTTACAAACCTTTATGCTTAAATTAATATTTCAGCTATAAAAATACAGTATCATCCCCAGTATTTTGATAATATGTGCCAGATACATTTATAAAAGACGACTTGCATGAATTGAAGATGCTGACTCGTCTGGTGCACAATACATTCAATAAATTGTGGAGCAGAGATTAAATTTAATATAGTTAAGAAATCCATGCATGAAAAGAAATAAAGGTCGTGTTTTTCAGCCTCTGTATCATTGAATATATTAAGGTGAAAGCAGACCTAACTTTAATGGAACTTGACATTGCTCGGTTTGCATAAAGTTTGTAAAACTACTCTGAAATATTTCAGAGAGGAAAGGGCTGAGGTGGAATGAACTACTGTAATCTAGCCTTATTAAGTAAGAATACAGTTTCAGCTACTCTAATATTAGATTTAAATTTTTCCTCCATAGAATTCCTATTTATATAACCAAAGTATTACATTTAAATCTCCAGAGACTATTCTTGTCTCATAGCTCAGTAGATATATTCGACCCTCTTTTGTCTATAGCTGATCCTAGCTAAATCTTCCTTAGTGGGGATGGTATTGCAGGGAAGTGAAAGAAAATATTAACACTGTATTGTGACAAAAAGCAGCACACTTGACTTTTATGAAAAAGCATAAATTAGCTTAAATGGCAGTGAAGTATAGCTGCTTTGGTTGTTCTGTTAGGAATTTTGAAAAACAGCTTACCGACTTGTGAAGGAAACTAACAGTGCAGTAGGCATAACATTAGAAGGAATTTCCATATTCTGTACGGAAATATTTATAATGAGTATTTATAAGAATACATTTCTGAGACCAAGCTGCCTGGATTACTTTAGTAGCAAAATATTAATTGCAGTTCAGAATAAGAGAATGAGAGTACAGGTTTACATAGCATATTAGATTGTATTCTTGAATTATATATTTGATTAATAATAATAATTTTTATTTATACCCCGCCCTCCCCAGCCAAGGCCGGTCTCAGAGCGGCTTACAAGCAATAATAAGAACAAGTTGAATGATTACAACTTAAAAACAAAATTAAAATACAACATTAAAATATATTAGTTATTAGTTATAAGATTAATTGTACCTAACCAGATCTATAATATCATGCAGCAGAAAGTTTACCAGTCAAATCTCTAAATAGCAACAATTTGCCTTTTTTCTTTCTGCAAAGAATATTTCTAATAATTGCATGCTTCTGTCTTTCATGTACTTACTCAATTACAGTTGATATAATAAAATGCAAGCTTCATCAAAACTGTTTTTCAGAGTAAAGCTTAATGGTCACAAAAATATTGAGAGTGATCAAATACCAACAAGCAATTATCATTTCGAAAAGCATACTTGGCTAGAAACCACTTTGAGCAGACTTTAATATCAATATTTTTTTGCATCCTGCCATGGCATCAAGGTATAATTAGGCAGCTGAAATAACTTAAATACCTTTCACTTCAAAAGGCCTTGTCTTACAAATGTCTGTCTGCTTTGCTTATCAGAAAGCTGAAGCTTGCTGTTCTGAGATATGTGTGTGAGGAGTATGTAACTGTTCCTATCTACAAAGTCAAGTGAATTTTTTGTTTGTATTCTTGGTGCAAAAATGTATGCTTTGTCTGATTTGGATGATGGAACGCTGGTGTTGGAGCTGAACCAACCATGGCTTTGAGGTGGTTAGCTATCGCCTGCCCTAATTGTGCAGGGAATTTTGTGGCAGCCTGGAGGGCCACAGTGTAACAACCTGTGGGCTACAGGAAACTTGTACAGCCTTGAGCAGAGAACCAAAAGGTTATTGGGTTTGTAATTCTGAGTAGCCATCTCCAGTTACAGAGTTCTCACAGACGATAGTATTGTATGAACCGATGCTCCATGGATGCAGTTCTGCTGCAGTTGCTGTGATGTAGCATCTCCCAAAGTGCTGTGACTGTAGAAATAATGATAGGAGTTTATATGTGAAGCCATTTCAACATAATCCTTGCACCTATGCGAACCAGCAATAGATAGTATTACGTGCATGTTGTACATAATGTACTGGTCATGTTGTTGTCTTAGGAGTATTAATTCCTTCAATACTTCACAGTAATTTTATATCCATTTAACTTTCAGGAATTTGTTAACTGGGAAGAGGCTAAATTGACTTGGAGTTTCTTTAAGCAATCATTCTTGAAGCAAGTTTTAACAGAGGGTGAGTATGATAGCCTCTTCAACATCAATTTAGCCCCTCTCTGCAAACACCTACCCCCAATATTTTGCGGTTTCCAGAATTGTTTGTTTTTATAGCTTGGGCTTAGACAGCTAGGAGAAACGTGTTTGTTGTTGAAAGATACCAATTTGGTTTTGCATATTCATTGGAATGTGAAAGTTGTAGATAAAATATTTAGGAAGGCATATACTTACTTTGGGTTTTCTCCTTGGTCCTTCATGCTGTGGTTTCATTGTTAAATATTCCGATATGGACTGAATGCTTAGTGGAATCATGTCCCTATGGTGAAATGATGACAGGGTATGTATATAATATTGCTTTATTCATATGGACAAGAAATTGTACAATTGGCACTTGTAACCTTCGGTAAAAGTTTATTAGCGGCTCATAATCATTATTGGACTTGGCTCTGAGCTGATGTTGAAACAATAATTGATCAGATGTCTCTAACAAAAGCTGTCTCCCCCTCCCTTTCCCCTCTCAAGTATCTATCACCTGAGATACCTCTCAGATCATTCCTAGGGTTCTAGTTCCACAGCTTCAGAAGTTTTGTCATAGTAAAGTCGTTACATTATTCACTTTGCTTAGATCTTATTTTTCAACTTCTTTTATTTCCTTACGCGGTTAGCAACACGTTTACAAATATCTATTGCTCCAAAATGCAGGGCTGTAACAAATGCAGGGGTGGAACTGCTGAGAAGCAGATTTTGGCAAAGCATTAGAAAAAGTCTGCTAATGGTAAGAGCTCTTTGACAGGGGAACCCACTGCCTTAGGAGGTGGTGAACTCTCCTATACTGGAGATAATTAAGCAGAAACTAGATAGTTATCTTTCAAGGATGCTGCAGTTGCATCCTCCTGAAAAATCCTCCTTTTAAAAACAATGCTCCACCAATTAATAAGAGAAGGAACCGCATTTGAAAATTATATTAAGAAGGTTTAGTAAAGTAGATTTGAAAAAAATAAACAAAAGAAAAGAAAAGAAAAGAAAAGGGAGATAAATCCTTACGGGTAGAACACAGGCTTTTTGTTGCAGGTATCTATCTTCTGAGATGGTCAAGGTGTGTTTTATTAGCACCCATCCTTTCATTCTATATTTTGCAGCCTTCTCAAGTGCCTGTACTTCCTAAAAGTTCATTTGATTTCCACAGCTGGGCTTCCTTCTAAGAGCAAGCGGGTGGGGAGACTGCCTACTGTGTGCCTGAAAACTGTTTGTTTTTAAAGTGATGCCTTTTTTACTTCTAAAGAAATAATCAGTACAGAGAGATATTTTTTTTAAGATCAGAGGAAGCTCTTCCATTAAAGACAAAATCAGGAAGTGTACTGATCTCTGCAGCTAACTTCCCCAGCTTCACAAGTGTCAGTTAAAAGCTATGGGGAAGATATCATGTGGTAATGTCTCCCATGAGATATTTTGGGGTCAGGAAATGGAGGCTTCAGAATCCTGGATAAATCTGCAAAAATCCTAAAGAAATTCTGAAGTACCTTGAGAACGATGCAGAAAAAAATGGAAGCCTCTTTCGCAGGAGAAAAGAAACTTTTGAGAAATTGGAATACAAGATTCAGCATAGTGCTATCCTGCGCTGTGGATTCTGCATTGAGCAAGCTGGGAGTAAATGGCCTCCAAGATGGCTGCCAGCTCTTTGATTTTGTGATACTGAATAGCAGTGACTGGGTCCGACATCTCTTGTGCTCAGGATAAGTTTGAAATGTCTTGTTGTGCAACCGCTTGTAAGTATAATGGAAAGATAAATAAATACTAATATTAAGTATTACTTTTGTAGGTGAACGGTATGTCATGACATTCCTGAACGTGTTAAATTTTGGAGACCAGGGTAAGCAAGACATTTTTTTTACATTGCCTTGGTTCTTGAAATTGGAAGAAGCATTCTTGGCTTACTTATTGTGATTTGTTTGCACCAACCAGCATGCTTTCATGCTCTCCTTTAAACCACAGTTTATTCATGTGAATAAGGCCAGTAAATGGTAATCTGATTCCACATTCATTTAGAAATGTGGTAAGTCTGCAGATGAATGGCTATAAAATAAGTGCAAAGGCGGCAGCTTTCTTTTTAATTTGAATATGGAAATGCATTTAATTATGTTTGGAACTTTAAAAGTGATTTACCTCTTCTGCTAGTGCAGGGCTGTCCAACTTCTAAGAAACTGGCAGTGATCTACCCATTGTTGAGCTTTTTTTGGAAAAGCTTCATCAAAGTTGTTGAGCTATTTGGGGGGAGGATAAGCCAAAGTTGTTGAATCGACCAAGGGCATCCCGCGATCAACCGGTAGATTGACCTCTTGGACACCCTTGTGCTAGTGGAAGCCAGCACAAGGACTCTTGCTAGAGCAATTGGACTTTCTACCATTCTACCCCCATGCACCCATCACACCACCCTCAACTCCACTCTGGAGGCCCAGGAGAACCCTCAAAACAATGTATTGGGGGGGGGGGGAGAGAGATTGGGAAAATTGTTCTGTTGGGCAAGCAGAAATGTTTGTACTGGAACGGTTGCCTTAAGTGCTGCATCCACTGAATTTTTTCCCTTCTTTTAAATCAAGCAATAATTTTACTATTAAACACCTAATTAGATGTTTCTGTTTATTTATAAAGGAGTGTATGACATAGTGAACAACCTTGGTTCTCTGACGGCTCGATTTATATTTTTGCCAATAGAGGAGAGCTTTTATGTTTACTTTGCTAAGGTTCTGGAACGCGGAAAAGATACCAGGTTTCAAAAACAGGTAAATTAGTCTTATTGTTCAGTAGTCTGAAAATGTACATTTAAAGCGAAGGATAAATAACGTTTATTGGTTTAAAATTAGTGTATGCCAACTTTCACTGGGCATTTTACATAAATAGAATAATTCCTGGTGTTGGATCCAATGTTGTTGATAGGGAGGAGACTATTTTCACCTGCTTGACCCTTTTCTTCTCTTCCAAAACATCCCACACTGTTCTGATGGTTCCTCTCTACCAGATTTGGGGATTGCTTCAGAGGGGAGGGTGAATATATGGGGGGGAACCTTTTGTTTTCTGCTGACAGAAGCCTCCTCTAAACCAAGAAGTTTTCTGTTATCAGGGTACCATTGGATAAAATCCTTTCAAAATACTAGGTTTGACAGATAATTATGGGGGATGAAGTGAGAATAAAAGTTAACTGTGCAGTCATTATCAGAGATAAGTAGATGATAAGGTTATGGCCGTTGTTTTATTTGTTTCAATTTTTAACAATGGCTTTTAATTCTTTTTTTTCTTCATAAGTAGCCTTGAGTAAGATTTATCATAGAACGAGTATGCATGTTGAAATAAATAAATAAAAATAATGGGTTGTATTCAGCGAATATCTACTCACAGTAGAACTGTGGAAATTAAATGTTGGTTGAGTACAAACCAGTAAATTTAAATAATGCTGTGGTCCTGGTGTGTACATTTGTCAATCTACTGAAATTATATGGTTGGAGGGGGGTCTACGGTTTAAAAGGACTTGGGGCAACTGAAGAATGTGTATTTGAATGGGACTTACTGTGGTTAGGAGTGAGCTATTAGTGTCTAAAGAGACGCTGTGCCTATTTTTAGTACAGAAGCTAAGGTATGCTCATATATCTCACAGGAGGATATTGTAAATAAAGTATTAGATGAGTTCAGGGTCAAATGCTCTAGTTAAGCATAGCTTTAGTTCAGGAACTATATTCTATATCATACAGTACGATCTCTTATTTTTAATTTTTAATTATTTTCTGCAGAGGTAGAAGTTGCATACTGTTGTGTAATTTACCAGAAGTGTTAGTGTTCTTGGTTTTCTCTGATGCATTAGAAGCTAGTTTTTGTCAACCTGTTTCCTTTGTCACAGCAGATTCTCAGGCATTTCCTGATCTTCTATTTAATGAAGGGTTTTGTGCAGATTAATTAAGTTCTGCCTGGAACTTGCAGCACATTTGATATATAAATATGGCTGCTATTGAATATGTTCATACTTCTAGACACAAATAGTCTACAATTATTATTGAAAATTATTATAATTTGCCATTAACTAGCCAAGTAAAAATAGTGAATTGTAAAATCTAATTATTCCACATATAAATTTAACGCAGTAATCTGGCATATGTTGTTTTGTTTTGCCTATTAAATGAATGCAATTCTTTTTTAGGATGATATCTCCATGGCAGCAGCTGTATTAGAATCACTGTTGAAACTTGTGCTTCTGATTGGCCTGACTATTGCAGTTTTTGGTTATGCATATTCCCAGTTGGCACTGGATCTTTATGGAGGTTCAATGCTCAGTTTGGGATCAGGTAATGTCACATCGCAGCTGCCTTTCTGAAAAGTAGCTTCATAAGCATCAAACATTTTGTGAAAGCTTCCTCACTTTGCTTTTTATATATGAAAGTACTATATCCACATGGAAGAACTAACACAGAGAATCCGATCCATTCGCATTGCATGCCCTACGATGTCTGTTTCAGAAATGGTGCTTTTCCTTGTGTTAGGAAATTTCATTATGTATACCTTATGGAAGAGCAATCTAGGATGGTCGCAGTATGACATTTTGCATGTCACTTTTAGTGCTGAGAGAAACAGGACATCTCTTTTCAGCAGTGTTAATCATTGTATTCTTGAGTACTTAGCCCTCTTGAAGATAGTAATTACTACAATATTGGGATATAAATGTTTAAAAGCTCTAAAAAGAAGATAAGATGGATTCCTCAAAAAATTGATCCAATACTGATTAATAGAGGAACGTTCATTTTCTATATTAGAGGAACGTTCATTTTCTATATTATATGCTGTTGCTCAGCAGAACCCATCTTAGGTCAGGCTTCCTGGCATGCAGCTTGAGCTTTGTGGTTTTAAAAATTATCAGTAGAACAGTTAACTGGAAATAATCAGCAGCTACATTCATTTATTTATCCAGATAAACATGCATAAGATCAATCTGTATTAGCAAAGCTGCTATACTGTCTTCAAAAAGGCCTTTGAAACTGTGTGGCAGAGTTCCTAGTAAGAATTGTTGTCCTGTTCCAGTTAGGGGCGTGAACTCACTTCAGAGAAATTGTGAACCCAGACTGTATCAAGCTGCTTTGGAGAGATTTGGTAGCTGTTTGAAGGAAAGCAGAAGCCCTTCAGATTGCCTTTAAGCTAATCAGACTGTTCCTGAACATCCAGGCCTAATTCAGAGGCACATAGACACTGGGTCTTTTAAAATTCATACTTTCCCCCCAGCTCTCCATATATGCAAAATGCCAGGGAGGGAAGGAGGAGGAGCTTTGAGATTGATAGCACTATCAAAAAATAGAGAAGTAAATAAAATTTCTATTTCACCCTTATTCCCAATGGAGCAGATCCCATCTTCACTCTTCCAATATCAAATTTAAATGTGACTACTCATCCCCTGTGCATTTCACCAATTTCCCCATGACATATCTCTCCTCTCTCTCTCTCTCTCTCTCTCTCACACACACACACACACTCTTAAGCAAACTCAAAACTTAAAGTCTACTTGCACAAACATCCCTGCACCTATTTTTTCTGATATTTTGTAGGCTTCATCCACTCACAAACTGCTACTGTTTCTGTCAAGTTCATCCAATTCTGTAAAAAAGCAAATAAGCTGTCACTGCTTATTGATTCTCCCGTTATAGTCAATGGGGTGGCATGAAGCTTCACATTTTCTAAAGTGAAGTTCTAATTCAGTCACAAAGTGAAGAGTGTCCTCCAAAGCAGTCTGAACTGAATTGACTCACTTCTTGAAGTGGCATTGAGATTGATTTTTGTATTTGGTGCATGCCCCTAGTTTCAGTCAGAATTGGGTACAGTGGTATCAGATGGAATATACTTTTTGCGCTTCTGTTATTTATTTCAATAAAGTACCCATCTAGAAGTGATAATTCATCATGGTTGAAGTGAAAAGGGAGGAGGCCATGTGTCCATTTGAACTGTGAGACCGGGTGACTGAGTGGAAGGTAACAAAGCAGAAGAAAGGAAGGTCTTCTTCCTCTCTTGAACATATATTGAATTTTGCAGATGCCAAGAGTGATATGGGGTTGGGGAAAGAAATCAAGGAGCTCTCCAAAGTATTGTGGTAATAAATTACTCCAGTCTCCCTCATATTGGTTGGATAAATGCAACAAAAACGGGCAACATTTTCTAGACTGGGTCTTAGAACTGCTTGTCATAGACCCACCAGAAGAGTGGCAACAACCCTGGACTAAATTCTAAATGTTGTCCATGACTTAGTACAAAATGTCGTACTGTAGGTGATTTCTGACTAAGTCATGCTCAGAGTAGTCTCACTGAAACAAATGGACCTTCTCAGAGTATTACTAACATTGGATATTGGCCATTGTGTCTTGCTGCTCAAGAAACAGTAGGGATATATTTTGTTATGAACATGATATATTTTTTTTAATAACATGGATTGCAAATTGACAGTCTGATGCTGTTATAATTCATTAATGACATGTTAAATTGCGTTAATGCACAGATCTCAGCAATAAGGGGTTTCATTTTACTAATCCTCTTGTCATAACATTTTCACAGGGCCAAGTCTCCTGCGTTGCTATAGTTTATATGTCTTGCTGCTTGCTGTTAATGGGGTAACAGAATGTTTTACATTTGCTTCAATGTGTAAAGAAGAAGTGGACAGGTGAGTTTAAAAAGGCCATAGTTCCATACTATTATTTAGCTTTTCTTTGATTTCATGTACTTTGTATGAGGATATTTTATATAATACACACCTCAGAATAATGTGCCTGATAACTGCTTGATGTGTCCTGTTGCTAGAAAATGTAATGATATGAGGAATAAGTGCTTACATTTGAATATCTTACGTGGTTGGGAATCCTGGGAACCTTCTGAAGGGTGTGGGTTATAATGACTCTTGAATAGGTATTTCTCTGAAATTGAATACATATATTCTGTTCTTTCTGTTTCAGAGCTACTTATCTTTTTTCTGACTAGACTCTCCCATTCTTGCTTAACTGATAGTTCAGACTTGTCCACTGTCATAGGAAATGGGATTTAAAGTGGTGCATTCTAAAAAAAGCATTGAAATAATTCAGTAGGTACTAAAAAAAAATCCTATGTTCAAATAATAATATACTTTAAAGTATATGTACTTATAGATCTAGATGTGTGCTTATTATTACAAGAGAGAATGCTGTTGCACTCAGGTCCTGTTTGCCATAGTTGGCCACTGTGAAAACAGAGTGTTGGATTAAATGGGCCTCTGCTCTGATCCAGCGGATTCTCCTTACGTACTTAGATTATTATTATTTATTGAATTTATATACTGCCCTATACCCAGAGGTCTCAGTGCGGTTCACAAAATAAAATCAAAATATAAAACCACAAAATACATAATCAAAATAAAAACAACCAACCCAATTGTAATGATCTCTGGCAGACTCTCTGGCAGTTTTATGTACGTTTATTAACAAAAAGAAACATCCAGAACATAGTTTCTCGCCTGCTCTCATTGATGATAGTTGTACAGTCATTGCTGCTCCCACAGCAGGAAGGACGCCAAACTCCCACCTTTCCCCTCTTGCCCTTCTGTTGCCCTCTTATCCAATCTCCTAGAAATGGGACTGAAAGGCTGCCCTTCACTTTCACTCGACACAGTCTCAGACCTCTGCTTATCTGCTGATTGCCTAGCAGTTCTCTGGCTGCCTTCCAACTCTTCCTCTTGAGAACTAACAGTGTCTTCCTCTGGAAGGGGAGTCGAACTGCTCTTTCTCGACTGTCAGCCAGTTCTGATCTGCAGTCTGTCCCTCTTCCACTTAGCTCGATTTCTGAGTCTGACTCTTCTTCCGTGCACTGGTGACCCACGTTCCTGACACCAATAAAGCCCCCCCCCATTTTAAAAGGGCATAGGCTGTCAATCAAATCAACCAAAGGCCTGGTTAAAAAGGAACATTTTTGCCAGGCACTTAAAGGGGTATAATGAAGGCACCAGGCGAACTTCTCTGGGGAGAGCATTCCACAGATGGAGCCACTGCAGAGTAGGCCCATTCTTGTGTTGCCACCTTCTGGACCTCTTGAGGAGGAGGCACACAAATAAGAGCTTCAGAAGATGATCTCAGAGATCCTGGAGAGCCAGTGTGGTGTAGTGGTTAAGAGCGGTGGACTCGTAATCTGGTGAACCGGGTTCGCTTCCCCGCTCCTCCACATGCAGCTGCTGGGTGACCTTGGGCTAGTCACACTTCTCTGAAGTCTCTCAGCCTCACTTACCTCACAGAGTGTTTGTTGTGGGGGAGGAAGGGAAAGGAGATTGTTAGTCGCTTTGAAACTCCTTAGGGTAGTGATAAAGCGGGATATCAAATCCAACCTCCTCCTCTTCTTGCGGTTGGCCTCATGGTGAGCCATCTCTTCAGTGTGTAGATTCTAATGCCATGTGCTCTACAGATGTGTGTGTTTGCTTGGGGTACCTTCTGTGCTGCAGTAGCTGAAGGATCTTTTAAGTCCCATCTATCTTTATAGAAATGTCACATTGCTGAAAACAAATGTTGAGCTCCATGCTGTTTTGAGATTTTGAGTTACATATTTAGGGTAATGCAATGTACTTTGCTAGCCACTGTCACTGCAACTGAGAGAGTGAGAGAGAGGTTTTTTTGTTATTTCATTTTAAATTTGCTTTTTTCCCAAGTACAATGCACTTTTATGGCTGTGGATTTGTAAAATGTGATTAATTGGAAACTACAGCACCAGCAAATGTATCCTCTAGTGAAAGAAAGCATCCTTGAAGATGCTCATTACAGCATTCTAGACGAAGATCAGTACAATGTTGACTTATCCTCATTTATCATTTTCATGAATTAGTTATTAGCTCACATTTCCTTTACATGTGTGTCTTTGTGAACTAATGAAGCCGTCTGACATAGTACCACTGTGTGTCAAGTAGAGATATGAACTCATTTGGAATAAAGTTTGGGATAATATGCAGGGATCTTGTGTCTTGGGAAAATATTTCTGCAAGTTAAATGTAAATGGAGAGGGGGAAGACGATGTTCTGAACTATCATAGAATTGTAGAGTTGGCAGGGACCCTGAGGGGCATCCACTTCCATCCCCTTGCAATGCAGGAATCTGAACTAAAGCATCCCTGACAGATGGTCATCCAACCTCTGCTTACTTTCGTTTTGGGACATCCCAAGATACCATTATAAGCCTGCAACCACAGAGCAGAAAAATAAATATTGAGAGACAATAATTTTAAGACCCCTGTCCTGCTCTCCAGCATAATCAGTGTTATTTTGATACTAGCTGCTCTAGTTATCACATGTGTAATCTCACCAGTAAACAATGTTCTCAAGAATTTATGAGCACTTCCTTTTAGAAATAAAACTTTGTAGCTATTTAACTGAAGAAACCTTTAATGCTGAGATGAGAAGAGATACCAAATAACCATTTAAATATAAACTTGAGGTGTACATTTTAGATGTGTTTTGACCATTACTTTTTAATCTACATCTCCAGTGTCACAATAATCACAATTTCATATATAAAAATATTGAAAGTAATATCCTGCCTCTTTGCCCAATATAGTATAATAACATCAATGGTATAATAGTGGTTATATTTGTAAAGTAGACAGAAACGGAATGTTCAAGGTATTATGATTATGAAGAGCAGGCGGAAGAGATTGAATCTCTCTCTTTCTCTCTTACTATGTCTGGAGCACTCCTGCTTTTGCTCAGATGGATAAGTTGTCCAGTTAAAGAGGCTAGGGGAGAAAGTGGACAACTTTTGAATGTCATATTAGTTCAGAAAATAAGCCAATCTATTTCTAATTTGGGGGTGGGGGTGGGTGGGAGGTAGCTCGGCTTACTTTCTGAGCCAATGGTTGGGAGTTGATCCATCTCTATTGCTATTCTCATATTACAGATAGGAAGCTGGTATATAGTAGCTCATCTATGGCTATCTATTGAGTTAATAGATACGGGAAGATTTTTATTGGTGACTTGCTGATGAGTCATAAACAAATCTCTTAACTACTAACGATTGAGACTTAACATACTGTATATGCTACCAGATATGGGTCTGCAGCACTTTACCATTGATAATGAATTTTCCTCCTCCATCCCATTCATCTTAGAAAGCAACTTGTCAAGCTCGTAAAAGACGAATACTGAAACCATACGAACTGTTCCTTTTTTGTTTTGTTTTTAGGTACAATTTTGTCATGCTCGCTTTGTCCTTGGTTTTTCTGTGCATGTCCTATTTCTTGACCTATTGGCAAGGCAGCATAGGATTCATCTTTGCAAACTGTTTCAACATGGGGATCCGAATCGCACACAGCATCCGCTACATCCACAACTATTTTGCACAGAGCCCTTACAAGCCTTTAAAGGGCCTCCTTATATCACCGTTGCTGTTGGTAGTTTATGTCATCTGCGGAGTGACCACGGGCTTTTCTGAGGTGGGTAGTGCTTTTTCTTTGTGCTTTTGTTCTGCCAGAACAAGTGAATAAAGTAGTCCTTTTTTTGCTAGTAAGTAACCGGTTAGTTAGTTCCGGTTTATGATGTACACAGAGCATATCTACAGATATGCATAAGATATTGAAACATACCCACATGTAGAGAATTAATTTTTTTACGCTTTGAAATGTTATTTTTTTCTTTGTGTTATTTATTTATTTAAAAAGTTTCTCACTCAGTTTATCCTAGCAGTGCACAACTTATTTTTACGCACACACAAAAATATAAAACTCATAAAGGTGCAGCCTACAGTAGACATGAATGAGTGAGCTGATGATTCAAATGCTTGGGTGAATAAAATTGCTGGTGGAAACACTAATGAAGATGCTAATGAACAGTCTCTGAGGGAACACCGTTCTGTAAAACAGAGTGACAGAAGTTTGTAGCACCTAGACTAGCTTTTATGTGATTGTTTGGCCTACCTAAACTATCTTATAAACACAAGGAGGCTTTACTGGGTTGTAGTTTGGTAAGCATTGGTGCAAAAGTATTACTGTGAAGAGAATTACCAGGTCTGTCTTATATCTGAATCGGAGCATGAACCGTAACTTAAAATAATATATTTCTTAAAACAGTAAGTTAACATTCTGCCTTTCTTTCTTCGTAGGTGTTCCTGTGCTGTGATAAAGGATGGCTGGCCAGGTTAATTCACGTTGCTGTGGGAGCACTGTGTTTTACAGCAACTCTTGCCACTATATTCTTCACAGAGACCAAGCTGATCCATTTTGTTAGGAAACACATTTTGTCAAGATATACCAAAGAAGTGCTAAAATAATCATGTACAGGCTAATTTCTGTACAGTGGTACCTCTAGATGTGAATGGGATCCGTTCCGGAGCCCCGTTCGCATCTAGAAGCAAATGTAACCCGTGTCTGTGGGTCACGTTTTGGTGCTTCTGCGCATGTGCGTGACATCATTTTGAGTGTCTGCGCATGTGCAAGCGGTGAAACCCAGAAGTAACGTGCTCCGTTACTTCCGGGTTGCCGCGGAGTGCAACTCGAACACGCTCATCCCGAAGCACATTCAACCCAAGGTATGCCTGTATATGAAATGTATATATTTGCTATGGAGGAGATATAGGGAGAATTAAATATGTAACTACTATAATATACAGGTGATACTGTCCATGAAACGTACACAACTGGTAACAAGGTAATTCACAGCAATTTAAGCTGATACAGTTGTTCAAAAGTCCAAAATTATACCCGTGGCAAGCAACTTGATAAGTTTACAGTGGAAGGTTACTGCTGCCCGGTATATGAATGCAAATATTACGCTTAATCCTCACTTGCGGAAACCAGTAGCTGGAAAGTACTGGGCATTACTCTTGTGATGCTACACTAATGTCACATTGAACTGTAATATACTTTAGAGACTGGAGGTGCACATCACCTGACTGCTTCTTAACTCTTGACAGTTAGTTTACTCCCAAATTTTATTCTAATCCCAAGACAAAAAAATAGTTAAGTACACTGGAGTCCAGCTATTTGCACTGGCCAGGGAGGAAGTGGTTTTTTTGGGGTGTGTGTGTGGATTTTGCTGTGGCAGCATGAGGCTGGTGCAGCAGAGAGATTGGATTAGGCCTATTTCTGGTAACAAACCAGAATGTCCCATTTGGGAGGTATATGCTGCTGGTATCTTTTGCTTACCAGCAGTTTAGGTGGGCCCAGCCAGGAGTTTGAGAGAGGTGGCGGCCCCCATGCCAGGACAACCGTGCAGAACGTGGTGGATGGGACAGCTCTGCCTCATCAAAACACCCTTCAATTCGGTGGATTGCTGTCTTTAATAGGTAGTTTGTCTGAAATGTCATGTAGTCATGCAAAATTGTTGTTGGACTATGGTGCATTTAGGTTTGAATTGCTTTATTTTATTGTGCCTGAGCCTGGAAGGCACTATAAAAGAATTTAAATTAATTTTTTTGCTGCCCTTATAAGATTATTGCAATCTAGACAAGCATCTCTGGCCCCTGTAAAAAGTGCTATTTGTAGCACATAGCAGCAAACCCCTTAACTACATTGGGACCTCTGAAGAAAATGAGATTTCCACCCCCCCATGTATTCTATATATCATGATTTACCAGTAATTCTTAAAACAGTTGTTAGTAAAAATGGATGGAAGAGGCATAAAACAAGCACAGGATTTTCATATATTGATGCCTTAACTATTTTAAAAATAGTTTTGAGGGCTGCTGTAAGCCAATGTTTTGATAGCCTTATAGGGGAACAGGAAGATTGGTAAACACAAAAGTCAGAATACAGTATTACAAGAATATATATGGACAAATAAGGTTTGTTGTCAGTAAAACTGAAACTTGAAAAGTATTAAGAACATAACTGTTTACTATAAACATCTCTTATTTTGTTTAACACAAACAAATCAAGCCTAAAAGTGACTGTTCCTATTTCCTTCAGCTTGAGGTATTGCAATGTATAGGATTGCACTATAAAGGCCTCATCACACCTAAATTTTGAACAAGACTATAACAAGTGTGTGTGTGATATGGTAAGAGTGTCAGCTGAATCATATTCTGCAGTATAATGAGACTATGGTTGAGGAAATATGTTCTATGATTTACAATTAGAAAATGGTTCAGCTGTCTGTTTTGAAAACTGGACATGTAGGAGACATAATTTGAGGGTGGTCCATACAAAATTTTGGGGAAATTATTATTATTATGACTGAGTTAAACATTTGCTAAGAGAGTAGCATGTTGACAGATGCTGTGCATTTTTCTTTTATGGACTATGCTAGGGTATTTTTAAAAATAGCCATTTGTACTGCATCTTGTACTGGGGAAATGGTTTGTTGTGTTAGTTTAAGGGGCACATCTAGTATGTGCTGTTTTGACAAATAGTACTCTTGGTATGTAGTTTTTTTTCTTATTGAAGAGACGTTTTTCTGGCCAATGTTAGTCAATAGACTTGATTATTCTGCTGTTGCCAGGTAACAGTTTTTGGCCAATCTTAGCCTCAGGAAGTACAGGAGCTTGCTGTTGCTAGGCGAGATTCACACAGACCAGGCCTCAGCCTTGAAGAGTTGTCCAAAATGTTAACAGTTAAACCAACAGGTTGTTTAATTGAATGTATTTTTTTATAATATATGTTTTCTAGCATGCTCATGAAATGTTCTTGTGGAATCAGGATTGACTTCTGTTTTCTGCTCATAAGTATGCATACATTGCCAATTCATTGTTTCAAAAAATGTCAGAAACAAATTAAAAGGTTTCTATAGAGGCAACACCTTTTTTTAGTTAAATGTATAATTTGTCTCCAGAGTTTGCAACTGTTTGTTATCTTGTATGGCAGGGATATACATTTAAGAATGCAGCAAAGTTGTAGGGGGCCAAAACATACCTGTGATTGTAAGCTGTGATTAATGAAAGTGAATGGGTCTGTTCTTCTTTGTTGTTGGTTAAAAGTGTATGTCTTTTGGGTTGCTGGATTTTAGAAATTCTGCATTCCTTTCACTGTAATTCTAAACACACTAATGAGCAGGCTTTGTTGAATGCCATGGGATATACCTCTGGAGAAATGTGCTTAAGATTGTAACGCAAGACCCAAAATGAGTAAAAAAAATAATTAATGTTAAAATTGAATAAGTCCTTAAATTTGTACTTCTGAAAGAAAAATATCCTTGGTTGCTAACTTGGGTGTGTGTGTGAATGTAAAAGTGCTAGTGGAAAGCACACTTGGTGGCAAATGTCAATCAACTTGTGAGGCAGTTGCTAAATGTATTGTGTTGAAAGATGCTTTCTTCATTGCTATCTTTGACCCATTGACTTATTTACAGGCACACTCCTGATTCTGCCTTGTAGGGTCATGTGTAGGCACTGCACGAGTTGTAAATCAAATGTTTAAATTATTTAATTTTGATTAATTTCCCCATGTAATCTTACCTACAAAAATCCATACCACAGCAAATATATATCCTACAAGATAGACTAAACAACACAAACTGCCTCTCTGGAATTAGTTTTAACATTTCTCCAAAGTTTGATATAATCTGAATACGTATTATTGAAGCTCTGCCTTATAAAACAAAAAGTTGGAATATTTTATATTCTGAAAGTGAAGTCAAGTCTGGTTCTATTTTCTTTCCTGTCTTAATTTTATTATAATAAAAAAAGCAAATCTTACTCTGTTTTGATAACTCTTTGTAGTTCATATAGATCTCCTTCTCCAAAGATTCCAACTGTGGTCTATAAAGAAACTGTGGTCTCGTAATTCCTTAAAATGGGAATCAGGCCAGATGTTGTTGAACTACAACTTACATCACCTCTGGCTATAGTTGCTGGGGCTGGTGGGATTGTAGTTCAGCAGCATCTGGAGGGTTACATTTTTCACACTATGCTATAAACTATGGGAGGCATTCACCCACCACATCCTATTAGCACTAAGGTTTCCAGTTGTGTAGTAGGACTCCCCCCCTCCTCCCCATGCATGTGACTTGCACCCTCTGAAAATCTGCCCCAGAGGGTTGGGGGATCCCAGAAAAGATTTAGGGAGAGGAGATGTGAGAAGAACATGCAATTGCACAAGGAGAAATCCTTGCACTGATGGAAGCAGAGACTATATTGGATCCCCCCCCCCTTTGGAGTGTTGAAAGAAGAAGAGTTTGGATTTGATATCCCACTTTATCACTACCCGAAGGAGTCTCAAAGCGGCTATCATTCTCCTTTCCCTTCCTCCCCCACAACAAACACTCTGTGAGGTGAGTGGGGCTGAGAGACTTCAGAGAAGCGTGACTAGCCCAAGGTCACCAAGCAGCTGCATGTGGAGGAGCAGAGACGCGAACCCGGTTCACCAGATTACAAGTCCACCGCTCTTAACCACTACACCACACTGGCTCTCCAGTGTGAAACTGGCTCTTCAGTTTAAACTGGCTCTTCAGTTTAAACTGAAAAACAGTTTATTTTTTTATTTTTTTTTTTTTTATTGAAAAACTTTATTGCAATCAGATATACTTTCTCATACAAAAGTGATTGTATCGTAAAAAAAAAATACAATACAAATAACACATTAAAACACTTGCTTCTAAAAAAGAGGAATAACAAAAACAAAAAAAAAGTAGAGAAAGAAAAAGAAAAAAGAAAAAAAAACCAAACATCACAAAGTAAACCACTTACAATCATTCCCTTACATACAGTTGACTTCCATTAACCTCAGCTTTGGATTAAATATTCTACTTTTATCATCTGCAGTTATTTTCATTTATCTTTATATGTCGAAGGAGTTAAGCATCATCTACTGTTAAGTTATTAATTCTCAAATTAATCTCAAGGTAGCTTATGAATTTAGACCATTCTTCTATCTTTTTTATCGGTTTATCTCGCCTAATATATTGTGTAAGTCTCGCCAATTCCAGGTATTGATATACTTTCTCCTGCCATTCTCTCATTGTAGGTATTTCTGGAGATTTCCAATTCTTTGCTATTAGAATTCTCGCAGCGGTGGTGGCGTATTGGAAGAAAGTCTGATCTGTCTTTTTTATCTCTTCTCCTATCATCCCTAGGAGGAACGCTTCAGGCTTCTTGGGAAAGTTATACTTCAAAATTTTCTTTAACTCCTCATAAACTTGACCCCAGAAA
Source organism: Podarcis vaucheri (assembly GCF_965113315.1). Taxonomy (NCBI): domain Eukaryota; kingdom Metazoa; phylum Chordata; class Lepidosauria; order Squamata; family Lacertidae; genus Podarcis; species Podarcis vaucheri. The sequence continues at coordinate 81,259,546 of NC_138760.1, read as the reverse complement.
CCCTTCACTTCCTCACAGGTCCACCAGATATGGAGGAAAGTCCCCACCTTATCTTTACATCTCCAGCAGGTATTATCTGCTGTTCTATACATTCTCGCTAGTCTTGCTGGGGTCAGATACCAGCGGTACATCATCTTATACATATTCTCACGTAAGTCAGCACATACGGTAAATCTCATCCCTTTTTTCCATAATATTTGCCATTTGTCATATCCTATCTCATATCCTAGATCTTTGTTCCATTTAATCATTACTTCTTTAATTAACACTTCTTTATTTTCACTTTCCAGCAATTGCCTATACATCTTAGACAGTAATTTGCTATTACTCTCCATAATCTCGGTTTGGTATCTTGATTTATTTTCTCCCATACCTATTCTCTTATGTTCCCTCCATATTGCACTAACTTGGTGAAGGTGGAACCAATCCTTAATCTTCTCTTTCAATTCATCCTGTGTTCTTAGTTTCCACCCTTCTTCTGTTTTAATTAATAGATCCTCATAAGTCCATCTTTTACCGGTCATATTTAATTTCTTTATTTTAATGATATCCACGGGTGAAAGCCACCAGGGAGTATTTTGTTCAATCACATTTTTCTTCCTGTTCCAAACTTCTATGAGTGATCCCCTAATTATATGGTTAGTAAATCCTCTATGGACCTTGTCCTTTCCCTGCCAAAGGTAGGCATGCCACCCAAATCTTAAATCAAACCCTTCCAGGTCTAATAGATCAGTATCTTTCAGGGAGGCCCAGTCCTTTATCCATAGTAGGCATGCCGCCTCATAATAGAGCCTTAGGTTCGGTATGCCAAAACCCCCTCTTTCCCTAGCATCCATCAAATATTTAAGTTTCACCCTGGGTTTCTTCTCTTGCCAAATGTATTTGGTCAGGGTCTTTTGCCAATTTTTAAAGCAGGTGGTGCCTTTTATGACTGGCAAGTTCTGGAACAGGAATAGCAATCTCGGGAGGATACACATCTTAATCGATTCCATCCTCCCGGTCCAAGATAGATTCAATCTACGCCAGATGTTCATATCTTTCTTAATTTCCTTCCATAATTTATTATAATTATCCTCAACCAAATTAATATTCTTTGGGGACAACCAAATTCCCAGATATTTCACCTTATTTACTACTTTAATATTCACCTGTTGTTCTAACTGTGTTCTTTCTTGTGCGGTAAGGTTCTTTGTTAGTATTTTAGTTTTCCCCCTATTTAGCTTGAATCCGGATAATTTGCCATACTCTTCCAAAAGTTCTATCGCCTTACTGGTGGTTTCAGATGGGTTCTCGAGGAAAAAGACTAGGTCATCTGCGTAAGCTTTTAATTTGTACTCTTTCTCTCCAATTCTTATACCCTTAATGCTCGGGGTCGTTCTTATTTTATTTGCGACTGTTTCTAACACCAAAATAAACAATAAGGGTGACAAAGGGCAGCCCTGCCTTGTACCTTTCATAATCGGAAAATACTTAGTCAAATTATTATTAACAATCAACCTGGCCTGCTGCTCTTTATAGATTGCCCTGATACCCTTCAGATAGGGGCCTCTTATACCCACCTTGTCGAGTTTTTGTAGCAGGAATTCCCAAGACACACAGTCAAAAGCTTTTTCTGCATCGACAAAGATAAGGGCCGCTGGGACATCTGGTCTTGCCTCTAAAAACTCCATAATATCTAATACATGCCGGACGTTGTCTCTCAATTGTCTACCCGGTAAGAATCCCACTTGGTCTCTATGTATATATCTATTTAGTAATTTTTTGAGTCTGCTTGCCATAATGTCTGCGAAGATCTTATAGTCGCAATTTAATAATGAGATTGGCCTATAATTTTTTAAATCTGTCTTTTCGCTTTCGGTCTTAGGGACTAATGTAATATACGCCTCCTTCCAGGAGCTAGGAATCCTCCCTTCTCGGAGAGTATTATTAATAACCTCCGTTAGTACCGGCACTAATAGATCTATCATTTTTTTATAATATTTTGCCGGTAGGCCATCCGGACCGGGGGACTTCCCGTTCTTCATTTTATTAATAGCGTCCCGGACCTCTTTTACAGACACCGCATTATTTAGATATATACAGTCCTCTTCCGTAATGAATTTCCTTTCTTCTTGATTCAGATAGTTCTCTATTTCTACACTGCTCTCTTCTCCTTTTTCATACAGCTTTTCAAAGAAGGCAACAAACCTGTTTTCAATATCCTCTGGATCTTCTATTACCCTTTCATCTATTATAAGTTTATTAATCACATTTTGTTTCCTTCTTTTCCTAAGCTGCCAAGCAAGTAACTTCCCCATTTTATTTGCCGACTCAAAATATTTCTGTCTCGTAAATTTAATTTTCTGTTCTACCTCTAGATTCAGAATAGCTGAGTATTGGGACCGCAGCACCCTCACCGTTTGATTGGTTATTTCGTCCGTCGGATCTAAAGCAAGTCTTCTTTCATAGTCTCTCAATTGTGCTAAAATATCATCCTTCTTTTTCTCCCTTAACTTCTTTCTATAGCTGTTTTGTTGTATTAGAAAGCCCCTTAGGACGGCCTTACCAGCATCCCAAACCAGCTCTATTGGGGTATCTCTATTTAGATTCGTCTCCAAATAGTCTCTCAAAGTTTTTTTTGCCATATCCAGTACTTCCTCATTTTCAAATAAATATTCGTTCATCCTCCACCTGAGCTGCCCTTTCAATTCGTTTTTAATTTCCAAGGTCAAGGGGCAGTGATCCGACAGGGTCCTGGGTAATATCTCACATCTCTTAACTCTCCATACCATAGCCCTGGTCACCCATATCTGGTCAATCCTACCCCAGCTCTGGTGTGGCTCTGAGTAATGAGTGAACTGTTTTGTTGTGGGGTTCCGATGCCTCCAGATGTCAATTAGATCTAAATTTTCCACTAACTCATTAAATGAGTTAGGGAGCTTCCCCCTGTTTACGTTCCTTTGGTTCTCACTTCTATCTATACTCGGTATTGGGACCCCGTTCCAATCTCCCAACAAAATTAACTTATACGGTTCCAATTCCAACAACATACTTTCTAATTTTCCAAAGAACTCAGTTCTGTTTGTATTTGGTGCATAGACCGACACCACGTTAATTCTTTCCCCTCTAAAATTTAATTGAATACCTAGTATTCTACCTTCTTCATCTTTACAGATTAGTCTTGGTTCCCACCTTTCTTTAGCATAGATTACCACTCCTTTTTTTTTGTTTACCTCCGAGTTTACAAATTCCATTCCTAAGTTTTTATTCACCAAAATATGTTTATGTCTCTCTGCAATATGGGTTTCCTGAAAACAAATTACATCGTATTTTTTATTTCTCAAAACTTTTTGGATTTTATTCCTTTTAATTTTCTCATTCAACCCATTCACGTTCCATGATAAAAATTTTAAGGTATCCAACATTGTCTTAGTTCTCTAACTGCTTTACCTCAAATCAAAATTCAAGTTAAAAACCGATGCCTTTGCTTCCTAGGAACCCCTCCTCTTCAACCGCCCCTTCTCCCACTGCGGCTTCTTCATCTTCATCTCCAGAGTCTAACCCCCTCTCTCCTTGGCCTTTCACACTTCCCTCCCTCTCTTCCTTCCTCTCTCGCCCATTCCCTCTCACCTCTTCTTTACTTCGTACTCTATATTCTGTCCTTCCTAACTCTTTTTCATATCTTCTTAGAAACTTCTCTGTTTCTTGTATGTCCATTAGTTTAAATTTCTTATCTTTATAAAAGAAAGAAATCCCCTCTGGGAACTCCCATCTATATTCTATTCCATTTCTCTTTAGAGCCGCGACCACTTGTCTGTAGCCCTCTCTTTTTCTTAATAATCTAATTGGAATCTCTTTATAAATGATAATGGGCCTCCCTTCAATTCTAAGTTTGTTACGGTAACTCGTCCTTAATATTAAATTTCTCATTTCAAGGGAATTGAATATCACCAGACAGTCTCCCAAAAATTTGTTAGTTTTTAGATGCTGGGGTCTAGACATTCTAAATGCATTATCGATCGTTAAAGCTACCTCTTCCTCTGCCAAACCCAACCAATTAGAGAGCTCCTTAGTCATTTTCTTTCTTACATCCTCATTTCTTTCTTCTGCCACCCCTCTGAATTTTAAGTGGAGCTGCTTTTGCCGCATGTCGGCCATAGCAAGGTTATCCCAAATCTTGTCCTGTGCCTTATTTATTTCGCCCAACTCCTCCCTCATCCTCCCCGTTTCTCTTTTCTGTTCCCTCATTTCTTTCTGTAATTTCTTATTGGACTCCTCAATCATTTTGGATTTTACTGACAGATCTTGAATTTTGGATGAGAGTTCTCCTACTGCCTCCTCTATTTTTTTGTCAATCAGGTCTTGCATATCCCCTAGCTTGTTTTCCATATGTGTTTCATTTTGTTTAAATTCTTCCTTTATTTTGATCCATAAGCTATCTAGATCTTTAATCTCCTCCTGACGCGATGCCTTTCTTTCTCCTGGGGTCCCGCCCATTCTCTTAAGGTCCTTCCCCTCCTTCCCCATCATTCTTTATAACACTCCCCCCTTCCAACCCTTCCTCCTTTCCTCTCAAGGAGCGTTCACCCGGGATAACCTATAATGAATCTAATCTGGCAGTACCTTCTGCCCCTGTATATAAACACCTAAGCACATAAACACCTAAGCACATAAACACGTATCAGCATATATGGGCCCTGGCGAGGCCGCAATTCCCCGGGATACTCTCTTAACTACAAGAAATGTAGGGATACAAAAGATAAGGGGAGAGAAAAGGGAAAACCGTGGGGAAGATGCCAATCCAGAAAATGGCGCTTAGTCACTTAATCCGCTCACAGGCCTTGACCTTCTCTTTTACTTCTCTTAGTCCTCTCCAGGTCCTTTACCTGCTCTCACCTACGTCCCACTCAATATCCAATGAGAGGAGAAGGAGAGAAAGGAGAAAGGGTAGAAGGTCAGGGGAAGGATAGGTTTGCTCTTAAACGCGTAGTTGTCCTGCACCGTTTCTCCCCCAATACATTCAAGCTCAGTCCTGGTTAATATACACCGACGCTTCGAAAGCTTCCGACACTCCTCATTCAGACCCAGTCGCTGAAGAGTGCTCTGTATGGTTGGTTAGGCTCAATGCCTAGTTTCTCCGTTAAAAGCCAGCTTCTTAAAATGGCTTAGAGTAGCACCCAAATCAGCTGTTGGCGTCACTGCTTGGAATGTCTTTTATATGACTCAGGTCGCAAATCACATATCAAACCCTTGCCGCATCTCCCTTGTCGTGTTCTTACCAACTTATCCGGATATATGTCCACAAGGGAGTCAATAGCATTGAAGAAAAGAAAAGTCAAGAAAAACAACAACGTAACCAAAAGAAGGAGCCTCTCCGGAGGACTTAAAAGAAGCGTTAATCACAGTTTATGTCCCAAGATTAGCGTTGAACTTGTTTAGTATACCTTAGTAGCGTCCGTATAGGCGTTGTGTTTATCTAGTGTAATAGTTTAATATAGTCAATAAAAATCGTTGTGGTCTATATTTATTCTCAGTTCGGTTCTAACTCATTCAGTCAGACTGACTACTAACCTCCTCACTCCTGCGACTCTCTTTCTGCGCCATCTTGACTCCGCTGCTGAGGAAAATCCCGAAATAGCAGACAAAAGTTTAAAAAAAATACCCAGACGTCTCCTAGCTTCTCACCAACTGCGCGCTTAACTAGTAAGCGCTTTGAGCAAAGAAGAACCTTTTCTCACGCTGGAGACCCCGTTCTATCTCAAGAGAATTCCAACGCTTTCGCAGTTGAAGCTCCAGGCGTTTCGCTGTGGAATCGGCACTTCCCAATTTGCGCTGGCGGTCGCCGATCTTTCACGCTCTCTCTGTCTTTGCCAGAAAGGCTAGGACGACCGCGTCCACGCTGCGGGTTGCCTCACCCCCAAGGGTTCCCCCCCTGAGGTTTCGGGGGTGCGCTGCGCCCTTGCGTCTCCCCCACACTTCCACAGCGCCCAGAAAGCCGAGAGCTAGCTTTCTGCGCTTCCTCACTGCTCGCGTCCGGAACCGGAAGCTCTTAAACTGAAAAACAGTTTAAACAGTTTGGGGGAGGGCTGTGAAGTATTTATCCTTTGGGCAGCTATGGAACTGAGGCTAAAGTTCTAAATGGAAAGAACATGAAATAAGACAGAGCAGATACTGGGTTGAAAGGCAAAGAGCTTAGATAAACAAAAGTGAAAGGAAACTGAGGAAAGAGGAAAAGACTGCCTGCAGTCAGGACAATGGAAGTGAGTTGGTAAAGGAGTTGGAAGGCTGCAGACCAAGGAGGGGATGAGGGACGAGCATTGAATTTCATGTATTTTGATTCCAGACCTGTAAAACAGATGATTATCAGACTTTTCTCTGTGCCATATGTCTGAAAAGAAATTTGGGCTTAATAATAATAATTAATATTATTATAAAAATTGAATGTTGGACAGAAGGAAATGTGTTTCATGAAATTGAGAGGTGAGAAGGTTCCTGTGATTAATTTGCTTCATCTGTCACTGTTCAGTTATTTCATGGCCATCAGTTCCATCATTTTATGTAATTTTTCGATCAAAAAGCCATGGAATATGAAGAGGAATGCAGCAATAATTGAGCAAATGGATTAATTAACAAAATGCTCTTCTGATAGGTACGTTAAGAAGTTTGCATTAAAGCCCTTCAAAATGACGGAAATTGGCTCAAATACTGTCCATTGTTTATATGTCTCTGTTTTTACATGGTCAATTCGTGAAGATGTTTACATTCTACTGACTTTGCCCTTGGCAAATGTTGTTCTTGGAGCAGTGAGCCGATTTGCAAATAGAAACCATCTGGCTCTGCTTTGTGGATGAATGGGTGTTAAGGAACAACCCCTACCCTTAATTTTAAAAGGCCTTTTGATTTTAAAAGAACTTTCAAGGTAACAGTGCCTTTTTGAAAGGCTGATTCTGGACCTGAACTAAAGTTGGTGGAGCGAAAATTGCGCCACCTGGGTAGACTGGTGCTAAGAGATTAGAGATGGGGTTGGGAGAAAGTTATTGATCAGTGTTGGTTGAGTAGACCTACCAACTGCACTTGTAAAGGCAGGAGGGTACTGGATAGACAGGATCCTACTTGCAAATGGTTTGTATGAGTCCAGCTAACAACAATGAGATCTTAAAGAATTTGAGCTTATGGCAACAAATGGATTAAAATATTAGAGGCCAGAGGCTCAGGTCAAGTCTAAAAGCAACAACAAGATTTGAAAGGGCCAGAGGTAGACACCAAGACAGGCCACTGGTTGAGCTCTTAAGGTAAGGGCCAGACTTTCGTATAAATTATCCTCATGATTATTCTTTCTTGGGCAGTTTTGATGACTAGAAAAGAAAGAGCAACCAGGCTTTTATTCTTGGTGTTGTTGTAAATAAAAATTGCCCTTTTCCCTTATGGGGTATTCAAGAACCCATATAGAGTCCTTACATAGGTTCCCTATTGGTAGGAGAGAATAACAGAGGCCAACCAGAGAATATTGAGAAGCAAAGCAACTAGTAAGCTTGATCTTTATTGATCTGTTGCAACAGGGTGCTCCCCTCACCCGCAGGAGAGTGGAGGAACCCCAAAAAATGGCGTACAAGGCCTTATAAAGACTTTTGAAATTCCCACCCTGTAGATCAAGACCACCCCCAGAAACATCATACATACATCACAGAAAGGGTGTAACCTAAGACCACCCCTCAGATACATCATACCTACATCACAGAAAAGGCGGTCTTAAAACAGAAATTTGAATGTTGTTTTTCTCCTGTCGTTGTTTATCTCCTGTCTGGCAGGTTACTTGATTGGATTGCCTGGGTAGCCTGGCCAGTCTTTTACTTACTAAATACTTAGTTCGTGGGCCAAGTCACAGGCTCACACCCTATTCAAACACAGACATACTCTTAAGACAAGACTTGTGAAGAAAAAAACAATGGGGAGGCTTTTCCATTTTCCTTTGACCTTGCAGAGAAAACATTTGGTCAGTTTGAGACAATTTGAAAATAAAAATGGTTCCAGGTCGGTCTTCCTATGCTGATCTATGTATGTGCTTGGTTGGTACACTTATGAACATTTAACATATATCTAAGACCTCAAAATTCCTATCACAGTGTACAGCTCATGCACTCAGTTTCCAAAACATCATGGACCTTATATTATGGCCATACTTATTTTCCAGTCCTCTTTATGTCAGGCCTAAACGTCAAAACATTGGGATTAGACAATAAAATACATAACAGCAATGGTGTTGCTATAAGTTATAAATGCCCTTAGAAAGTACATCAAGCCCACTGGAAGTATTCTTCACAAATGTTCCTTGAATATTTTCATGTGCAAATTCTGGTGGATTGTGGATAGTAGAAATAAAAAATGAATGCTTTTCAAAATTTTAATAAACTTTGCACGGATGGCTTACGTGCTTTCAGTTTCGATGCCAAGTTGAAACCTCTACATTCCAAATTCTGTTTAATTACTCTCTTGTATGTGACGGACTCACTAATCCTTCTGTGTTCTGAAACTGTTCACTAGGAGAAAATGCGTTACAAATGCAGCCCTTTGTTCTGTCGAACTGTCAGCTGAAGTGAGGCTGAGTACAGCTAGAAGCAGAACATGTGCTAGTTGAGAGCTAATTACTAATGAGGACGAGAAGTGGGTTTTTTAAATAAAGAAATAACAATGAACCTTGCTGCCTGGAAGTGTTAACAAGAGAAAACAAATAATTTCTTAAAAGGTGAGAGGAATTGGCTTAATTTGTGGGAAGCAAGGGCCTCTTTTGCTACCCTTATGTAGCAGCATCTGCGTATGTGTGGTCAACATGCAATGTGTTCTTCTACCTGGAGGAAGGAAAAGCCCTGCTGAATCAGACGGAAGACCCATCCTCTCAGCACCCTATTCCCAGTTTTCCACACTGGCCAACCAGGTGCCTATGGGAAGCCCCCAAAGGGACATGAGCACATCACCCTCTTTGTTCATGTTCCCCAGCAACTGGCATTTTGAAGCATACCACTTACATTACTAGCAGTAGTACATAGCTATCATGACTTAATAGCTACTAAAAGACAGATTATTGGAGCATAAGGCTAACCTTTGAAAACGAACCATGTTGGTGGCCGTCACTCTATCTTGTGGTAGGGAATTCCATATAGTTCAGGCATAAGCAAACTTGGCCCTATAGATGTTTTGGGACTACAACTCCCATCATCCCTGACCCAGTGGGAGTTGTAGTCCCAAAACATCTGGCGGGCCGAGTTTGCCTATGCCTGATATAGTTTATCCACTGTATGAAATACTAACTGCTTTTGTCAACTCCTGAGTCTTACAAGATTCCGTGTCCTTGGCTGGTCCCGAGTTCTATCATCATGAGAGAAGGAGAAAAAACTTGCCCTCCACCTACTTTTTTTGAAAATTTTATAGACTTCTATCACATCCCTCCTTACTTGCCTTTTTTCTGAACTAAAAAGTTCCAAACGTTGCTCGTTTTGGTTACCTTTCCTGAATTTTTTCCTCTTCTTTGATAATGTTTATCTATCTGAGTCACGATTCAGGAGTAGGAGGGAAAGTTCAGAACTGGATGGAAATGGAAGATATCCCAACAGTTTCCTCATCCCCCCCCCTGCCCCCCGCTGCCTAGTGGCATGCTCGCTTATGAGACATGCCTTGTGGGAATGCTGAGATAGCAAGTGCCTGCTCTTGTCAGGACCAGTGAGTCTGCTTCCATCTGAGGAAGCAGTACCTGCTTTTAGGCACCTGGGGACACTCTGCAGTTTTGGCTCTGGTTCAGACATTGCTTTCTGTTCTGCTTCCCCCTCACTTGCTCAAAGGCCTTCCCAAAATACACTGAGGCTCTGTGCTCTGCAGGAAGGTTTGAGGGGCAGCCAGCATCCCTGCTCTCCCCCAAAGCGACTGAAGTCAAGGTGGAAAGGAGAGATCCTTCTTCCTCCAGCTTGGGTTTCCACACTTCCATCCCAGTCTGTTTCCTCCTCCTGTAAACCCAAACCCAGTCCCAGTCCCTACAGCGCTGCAGGCTTCTACAGAATTCTGCTTCCAGCGGCCATTTCTAAGGTTTATTGATTTTCAGATTTAGGTTCTGTGCTGCTGCTGTTGTAAGCAGTCAACCAATTTGGCTCTTGCTTTTTTAATTTCTTGCAAGCTGGCGTTGGTCTTGAGGTGCTATCTTTCAACATGAGTGAGCCTGCTTGTTCAGAAAATAGAAGGGAAAATTGAACGAGGCATGTCAATGTCTCACTAGCATTTATCTAATGCTAGTGTGAATTCCAGTGTGTGATTTTTACTTGACATGGTAAAGTTTACATAACGATTGAAACACAGGACATGAAAATGATGTGCTGTGAAATCACAGGGCACTAAGCAAAAACACTGTTCCGGAAACAAATTGCTTCAGCCACCAGAATTGGGGTTGGGATGCTTAAGAATGTTTGCCTAATCATTTTCATCAGTTTCGTAAATTGCTTCAGCGGGTTTGTTTAGGTTTCCCTGCAGCTGTGAATTAGGCTTTAGAGGGCTGGGGAGAGAAATGCAGCAACCAAATATAATGTTGCTCTGTCACTAAAGCACTCATAGCTGCCCATGAATGCGGCTTGGAAAAAGAAGAAGAAAGAAGGCAATGACACCATATCTGGTTTGAGGAGACTATAGATAGCTATACAGTATAAGCGCCATGTAATTTGGGAAAACTGGAGTGCAACAATGACGCCCAGACTGATAATGGTACCTTTCAGAGCACTGATCATATTGCAGGGTTTTGTTAGCCAACTCAAGTCACGGAAGTGGAGGAAGACCACAGTGCTTCAGGCAATGGATGAAGGGCTGGCAGGACTATTAGGTAGAGTGAGGCAGCCACATCAAGTGTGGATGCTGAGGGGTTGGGAGTAATGGCAAGGTGTTGGAGAATGGAGCTGTGGGGGCCAGGCAGTCACCAAGCCTGCCACCCTCCAGCTATGGAGGGTGTCCCGTCTCCAGGATCAAAGTTAGAGTCAGCTGCTGGTCCAGTTAGCCTTAAATGGGGAGCAGGTTGCTGCCTTGACTTTTGTATCAGGCAGCAAAATGTCTTAGGCTGGCTCTGGTTCACACACACTAGTTCATTACTTGATGGCGTGGGGCAGAGCCAAGGATGAGGCGGCCTGACTGATTCATTTGCAGGGCTGGTTCATGCAAGGTGTGCCTGTGTGAAACAAAATGCAGAGTGTGTTGGGACCATTCCAGTCAAACACACCCAACTATACAGGGTTAGATACTGAAGTAAAATATGTCAATGCTCTCAAATATTCAGGCAATATTTTCAGTTGAGGTCAGACAGGCCCGTCCTGACTGAACTTCTGGTGCCTACCAAAGGCAGCTGCTTCTATTTCAATTACAGCAGTTGAAGTTTAATTTTATATATTTATTTTTAGCATCTTTGTAAATGGCTTAGAGACTATTGCAGTTAAGTGGTATGTAAACGGTTTAAATTAAAAACAACAACAATATTCACACATTCACACATTCAGAGAATGTTGTTGTTGTTTTAGTCGTTTAGTCGTTTCCACAGGTTTCCAAACTAACCTGTGCTTTATACTGAGCAGTCCATTAGTCCATGTAGATCAAGGGTAGCCTCCTAGTGTCCTCCAGGGATGGATCTACACTGACTTTTTAAACGTTATTAGAATGCTATTAGATTTGTTGTTGTTTAGTCGTTTAGTCGTGTCTGACTCTTTGTGACCCCATGGACCAGAGCACGCCAGGCACTCCTGTCTTCCACTGCCTCCCGCAGTTTGGTCAAACTCATGCTGATAGCTTTCAGAACACTGCCCAACCATCTCGTCCTCTGTCATCCCCTTCTCCTTGTGCCCTCCATCTTTCCCAACATCAGGGTCTTTTCCAGGGAGTCTTCTCTTCTCATGAGGTGGCCAAAGTATTGGAGCCTCAGCTTCAGGATCTGTCCTTCCAGTGAGCACTCAGGGCTGATTTCCTTCAGAATGGAGAGGTTTGATCTTCTTGCAGTCCATGGGACTCTCAAGAGTTTCCTCCAGCACCATAATTCAAAAGCATCAATTCTTCGGCGATCAGCCTTCTTTATGGTCCAGCTCTCACTTCCATACATCACTACTGGGAAAACCATAGCTTTAACTATACGGACCTTTGTCGGCAAGGTGATATCTCTGCTTTTTAAGATGCTGTCTAGGTTTGTCATTGCTTTTCTCCCAAGAAGCAGGCGTCTTTTAATTTCGTGACTGCTGTCACCATCTGCAGTGATCATGGAGCCCAAGAAAGTAAAATCTCTCGCTGCTTCCATTTCGTCCCCTTGTATTTGCCAGGTGGTGATGGGACCAGTGGCCATGATCTTCGTTTTTTTAATGTTGAGCTTTAGACCATATTTTGTGCTCTCCTCTTTCACCCTCATTAAAAGGTTCTTTAATTCCTCCTCACTTTCTGCCATCAAGGTTGTGTCATCTGCATATCTGAGGTTGTTGATATTTCTTCCGGAAATCTTAATTCCAGCTTGGGATTCATCCAGCCCAGCCTTTCGCATGATGAATTCTGCATATAAGTTAAATAAGCAGGGAGACAATATACAGCCTTGTCGTACGCCTTTCCCGATTTAAAACCAATCAGTTGTTTCATATCCAGTTCTAACTGTAGCTTCTTGTCCCACATAGAGATTTCTCAGGAGACAGATGAGGTGATCAGGCACTCCCATTTCTTTAAGAACTTGCCATAGTTTGCTGTGGTCGACACAGTCAAAGGCTTTTGCATAGTCAATGAAGCAGAAGTAGATGTTTTTCTGGAACTTTCTGGCTTTCTTCATAATCCAGCACATGTTTGCAATTTGGTCTCTGGTTCCTCTGCTCCCTCAAGATCCAGCTTGCACTTCTGGGAGTTCTTGGTCCACATACTGCTTAAGCCTGCCTTGTAGAATTTTAAGCATTGCAAAAATAAAAATATCAGAAGTGACTTTTGAAAGAACCCTTTAGAACAAATTCATTTTAATCGATTATTCTTCAACCCACTTTGTGTGTTTTCTGGGCAATGAGAATTCATTCCCTGGGTTAGCCCAATCATGGCAGAAAAATGTTTGTTGTTTTAAGGGATTGGACTATTTCATTGTTTTAATGGTAAAGGTCTCTCCTTTAATTTAACCTGTCATCTATAGTTGCTTTGCATCTTCTTTCCAACTGTGTTTCACTGACATAAGATGAACAGTTCTTCTTCATCTCCAATTCTGTTTTTGGCAGCAGTGTAAATACGTATTGATTAAAGTCATGGCTTTCTCTTTAAAGTCAATAACCTTTGAATAACATTAGCTGGAAACTGTAACAAATGTGTCTGATGATGATGGATTGTATTTTGAGGTGAAGTGTTTTGTGTGCTGGAAGAGGAACCTTTTGCAGAAATCTTCATAAGTAAATTTGGGACAGTTGTGTATCAGTCAGCAGCAGCCTTCAGGTCTAACTAGCTCCAGGCAGCATGAAGGGATCCTGTGGATTCAAATCCCTGCTCAGCCATAGACCTTAGCCTATCAGGGCCAGATATGGGTGGAATCTGGAAAGAGTCGGGACTGAAGGGAAAAGGCAGGACTGGGAAACAAGTAGAGGTCACAACAAAGCACCACCAGCATCAGACAGCAAATGCTAACACTCACATACACCTCCTTGTTCAACCTCAGCTGAAAAAGGAAGCCATGTAGATCCTTTCCAGCCCAGCAGGAGCCAATGTTCAGCTTAGGTGCAGCCAGGAAGATCTGGAAGGTTCTTCCCTGATGGGTTGCAGTTATGCAGTTAACCACACGGGGCAGTGACCAGCAGTTCCCGACACTAACCAAACTCTAAAGCAGGGGTCGCCAACTCCCAAGAGACTGCGATCTACCCGCAGAGTTAAAAACTGGCAGTGATCTACCCACTTTTTTGGGGGGGGGGGTTCAGGTCAAAGTTGTTGAGCTTTATTTAGAGACGAGGAAAGCCCCATTTTTAAGGGCTGCAGGGTGATATTGTTGAGCCAAAGTTGTTGAGCTTCTTTGGGGGGAGCCAGTGATGTACCACGGGTGTTCAGTGACCTATCTGTTGGACGTGCCTGCTCTAAAGCAGTTGTGAGGATGAAGGGAAACTGCAGTGAGGCGCTCTTCAGAGAAAGGTCAGGATAAAAAAAGCATGTGGCTGAGTGGCAGTGCATCCCTCCCCACTGGCCATTGCTGCATATACTCTTCTAGTCAAAACTTCTCTCCTATTGACTGTACTGTGAGTGGATGCACATGAATGATCTGGATGCTTTCTTGCTCCTCTTGACAAAGGATATAGAATTTGCATCTTGGAACCATTTTAAACACTCCCTTTACATTCATTTCTGTACTTTTATGTTTAATTGTTTTTCCAGTTCTGTTGGTTCACATATGCAGAGTTGAAAGTTAACTCTGAGAAAGAAATGGAGCATTGTGTCTGTTCCTTCCCTTCCCCATCCTTTAATTCGCCAAAGATCATTTGTTTCATTAGTTTACTCCATAAAGCAACTACATAAGTTACCACAATAGAAGTGGAATAAATTATATTTACTGAAAATAACTATGCAATTAATTTTCAAATGATTTGCCTGCAGTGTTCTCCCACATATAATAGAATTATTCAAACGCCTGCAAACATTTTACATGCAGTACTGGAGTGAATTAGATCAATCAAAAATTAATTGCTTCCAAGGCATCAGCATAGTCTTCTGGGATTTGCTGAACTCCAATAAGTCACAATAAAGTCATAATAATTGATGTAGCATGGAATGTTACAAGTGCCACTTCCTCATAATGGAGGTTTTATTAGCTAAGCACACTGGGTAGAAAAAACGAAATAAAAAGATAAACAAAAAAATAAGTTAAATATCAGGAAGAGGCCATTAATATTAATTTTATTGTGTGGTAACATATTCAATCATATTGGCACTTTGCTTTAGCTAACCTGTCGCTTTTTGGCTGATTCACACAGGAGAGCAAGAATGAATCTTTACATGGTCAGAAATCTCTGGGTGACTGTAGCACATATTTGAACAACTGGCAGAGCTTTATAGCCTTGGCTGGGTAGTCTGAAGGAAACGTCTTTCCCGTGAATGTGGCATCTGGCCAATGAAAGGACTGGTGACATTTCCTGCAGCTAGCTGCTTTTTCTAGGCAGTGGGGACTGCTTTGGGAAGAAGCTTCTCAGTGTTTACAGACCCTCTGAGAAGTCAGTGCTCCAGAAGACATCAGAGTCAGCTAACAGATGTGTTTAGGGGGTGTAGAAGATGTACATGGGAAGGATTGGGAATGGCCCCATCTCCTTAGGTCAGGGGTCAGCAAACTTTTTCAGCAGGGGGCCAGTCCACTCTCCCTCAGACCTTGTGGGGGGCCGGACTATATTTTGAAAAAAAAATATGAACGAATTCCTATGCTCCACAAATAACCCAGAGACGCGTTTTAAATAAAAGCACACATTCCACTCATGTAAAAACATGCTGATTCCTGGACCATCCGCGGGCTGGATTTCGAAGGTGATTGGGCTGCATCCGGCCCCTGGGCCTTAGTTTGCCTACCCATGCCTTAGGTCTTTTGTTGTTGGAGGCCTCTGGACCTGTGGATCTCTGGTCCAGCACCATGAGTTTCATCCACCTACTTCATCTCCACTGTGAAGGGATATTAAAAGAGCAGCTTTTGTCTGTCAAATACATGGAAGTGGTGCCTCACATCATTCCAAAGAAACATTACAGCAAACATGGTAAGAATAGGCTGTCAGAAATGCTTCCTTCATGACATGGGCTGCCTTATCACATGCCAGCTTATTCATCTCTTACACATTGTGCTATTTTCCGGTTCTTCTGTGGACTCAAAGACTGAGGAGCCATAGCCATCCCCATCAGCATATGGTTAGGTCATAGGAGAAAACTCCTAGAGTCCTTAGGTCCTTTTGCTCCCCCCTAAAATATTTGAGGGGGTGGGTCCCCCCAAAGTTGATGGGCATTGCTGATAAAATGGTGTGTGTGTGTGTGTGTGTGTGTGTGTGTGTGTGTGTGTGAGCCCTGCGTTTTGGGATCGATTATACAGGGCAGGGCTTCCCTGCTCCCCTCCAATATTTTATTCAGGGTGGCACCCTGGGATGGGATAGCCGGGTGGAGCTGCCACTGCATGGGGATGAGATAGTTATTCAACCCTAAAGGAGCTTTCTTTTCCAAACCAGGAAACCTAGGAAAGGAACCTGGCATCTCAGGAACAGCTTATTCCTTCTCATCAATGCGTCACACCTTTTCTGGCCCTCGTCATGCTCCACCTAATCGTAGCCCACAGCTAACAGAATCATTGAGCTGAAGTGACATTTTGAGCCAAAAGAGCAGGGAGCAGATAGCTGATTGCTTTGTCACCTGTAGGCTCCAATGAGGTGACTTGTCTATCACTGCAGGCTAACTGCATATTTATATTTGTGTGTGAGTATCTATATCTATGAATGCTCCAACTACTGCACAATTTCACTCATTTCACATGCTAGCAAGGTTATGCTTAAAATTCTACAAGGAAGGCTCAAGCAGTATGTGGACTGAGAACTCCCAGAAGTGCAAGCTGGATTTAGAAGAGGCAGAGGAACCAGAGACCAAATTGCAAACATGCGCTGGATTATGGAGAAAGCCAGAGAGTTCCAGAAAGACATCTACTTCTGCTTCATTGACTATGCAAAAGCCTTTGACTGTGTCGACCACAGCAAACTATGGCAAGTTCTTAAGAAATGGGAGTGCCTGATCACCTCATCTGTCTCCTGAGAAATCTCTATGTGGGACAAGAAGCTACAGTTAGAACTGGATATGGAACAACTGATTGGTTCAAAATTGTCTCCCTGCTTATTTAACTTATATGCAGAATTCATCATGCGAAAGGCTGGGCTGGATGAATCCCTAGCCGGAATTAAGAATGCCGGAAGAAATATCAACAACCTCAGATATGCAGAAGACACAACCTTGATGGCAGAAAGTGAAGAAGAATTAAAGAACCTTTTATTGAGGGTGAAAGAGGAGAGCGCAAAATATGGTCTGAAGCTCAACATCAAAAAAACAAAGATCATGGCCACTGGTCCCATCACCTCCTGGCAAATAGAAGGGGAAGAAATGGAGGCAGTAAGAGATTTTACTTTCTTGGGCTCCATGATCACTGCAGATGGTGACAGCAGTCATGAAATTAAAAGACGCCTGCTTCTTGGGAGAAAAGCAATGACAAACCTAGACAGCATCTTAAAAAGTAGAGACATCACCTTGCCAACAAAGGTCCATATAGTAAAAGCTATGGTTTTCCCAGTAGTGATGTATGTAAGTGAGAGCTGGACCATAAAGAAGGCTGATCGCCGAAGAATTGATGCTTTTGAATTATGGTGCTGGAGGAGACTCTTGAGAGTCCCATGGACTGCAAGAAGATCAAACGTATCCATTCTTAGGGAAATCAGCCTTGAGCGCTCACTGGAAGGACAGATCGTGAAGCTGAGGCTCCAATACTTTGGCCACCTCATGAGAAGAGAAGACTCCCTGGAAAAGACCCTGATGTTGGGAAAGATGGAGGACACAAGGAGAAGGGGACGACAGAGGATGAGATGGTTGGATGGTGTTCTTGAAGCTACCAGCATGAGTTTGATCAAACTGTGGGAGGCAGTGGAGTACAGAAGTGCCTGGCGTGCTCTGGTCCATGGGGTCACGAAGAGTCAGACACGACTAAATGACTAAACAGCAACAATCTATATCTATATCATCTATAGCTATATGTGAACATACACACACATATGCAGTTCCTTCATCTTTTGAAATAGTTTCTTTCTGCTATCTGCTTGGAGCTGCTCTTTGAAAAGATAGAACAGTTTTATAGTTATCCAATGCTATTATTAATAATAATAATAACAACTCAGAAGCCATGACTTGTCATACACTTGTTAACACCACATGTACATTAATTAATTGGCTTATGACTTTGTATCCATTTGTACTTGTTCTGTTAATTAGTCTTGCAATGATTTTGGTTGCAGTAGTAAAAAATAAAATGAAATAAAAATAAAACCCAGCTATCTTATTGCTGGAAATTGATCTAAAAATATCTTGTAGGGACATCTCTTGTTTTCCTTCTAAATTATTGCAGATCATGCTTCCCCGTTTCCCTCCATTCATTTCTTTCAGACATGAATATCCTCCCTCATTCTGCACTGGAGACGGCTTTAAATCATATTTAAAATCACAACAGCTACAGTAATGAAACCAGTCATGGCAAAATTATAAACAATTGCATATCGTGCTTCAACTCTGAGGGATAGTAAAGGGAATGTTAGCAGGAAAGCTCCCCACCAAACTTTCCAATACTACTCACTCATCCCCTGAGTTCAGCACTGGACAGCTGCTCATCAAGTCTTCTAGGAAGAGGGTGCTCTTGGATAGGCTGGTGTGATGGTTGTTGTTCACACCAAAAGGTGCTTGTGGAGCTAAAACAAATTCCACATAGCAATGGTAACTCTAACAGCAGTAGCTGCACAATTTATTTATTTGCAGGAGGACGGGAGTGGAGGATTAATATGTCTTACATATAACATGTAGTGCTGGCAGTGCTTGAAAATACAAATGAAGGCCTTCTGTATCAAATACCTGGATCTCCTGTGTCAAAACCACACACCCAGAGCAACAACAACAACAAGAAAGTTACATGGAATTCCCCCCTATCCGAAATCTACAATTGTATCTACAACATGGGCATGGATTTTTAAGAACAACAATGGTATAAAAGAAGTGCAAGGATTTCTCACTGAGCGTCAAGAATTTTACATTAAAAGGACCTTCAAGTTTACTCTTATACATATTGTCAGTGGGTCAGCCATGTTTATGAAGCCTGTTCAAAATTAAGAGTGGGAGGAATTTTTTGAAAGCAGAGACACCGTATGTACTTTTGTTGCCCAAGAAAATCTTCAATTAAAATAATTTGAAAGAAAGAAAGAGATTATATATAGAGGAAAAATAGATAGGGTTAGATATAGTTTTAATTTTATCAATATGAGCATATTGTTCTCATTTGCATTATAATACAGAATGACTTAAGTAATAAAAATAAAAAAACATATATATATATATATATATATATATATATATATATATATATATATATGCTTCCGTAGATTTTCACGGGTACAGGAATGCAGGTTTTGGTGTCTTCGGGTGTCTTCCCGTGTAAGAGTCGGGGTGTCTGTGCGACGTTTCGACGAGGTCTCACTCGTCATCTTCAGGCTGGTGCTTTCGGCTTCTTGTTACTGGAACAGAGCAGAATCTGGTGTTTGAGTTCCTATAAATACTGTTGAGGGGTGTGGTGTATAGCCTCCAACGTTCTGGGCAGAGAGGAAGTTCCTAGATTAGTGTGCCTTTTCTTCTTTTGTTCCTTAATTACTTGAGGGATATCTTGAGTGATTTCATGAGTGATATTCTGAATACCACTGGGTGGGTCATTAAGTGTAGATTAGTTGCTAAAGCTTTCGTGTCTTGACCTCTTGAGCTTGTGAAGAGTTTTTCTGAGAAGATGGCTGTGCTGCATTTAGTTGTGCTGTGGCTTGGCTTCGTGTATAGGGGCGAGCTGTGGTTTTGTGCCTTGTGCCAGCCAGATCTGTGTAGGGATTGCAGGGGGGTGCAGCATCCGGAGGTGCCAGACATATAGTTTGCCAGACATCTGGAAATTAGCCCTCCCCACAAAAACCGACACCAGAACCAGAGGCACACAGAACGCCGTCACCAATCAACCACACCAGACCCAAACCCAGACCCTCTCCACAGACATATTACAGACTCCATCCAGTAGCCAAACTATAGTGGCACCTCCGGATGCTGCACCCCCCTGCAATCCCTACACAGATCTGGCTGGCACAAGGCACAAAACCACAGCTCGCCCCTATACACTAATCTAGGAACTTCCTCTCTGCCCAGAACGTTGGAGGCTATACACCACACCCCTCAACAGTATTTATAGGAACTCAAACACCAGATTCTGCTCTGTTCCAGTAACAAGAAGCCGAAAGCACCAGCCTGAAGATGACGAGTGAGACCTCGTCGAAACGTCGCACAGACACCCCGACTCTTACACGGGAAGACACCCGAAGACACCAAAACCTGCATATATATATATATATATATATATTCTATTTAATGGGCTTCTATGTTGTTATTCAAGAAGTATTTCCAGGGGGCTTACAAAAGAATAGAATACAATGGTGATATTATCATAAAAACATTGAAACCAACCAACCAGGAAAGCAAACTAGGAGCATTAAAAACTCAGAACATGTTAAAAGCTCAACAAATGTTTAAATGCCTGGTAAACAAAAAGTTATCAACTTAGATGAGTATCCCTGAAGAACAAATTCCATAGGGAGATCATCACTAAGAAGGCCCCTTTTCTAGTTCAAATAGCAGCAATGCCTGGAGGAGATCTCTAAAGGTCTCAGTCTGCAGACAGATGTGAACATAGCGTTGGAAGAAGACATTCCTTTCTCAGCTCCTTGGGCCCAAAGGCATACAGGATCTTAAAGGTAAGCATGAACTGTTTTGAGTTGTGTTCAGAAACATCAGGAGCCACTGAAGCTCTTGAAGCACCAGGATGACGTGTTCTCAAAGACTGGTCCCAGCTGGTAATCTGGCAGCTGTATTTATCCTAACCAAAGTTTCCAAAAGTCTTTCCAAAAGAATTTGCTCATTCTTGCCTCCATAGCAACAGTCAGCACATTTTAGCTGGCAGTATCACTGATGCATCATTTTGTACCTAAAGGAAGTTCCTGGTTGTACAAACAGATCAAACTGCATTTCAGCCCCTATAGGAGACTGTTCATCAACATATATAACATGGCATAAAACAAGGCCCCCAGTGCAACTAAAATAATATACTTTCCCCCACTGATTTTAGTGCGGTTTCCCATAAGAATTAAGTGTTTGTTTCTGTGGATTGGGGCTTACAGATGAAACCTGCAAATAGAATAAAAATGAGCTATGAAAACACTCTGTTTGATGCATTTCTCCATATGAAATGTTTTTCTAGTTCCTTATTGTTGCTTTTTAAATTTTTTATTCAGTTTAACAGAAGCGTACTTTTTTGAATCTTGATGAACTCTTCTTTTTTTTAATTGTGTGAATGATTCTTCAAGCTGTCAGTGCAGATGCCTTTGTAATGGGCATGCAAGACCTTTGTACAAAAAATTATCTTCAGCCATTAAAATGCTAAAAATAGTTTGGCATCTTTGCTTTTACAAGGATTTTTTTTTACAATATGGGCTTTAACATGTTTCACTGCTGTTCTTTTACAGCTAATGAATTAATTGCAAACACAAAATAAAAGCTTGTAAAAGGCTAATGGCAAATCATTTACAACATGGTTCCCTTTAGTTTCTTCCAGTACAGTTTGCTCTTCCTTAATGTGTGTCTGGCTCAGCTGTTTTCCATGAGTGGGGCAACCCCGAGCAAGAAGAAGCTAGAACAGGTAGCCACTGCTGTTCTCAAGCAGCTTCATTAATTATGAACCCCAAAATTTGGGATGCCCTCCAAACTGGTGCCAAAGTCTTGCAATAGTTTTGCAGTGAAAACTTTATGTTAACAACAACAACAACAACAACAACAACAACAACAACAACAACAACAACAACAAATCTATACTCCATCCATCTGGCTGGATTTCCCCAGCCACACTGGGTGGCTCCCAGCAGAATATTAGTAATAAAAAAGCGATACAACATCAAACATAAAAAACTGCCTTCAGATGCCTTCTAAAAGTCAGGTAGTTGTTTATTTCCTTGACATCTGGTGGGAGGGCATTCCACAGGGCGGGCGCCACTACCGAGAAGGCCCTCTGCCTGGTTATATAATAATGTAATAATAATAATTTATTATTTATACCCCGCCATCTGGCTGGGCTTCCCTGTAACCTCACTTCTCGCAGTGAGGGAACCGCCAGAAGGCCCTCGGAGCTGGACCTCAGTGTCTGGGCTGAACGATGGGGGTGTTTTGCAGTGCCCCCCGCCAAACTGTGTAATTGACAATGATTTGGAAGGAATCCCAAATTTGGGGGTTCGTAGTTAATGAAGCTATCCCAAGCCCTGCCCCAATGGGTACTATGCTCAAGTTTCTTTACTGGAAACGAATACAGTGGTACCTCGGGTTACAAACACCTCGGGTTACAAACACTTCAGGTTACAGACTCTGCTAACGCAGAAGTAGTACCTCGGGTTAAGAACTTTACCTCAGGATGAGAACAGAAATCTTGTGGCAGCGGGAGGCCCAGTTAGCTAAAGTGGTACCTCAGCTTAAGAATGGTTTCAGGTTAAGAACGGACCTCCGGAACGAATTAAGTTCAGAACCAGAGGTACCACTGTATATGCTAATTTTCCCACAACATGACTCTTGCAGTGTTTGGACAAACACTTGAAAGGTTCTTCATCTTTAAAGGCAGGCTGCAGATTGGGATTCTTAGGGCATCGACCCTTCAGTAAACCTATTCTAGAGAAAGTACGGCAATCCTTTTTTATGGCATTTATATCCCACCTTTGTCTCCTAGGAGCTCAAGGTTCTCCTGCTCTTCATTTAATCCCCACAACAAGCCTGTGAAGTAGATAAGGCTTGGAGGCCGTGACCAGCCCAAGGTCACCCAGTCCAGTAAGCTTAATGGCAAAGG
This sequence comes from Podarcis vaucheri, assembly GCF_965113315.1. Lineage (NCBI taxonomy): Eukaryota > Metazoa > Chordata > Lepidosauria > Squamata > Lacertidae > Podarcis > Podarcis vaucheri. The sequence continues at coordinate 81,236,892 of NC_138760.1, read as the reverse complement.
AATGCAGCACAAAAGCAACATTAGAAAACCAGGACAGAAGCACTAGCATTATTGTTAGGAAAACACAATAAATACCATGTATGAATGCACACTTAGACTAGAACCACACCTTCCCAATACACAGAATGGATATTGTTTGCCATGTCCTATGAAGGCAAATCAAAATCTATATAAAGAACAATAGTTGGACTGTGGCATCATTTGAGATCCCCAAGTGAAGAGGTGGGGTGTCAACATAGAAACTCCAAAATAACCTCCACAAATAAATACAACTGGAAGAGGAGGACTGTTCCAGTTATTCTGAGGGGCTGGAGAAAGGAAAAGGGTTGCCAGGTTTGTATTATAATTCTTAACCCCATCAATGGCTTGGGGGGCTCCTTCCACTTCCATAGGATCTGTCGCACCACATTTTAACAGTCCATCAGAACATCTGCTTCTCTGTGTGGGCTGACAATGTATGTGAGAAGAAAGAAAATAAAGATACACAATTTGTAATCTAGTTTCATCTAGATTGCAACCCATATTATTGTTATGCTTCTAAAATGGCTGAGGGCTCAGTGGAACATGGATACAAGTCGGGTGGAGATTACCTCACAGAACTCTCGACATTCTTTGCAATATCTGAATTTATTTCAGTGAATTCTGTGTGTACTTTCTGATTTGGCTAAGATGAATATCTGTTGTATCTAAGACCCAAAATGATTCAGTCAGAATATTTTGTCATTTTCAAAACCAACAGTGGAACCATGGTTCCTTACAGGTCATGTGGACAAGACCTTGAGTTTATGGAGTGTACTTTTATTGCAAGTTGAGAGAAGTAAGAAGTAACAATAAACATAATAGGACTGCACTTCTCTCATGACAGCAGGGGGAGCAAGTGATCTGCAAAAGATGCTATGTAGTTCACTGGTTCCATAAAGGAAGCCTTTTGTTGTGACACAGAAATTGTGTTTTTTCTGTTTCCTTATGCTGTACCTAATATAATGAGACAAGTCTTCTTAATGAAGTGGCCAAATTGATTGCTGACAAATGGGATCAGGAGAAGGAGCATGTAATCTATAGCTTCGTTTTAAATTATTTTGGATGCATTTGTGGAAAAAGCACCTTCAAGAATAGCTCTCTTTCAGGAGGGAAACACACTTGTTGCTGAAGAGAATAAAATGGCTTTTCTGTATGCCTGGGGATTTAGTTTGTTTTCTCTATTTCTAAAAAGCAGTTTACCATGAGTGGGTCAAATCAGTTCACTGTAAGACAGTAGCATGTGGTTTTATTTTTGGATTATGGGATTTGTCTTTAATAGCAAACAGTTATAATCCCCCAGGCAAACAAACCCAAGGGGAAATAAAATATAATTTTACATGTTTTAAAACCACATTTTTTATATGTTTAAAAGCATTTTAGACAAGTTATGCTGAATGCTGTGTTTTCACTGACTTGAAAATTGGTTTGTGTGCAGCAGGTATATTGGAAATTAGATAACATTTTTTCCACTGAAACCAGCCTTCCTTCCTTCCTTCCTTCCTTCCTTCCTTCCTTCCTTCCTTCCTTCCTTCCTTCCTCTCTTCCTCTCTTCCTCTCTTTCTCCCTCTCCCCATTTTGGATTTTTTCAGAGCTGCGCATAGGACTTCAGCAAGCAAGGGTTTGTGGGGCAGGATTGAATGAAAGTCATAAGCTGCCTCCTCTCACCACCTGTTGACATCAGGTACATGACACTCCCTTTTGCTGACGAGGATGATCTAATTACACCAGCCAGCTGTGTCAAAAGCTGCAACATAATTGTGGAGTCCTCTAGAATGGTAGACATGTGTCACACTGAGAACTCAAAGCACAAGGAAAACAAATGGTCCTGTAACCTGTAGGATTTTATCACCAAAATAAAATACAACAAAAGCAAGAGGAAAATCAGAAGCAAACACTCTTTTTCATAGTGAAAAAGAAGCTTTCTCACTTCTATTTTAAATATGGGTATGTCACTTGAAATGTCCATATACTAGCAGAGATTAGCTGGGGCTATCCAGGAATTTGAAGAAACTGAAAAATGTTTGTGATTTTTAAATAGATTGGGGGCTGTGTGTGCACGCACATATACACACCAAACCCAGGGCTCTGATCCGATCCAGGGAGCAACTGACTCAGTCCTGAATCAATTCTTTTTCTGTAAGGGAGGGAACTAAGGTTTAATTAATTTAATTTCACCCTCCATCTTGATTCAGAATGGCGCCTAGCATCCAAATGTAGCAAAGACCTTGGGAACACTCAAGCGAGCTTTTGTGACAAAATCTTGAGAGATATTCAAATTAGTGCAGGTTAGAACCATCCTGCCAAACTGGGCTGGATGCCCAGAGCTGTCCAAATTGGTGTAGTTTAGACCTGTTGTGCCCCCAAAAGGGTGAAATCACACCAAAGTCACATTTTGGTCCACCATCTTGATTCAAAATGCAGCCTGTTGTTTAAATGTTGACAAGCACCACTGCCCACACCTCGGGAATCCTCATGTTGAGTTTGGTGATGATATCCTGAGAGGTGACTGAACCTATACAGAACAAATTGACTTTCCAAAATATTTAGTAGGTATGCATTTGAAGGCACCTATTCAGGATCAGAACCCAAAGGAGAAACACTTCTGTTTGTGCTCAATACCAGAGGAATGTAGAGTTGTAAAAATATGAATTAATTCCATCCTACTTTTTCAGTGCAAATCTACACCAGCCTAATCATAAGGTTAGGCCTTCAGAATGGTGTTTGCACATGAAGCCATGAGCTTTCTGAACCTAAGCAGGTCTGGACCTGGATGGATGGCCACCTGGGAACCCAGGATTCCATGACAGAAGAAAGGTGCTCCAATTAATTCAAAGACAGAACCACAACATTGTTTGAATTGCTGCTGCAGTTCAGTTGAGAAGGTCCATGGAACACTGGTCTTCACTGTAAACATATACTGTTTTCAAGAATACTGTACTTTTCCGTCTATAAGACACCCCCATGAATAAGACGCCCCCTAATTTTTGGGACTCAATATTAAGAAAATGGGGGGAGATAGTCCAGAATGGGAGGAATGCCAAAAAAACCTCACCCAAATTCCAAACGCTTGCGATTGAACGCAACGCAGAAGCCTCCTATCGGATTCCAATCGACACCAGCAGTCACCAATCACACACCCAATTGCCGCAGCAGAGCCCAATCACCAGCAGCCATTGTTGTAGCAGTGGCCAATCGCCAGCGGACATTCTCGCAGCAGCAACCAATCGTAAGCGGACATTGCCACAGCAACGCCCAATCACAAGCGGACATTGTCGCAGCAGCAGCCCAACACCACAATAACACCAGTGACAATCTACTACTCAAGACAGAAATCATTTCCACTGTCCCCCACAGAAATCATTTCCACCGTCCCCCACTACCCCAATTTTTAAGCATTGTTTTAAGGTAAAAAAATACGTCATATAGACGGAAAAGTACGGTAATATCAAATTGTTGATCTACCAACAAACAATATGCAAATTCTTATCAAGATTTGCCTTCCTTTACTGGATGATTAAAATATTTGAATTGTAAATATTTGGATTGAAACCAAATACTGATTTATAATAATAAGGACATTTCAGACCAGAGAGTGTAACAGATATCCCAAGTAAATTGGTGGAAATAATGACTAAAGTTGAAACTAGTCAACTTATAGAAGAACAAGTCTTGTTAAGAATCAGCATGGCTTCTCAAAAGGAAAGATCCGCCTTATCAGCCTTTGGATTTTTTGGAGAGTGTGAACAAGCATCTGTATGATTTTGTATGATTTTTACTTGCATTTTTACAGACACTCTGAAGGAAGCTAGTGAAACACTGGTGGCATATGAACCAGTTGGGGAACCCCTGCAGTACACTTATAGCTTCTGACAAAGTCTGTCACAGAGGACTTCTTACATAGCTAAGTAGCCATGGAAGAAAAGGACAGGATCCCTTCTTGACTGCTAATTCATTAAAGAGAAGGTGAAAGTAAATACATATTCTCACAATGGAAGGAAGTATGCACTGGGATCCCTCAAGGATCTGTATTGGTACGCTTTATTCCTAAGCAACCTGAGGTCAGGAGTAAGCAGCGACACGGCCAAGTTTCTCAATGGCATAAAAATTGTTCAGGATTGTGAAAACTGAAGCAGACTGCAGACAATCATAAGGGGAAAGGGAAAAACTGGGAGAGCAGAAACGGGGATTTGATGTGTGTGTGTATGTATTCGTGTGTTTGTGGGGGGCGGGATTGGCAAGCAGGTTATTATTATTATTATTATTATTATTATTATTATTATTATTATTTAAATTTCTATATTGTCCTTCATCAAAAGATCACCAGGTGTTTCACAATATAAAAACACAAAAATGCATATCATTATAACCCCCCCACCGAAACAGTTATTATCATTTAATAGTAATAGTAATAGTAATAATAGTAATAGTAATAGTAGTAATAGTAATAGTAATAGTAATAGTAATAGTAATAGTAATAGTAATGCAGGGCTGTCTTAAGCATATGCGGTGCTGGGGTGCAAAGATCCACCCGGTGGCCCCCCCCCCCAGGTTGCCCAGTCCCAGGCACACAGGAAGGCAGAGTCAGCTGCTGCCTCAGCATCTTGCTGTCTCGGTTGCCCTCGAACTTGCGGCGCAGAGCCACCTGCAGCAGAAGAGCCTGCCGCAGCGCTCCAACCAACCGATGGGCGGGCTCTTCCCCAGACTCAACTCTCGGGCCCTGGACTCTTGGCCTGGCGCCCCTGAGAGCCCGTGCCTGGGTGCCCTGCACCCCTAGCGCCTATGGGTAAGACGGCCCTGTAGTAATGTAACAGTAATAGTAATAAGAGCTCTCGGGACCTAGTGATAGCCTCTCCACAGCAGTCCTTCTTTGTAGCCCTGTGTGTTGATTGTGTGGGAAGTAATCTCTGCTTGCTTCTTGTGTAACCTACTAAATTTCTCAGTCTCCCCGAAGGGACTGGAGCTGACACTGATGTGCTGCCCCCTATTGCAGGAAAAACGTGTGTTCTGGACAATTTGGATGTCTAGATGGACAGGGAGCATAGACAGGGTAATGGTTCTGCAACTATAAGGCAGAGATTTCGGCTGACCAGACCAGCTGTTAAATAGCCTCTTTCCTTAATTATGGCATTTTTGTTTCTTTAAACTGGGAGAGTAGTTGTTACAACTAATAGTTGTTTAAATAGCACCTATTTAGTGCCGTAGACAGTAATAAACAACAACAGCCAAAGAAGCTCACATTCTTAAAATAGAATAGACCAGAGACAAAGGGATGAGCAAAGGGAAATGAAGTAACAGGAATAAATATAATTTTAATGTGTGGTTTCAACTGGTAGAGCATGAAAACCTTAAAAATATTTATACTAGTATTTCAAATTAGCACTTATTTGTGGAAAGCATGGAGCTGATCTCCCAAATCTGCCTTTTAAACTTAAAATATTGACAGTGGTGTAATCAAAGTCTTCACATTTTACAACCAGTTTCCTGAGGCTGTCCCTTAGAAACCTATTAAATGTGAACAAGAAACTAAATCCCAGTGTCCCTGGGTGGAATTAAAGGGCTGAGCACAACCCTGTTCTCTACTGAGAATCTTCTTCATCTTAGACATAAAACTGTCATATTATCCTATTGGCACCTTCTGGGTCCTAACATTTGTGGCTATCATTTACTTTGGATAAAGCATCTCATTTTAGCACCGTGGGGGGAAATGCTGGCTAACATTATTAAATGTATATAGCTATGGCTTTAAAGTGTAACCATTATTTGTGTGTCATGTGTTTTTGACTATCAAGACAATCTGTCCAAATATGACTTATTTATTGCATAACTCCATGCCACCTTTCTGCCATGGCACCCAAGGCAGTTTACCGTTTTAAAATACTAAAACAAAAAATGGTACAAAATATAGTCCTCTGAAGTAGACTGAATGCACAAAGTCTTCGGCTTCCTCACTTTTGCCATAGCACAGGAAACAGACACAGGTCTTAAGTACAGGCTTCCCCTCCACTTACCTGGGGGTTACGCTTTGTGTGTGTAAGTTACATCGTATAGAGTAGGGAGCACCCTCAAAAAAAGCTTCCAAATGCCTATTTTCTCTGGCTCTCCAGCTCTCTCTCCACTTTTTCTCCACACAACTCTTCTTCAACTAGAGTTGAAGCTCTGGGGGTGGCTGGAGGCCATGTGGAAAAGCAGCAGGAAGGCTGCTGAACAGGGTTGAGTGGTCTAAACAAAGCCCTGCTGGTGCATCAGATCTCTCAGAGGCTTTGTCCGTCCACACCAACATCCTTTTTGGGCTCTGGGGAGTGTCTCCTCGTGAGTCACAAGGACTCTCTAGCTGTCTCCCACCATTTCCTGGTATGAGTCTATTAATTTAATTATTTCCTGGCACTGCAGATACACACAGTCATGCGCTACAAACACTCATAAGTGGGGGGGGGGGAAGGGATATGACACTGGTTACCAGTTAGTTTCTGGGCCCAATTCAAAGTGCTGGTTTTGACCTATAAAGCCTTAAATGGACCACAACACCTCAAGGACCGCCTCTTTCCATATGAACCTACCTGGACCCTGAGATCATCTTCTGAGGCCCTTCTTCATTTGACTCCTCCTCGAGAGGTCCAGAGGGTGGCAACACGAGAACAGGCCTTCTCTGCAGTGGCTCCCCATCTGTGGAATGCTCTCTCCAGGGAAGTTCACTTGGCGCCTTCATTATACACCTTTATATGCCAGGCAAAAATGTTCCTTTTTAGCCAAGCCTTTGGTTGATCTGATTGACATCCTAGGCCCTTTTAAAATGTGTTTTGTTTTGTTTTGTTGGGGGAGTATTGGGTTGTTGTTTTAATTTTTATTATGTATTTCATAGATTTAAATCTTGATTTCATTCTGTGAACCGCCCTGAGACCCCCGGGTATAGGGCAGTATATAAATTCAATGCATCATCAACAACAATTTTCATAAACATCTGTACTGGCTGCTCCTCTGCTGCTGTCCCAGGCTTAAGGTACTTGTGTTGGTTTCTGCTTTTGATTAACTAGTCACTTTAATGATTATGTGTATTTTTATTTATTAAATGGTGCTTTGTGTTTTGACGTTGTATACCACCCTGCAGTGTAGAAATACTTTTATAAATAAACAATGTACTGGAGGAGTTTCTCAAGGCAGTAGTTCATGGGTTAATTCTGTATTCCAAATCAGCGCGCTGTTGTTGTTACTTCATGCAAACTGTACATCATCTTGATATTGGGTACACGATTCATTAGGCTTTAAAATAATATAAAAAATCTAAGTATACAGACATGCCCAGCAACTATTGCGATAAAAGGGTATTTCCATTATCCGTATCTGTAAAATAACTTGATATAGAACTTAATGAATATTTAAACAATAACTAGCAAGAAAAATAAATATTGCAAAACCTTAATAACGGAAAGAAAATACAGTATCAGATTATAGTAAATTGAAGAGAGGGGGTTAGGGTCCAGAATTTGTCATACAAAACAGAAATATCAGCCATCTCTGTATAATGACTATGTAAATAATAAATGTAACAACAACAACAACAACAACATTATTGTTGGAAATATTGCATTATATAAAACCACTATGATAAAAGAACAAACTTTTCCTAGTAACAGGAAGTAGCAACTGTTGCTACCAGAGGTTACTTGGATGTCCGTTTATTGCAACTGAAGGAAGTAAACAATTTAAAAAATGCATTCAGGTGATATGTAGGCCTTCTATATAACAAGTCTGAACCCTAAAGTCTTTAAAATTAATGACATTTTAAAAAGGGAAGTGATCTTCAAAATGCTGGCAGTGGCCATGAATTAAATTAGGAATTAATTTCACTTTGTATGGGGTGAGGTACATTGGTCATGTATTTTGAAAATGTTTTATTTCAAGTTCATTAATTTTACAGGCATTTTCAGACCTTTCTGGTATGACTACCTCTTTTTGTTTTATTTAAAAGAAACAGCTGGTCTTTCAGTCCAGAGATTTGACACCGAATAAATTTTCCCTATTAGTCCTCCATTAGTGACCGTGTTTTTCTTATTTAAAGCAGGACTTACCTCATTTAAAAAAAGAGAGAGTTTTGTTCCAACAAACTGACTCTTGAGAACAACTGTTACTCTATTTTAAAAGCATTCGTCAAACCTAGTTTGATTTCAAAAATCCCACCTTTGGGATTTGCTCCAAAATGAAGTCTTGCTCAAACTGTTAACAGCCCCAAGCGGGTGATGAGCTACAGAATCAGAGGGCCACAAAGCAGCACTATGAACAACTGGTTTTCACCTCCGTCTCAGAACATCAGAGAATCACAAGCCCAGGCTTCAGCCATTTCCAAAATGGCCACCAGGGCTCAATGCAGTGGGGGGAAAACCAATCTGAGAGACTAGAAGCTCCATTTGACACTTCTCCCTATTACCACTCATCATTGTTTCACCACGCAGAATGTGGCTCTGAGACGTCTTCCCTTGGGGATTCCCCAGCTGGTGACTCCCACCACTCTTCTCCATCCATCTAGGCACTCATTTTTTCAATAGTTTAAAATGTTGTATTGCTTTTCTTTGACAATAGGGAGCTACATTCTACTTTAAAGGAGTGAAGCCAAAAGGAAGGCCAGGGGACCACTGATATCCTGAGGAAAGCCAGGGGACCACTGATATCCTGTGGCCAAGGGCCCCCAGAATCTCCCTAACATTTTCTGTCTTATGACTCTGCATGGCACAACAGTGGATATATCCTGTTGCAGGAAAAAGAAATGGTTAAGGCCAGGGGTGGGGGTGGGAGGAGGAAGTCAAGATGTGCAAATGCTCCAGTGATGTGGTTTCAGTAAATTCTGTTCGGCATTGTGGCTGCAGTCAATTCCGCTAGCAGCATTTCATCATCAATCTGCACCTTTACTTTGGTACCAATAGGGAGATTGGATGCTGTAGGTGTATTGAGTAAAGAATTGATTCTGTGTGCTTTCCTGAGTCAAGGTGAAACTATTAGGCTCCACTGATGGTCCACTAAAGGCAGTGTATATTGAATCAGTCTATTGATCTATCCAAAATTGTCTACTTGTGTGAAGTGTAAGGCTGGTTAGTCCCACACCATCCATTTCATACCGAGACTTATTAAGGAGTAAGAGAATTTTGTTGGATGGCGTCGATAATGTAGGCCTATAAAGTCCATAATAACAAAAAAAGGTTACACAATGGTGCAATATTATTGTAAGTCAATGGTATCTTCTTGCAGCTAGAACAGTATTTTACCATGGGCCTCTCTGGGAAGATTCAAAACAAATCACTAATGCTGTCATAGACTAAAGCAGCCAGTGTGGTGTAGTGGTTAAGAGCGGTAGTCACGTAATCTGGGAAACCGGGTTCGTGTCTCTGCTCCTCCACCTGCAGCTGCTGGGTGACCTTGGGCCAGTCACACTTCTGTGAAGTCTCTCAGCCCCACTCACCTCACAGAGTGTTTGTTGTGGGGGAGGAAGGGAAAGGAGAATGTTAGCCGCTTTGAGACTCCTGAAGGGGAGTGAAAGGCAGGATATCAAATCCAAACTCTTCTCTTCTTCTTCTTCTTCAACAACCTAGTGCTCCGCAGATGTTTGGGACAATATCTCCCATCAGCCGCAGTCCACATGGCCAATTCACATTTACGCTGTTTTATCACAGAGTGTATGTAACACAGTGTAATGGAACGTAGGTCAGTAAGTAGGTCAGTAAGACTGAAGCCCTAACTTACCTGGGAGTAAGTCCCAATGAATTCAATGGAACTTACTTCTTAGTAGACATGGTGAGGATTGAAGCCTTAGTCATTCTATAATTGGAGTATGAGATACGTAAGCTAAATTTTGAATTGTTTAAAATGATAGGCAAGAATGGGAGTACCTGTTGAGCAGCATGCATTTGCTTCATTAATGAATGTGGCCAGATGTTTTATGGTTCCCAGATAGTGAAAGGTAAACATTCATTTGTTAGTGTTATTTCATTTCTTGATGTAGACTCATAATTATGCTATTTATTAATTTGAAATATTTATTACCTGCTCCATTGCAGCAGCAATCCCAGAGTGGGTGACATAAAAACTTAAACTTGCAATATAAATAATAAATCAGCAGGAATAAATAGATCACTTTCAGCAACTGAAAAAACTAAAATAACAACAAAAAACAGGCCCTGAGCATAATATTCAGCAGATGCCTGAGGAAAAAAATTCATCTTCTGCTGGTGCATAAAAATCCTAAGAGTCCTGTCTCAGAGGGCAGTAAATCCCATAACTGAGGTGCCACTACTGAGGAGGCCCTCTTATGGGTTGCTGTATAGTGTATCTCAAAAAACTGACGTACCAACAAGTGGGCCTCCCACATAGATTTTATTTATTACAAGTATTTATAAACCACCCTTCACCCAGCGATAGATGTTAGTTAAGAACATTCCTCAGACTACAGCCCTGCTCTTTCAGAGGGAGTGCGATCCCATCCAGAACAAGTCATCTACCTGATTCCTGGATCTAGAATCCACCCACTCACTAGGCCTCTGTCTTGCTGGGATTTAGCCTCCTGCCTATTGACCCTCAGTTATTTGAACAACCTGTAGCTCAGTGGCAGAGCACATGCTTGGCATGCAAAAGATCCCTGACCTCTCCAGGAGGAGCTTTTTTTAATCCCTAGAAAATCTGTCTACAACTCTATATATGGGCCAAAGGCAAGTATTTGGTGTAGACAATACTGAGCTAGATGAACCATTTTCATACTGGAAACTCAAGTATATATCGTATTTTTCGCTCCATAAGACGCACCAGACCATAAGACGCACCTAGTTTTTGGAGGAGGAAAACAAGAAAAAAAAATATTCTGAATCTCAGAAGCCAGAACAGCAAGAGGGATCGCTGCTTTCGCTCTTGCTGTTCTGGCTTCTGGGATAGCTGTGCAGCCTGCATTCGCTCCATTAGACGCACACACATTTCCCCTTACTTTTTAGGAGGGGAAAAGTGAATCTTACAGAGCAAAAAATATGGTAATTTGTCCATATATAACTCAAGAAATACTGGAAAAGGTTTTTTCACCCCCCCCCATTTCCCAGCACATAACAATTCCAATCTCCCTCCCTCCCTCCCTCCCTCCCTCTCTTTATAGATATATTAGGGGTGGGGGAGTTAAAAAGGAATGGTGAGTTTCTTGCAAGATTTAATCTGGAAAACACATCCCAATTTCTTGCTTCGCTTTGACCTCAATGAAATTTTCTTAAAAACTCCTGTCAAGACCAGCTGAGTGGCTGACTTTAAATGGTATTCTATTTCTGCAGTAACTGAATAATAAACATAAAGCAAATGTAATCTTCACAGGGTAGCATGCTCAGTATAATACAAGGTGATGACATGCATTTTCCTGGAACTTCACAAATCCTCACTGAAGTAAGCTTAGAATGCTGGATGCGTATCTGATTAGAGCAAGAACCATCATCTCTTTATAATAGTTGCTCCATAAGATGGAGATTCATTTTATGCTACATAATAGTTGGAGGAGACCAAATGGCTATACTGTACAATTCACTGATTAATCTAAGATGTGGTTATCCAATCACAAGCTACTCACAACAGAAGAGATGGTTGTTCTAATGGTTTTATTTATTAAATTTATTTACTACCCTTTATCCCAAGATCACAGGGCATAAAAATACAAATGAAAACACAAATTATCTATCATAACAACAACAACCAAAACCCCAATAAGAACTCCTCCAACAAATACATTTAAAAGACCATACATTTAAAAAACCACTGCCTACACAGACCGATTCTGTTTTTTTGTTTTTGTTTTAAAAGAAAGGCTAGAAAAACCATGGAATGTACATACAGATGAGATTAAGCAACTGCTTTTCAAAGGAAGTGGTGGACTTCGCTGTTTAGTCTAATTCAGGGATAGCCAATGGGGTTGGACTTCAAGATGGCCAATGGGAGTCATTATAGTCCAGTTACACCTGGAGGGCCATGTTGGCTGCTCCAGGTCTAGTTTCTCTGTTCACTTGGATCCGTTCCAAGGAAGTGTTCATAGGGGTACCAATTTGTTCACTGAGTTTGCTTGCTCCCTTATGGTTGTTCATAGGCTACACCATAGCAAAGTTCTCAGGGTGGCTCACAAAGAGAAATAAGGAAAATTTAAAATTCAGTCTCAATAAAAATGAAGTGCAAATACAGCGTAAAAACAGTCAGAGAGAGTAAAATGCAGTGTACAACTAAAAAAAAAGGCTTTGGAAGAGGCATTTGCTTGCTGTCAGCACCTCACCTAAGGTAGATGTCTGGTGAACCCAGCTGGAGAGGGCAAGCATAGACAGACATTTAAAATGGGATATGCCTTCAGGGAAGAAATAGGTAAACGAGGTTGGATGTTTCCATTATATCAGCAGAATGAAACACCAGCTCATAAATACTTAAAGCTCCCGAGGTCCATATAAAAACATTCAAAAGTAATGAGATTCTATCTAAATAACGTGTAAATAACAGTGTGAAGCTAATCTTGATGTAAAACACTAGTTAGGGCTCTGCAAACATTGGTGATGGTAATTAATAACAAAGAGGTCTTTAATTAAATACATAAAGCATTAACTTTGGGCTTTATTAACAAATCATTATGAACCTAATGGAAAAGATAAAAGGTGAGCAAACGTTGCTATAAAGGTCTTTCTGCCAAGGTTGAGATATTAGCAAGGAAAAATTCACTGAATAATATTATGATTTTACTGAGCTGCATAGAACTTTAGTTATCAGATTATATCTATCACCACATCTTTAGCCCTTGAAAGTGACCATGAAATGAAAGTTCAAGCTCTGTTATTGTCCTTCTAGTACTTATAGTGCAGATATTCAAGACCTCTATTCTTTGAGCTACTGAACTTAAATGTTCTTGCAGAGGAATGACTGTTGTTCCCTACACTGCAATTTAACTTCTACTGTATATTAGAAAAAGATAATGTAAAGACTCTATTTGCAATCAAACAGACAGTGAATTTCAAGCCATTTTAAAGCCGTAAAGTTTCCGAATCTCTAACATGTATTAATTTACTGCATATTTTATTTGATATTCAGAGTTATTAATACATTTTAAAAGCAAACTACGAATAAAAATCCTGATGCTATCTGTTTTAATGAAGCACAAGAGGAAAATAATATCCACTCTGTCACTTTTAATACCGATTCATCTTGAAGTTTTAGTTAATTATTTTTCACAGTAGTACACCCTTGGACAATTGAAGTGTTTTTCTCCATTACATTTTCCTATGGAGAAGTCTTACTGGATTTGACAGAATAAATCAGTATGTGTCTCTAACAGTTAATTAGAGTATACTCTTTAGAGATGTATACAGCTGAATAGTGGCATCTCACCTGCTGATTTATTTTAAAGAATCCAAAATGTTGTTTGGGTGATCCTAGTCATACAGTTTGAGACGGTAATAAACAAAATTCAGCAGGGAGTACTGCATTTATCAGGAACAGCTTCAGAAGAGGCTGCATTTTAGAGATAGATGAAGCATTTCGGTGAGGCTGTGCCTATCTCTGCTCCCGACACGAGCCCTTTTGGGGGGCAAATTTAAGCAAGCTTTGATTCAAGGCCCTTCAGTGCCGAGTAGACCACGGTGGAGAGAAAAGTGATACAAGAAATAATTCATTCGAAATGGAAAACTAATTTCTCTTTTCTTTGTAGCCCTGCCCTCCCCATCTTTTGGGGACACTTGAAATATTTCATTTCCAGAGCCATCCTAATGCCGCCTTACACTGGGGAAGAGAGGGATATGCTGCTGCTATGCTAGCAGAATGGACACTGCGTCCAATTCATGCGCAGCCGGGGAAGGAGGGGCAGGGAGAGAAAATGCATAATTAGAAAAGGACAAGAATGGTGTACAAATGGAATACATGCTCACAACAACCCTGGCAGTGCCTATCAATCAGGGGCTGTGCTGCCGCAGTCACCAACACGCAAGAGGAAGCCAAGAAACCCACCACGATGAGGCATGCCCCCAGCACATACCACAAACACAAAATGCAAGATGATGTGCTGGTGTTCCAATTCTATCAGCCTCAGCGGCACAGCCAGCAATGATCCCGTTATTCCTCAAGTATCCCTAAAAGCAGATATTTACATGCCCGTGCTCCACTACACACACACACACACACACACACGGTAGGAAGGAGAAGACACACAACACGGCACCCACGGAGTTTCCTGGGCCAAAGTATACCACACAGAGTTTTATGCCAGAATTGGATGAAGCTTGCAGGATTGTTAGCCCCTTCTGAGACCTGCTTAACTTTCCCTTACCTTAAAAGGTAAAGGGACCCCTGACCATTAGGTCCAGTCATGGCCGACTCTGGGGTTGCGGCGCTCATCTCGCTCTATAGGCCGAGGGAGCCGGCGTTTGTCCACAGACAGCTTCCGGGTCATGTGGCCAGCATGACTAAGCCGCTTCTGGCGAACCAGAGCAGTACACGGAAACGCCGTTTACCTTCCCGCCGGAGTGGTACCTATTTATCTACTTGCACTTTGACGTGCTTTCGAACTGCTAGGTTGGCAGGAGCAGGGACCGAGCAACGGGAGCTCACCCCAACACGGGGATTTGAACCGCCGACCTTATGATCAGCAAGCCCTAGGCTTTGTGGTTTAACCCACAGTGCTACCTGCATCCCTTCCCTTCCCTTAGCCCTACCTTAACTTTCCAACACATATCTATGGAACTTAGAATACAGTACTTAGGTTTGACTGGACTGTGCCCCAATTCTTTCTTTTTTGCTGTTTGTCTGCTGTGGTTAATTGAAGTCTGAAGGCTTTAAAGGTGCGAGTTTTTCATCGTTGTTGTCGTGTGGGGTGGGGGAGAAAACCCTGACCCTGCGTTCACAAAGAATAATTTCAGATAAGAGAACCAATTAATTTGGTAGTTCATTTTTGTAGACTTATTTCCCATAAGCATACAATTGTGGCAACTACAGTTTCTCCTATAATTATTCATGAGTCTGGGCCAACACATTTCTCAGAACTGCATCTTGGGATTGTTTAATCTGACAAATGGGGAGCCTAAGATTGTAGCTGCACACAAGCTGCCAATTAAAAACAACTTTCTTCCTTTCCTTTTCTTTTTTAAAGTAGCTGCAATCCATTCCATTATAGTCATTAAAATGCTACAACCATAACTGCTCTGCTGCTATGTAGTCTAGAGAGATACTGGTTAATAAATGTACATATTGTGCATATGGTGGGTTTTGCTACTGATTGTCTTTTACACATGGATGGGAATTAGGGTGCCATCTTGTCCCCTTCTTCAGGTAGAAAAATGTATTGGGCCTTCTCTAAAGGCTCAGTATTTCTAGAGCACATTTCAGTTGATCAAAGCAACTCACATACAGTCTCTCAATGAAGAGGACTCTTAGGGTGTCTCATAACTGTTGAGTTACTTGGTTCCCATGGCCACTTTGAGCAGATTTTCTGTGAATTCAGTCTTTTAAAACTAACTTCTATTCATCCACAGAGAATGGCATAAATACGGATCCAGCTATATTGCATTGAGGATTCAAACTGGAGCATGTCAACAGTGAATTATAGGTGGCAATATATAAGTGAAAGGTTCCTTCCATATATCCTTTATTTTAGGCAGCAGAGGTGTTCAAATTATCAAGAGCTGAAGCAGAAACTGTTCTACAACAAACAAACAAACAAACAAACAAATAAACAGATTTGTTATTCAGTCCCCAAGGTAATTTTTTCCTTTTCCCCCTGTCTTCTTTTGACAGTTTCCCTCAAGTCATTGAAAATTGGATGCCCAAGTAAGTTTGTCTGTTCTTGTTTGATAGTATTTTGATACATGGACCAAACAGCAGGAAAAAAACAGAAATCTGTGTGAGTCTTAGCATCCTAGTTTAAAATGCATGGTAGAAGCTGCATGCCCAGGAAGAAAGAAAAAACACAGTTATTTGCTAGGTATGGATGGAATTGATGAAGGCAAGGGAAATGCCACTGAAATTGAGGGAGGTTTACCTCCAATGAAGCATGTTTAGGACAAGGCTGTACTCAGCTGGGTTACACAGTAATGATTTGGGCCACAGAGCATATGATTATCTTTGTCATTTATTACTCTGTAGAAGGAGTATAAAGGGAATGGCAATATTGGGGAATATTTCCACGTGCCATCAAAATCTATAGTCTGCTAAGGCTGTAGATGTGCTGGGTGGGATTAAGTAAATCCAGAGTTTGGTGTCTATACTTTAGCAAGGTGATAGTCCTTGTGAAATTTAACAGATGGACATGTGGAGGCAGCTCTCCCAAGCACTAGCAGCATATGTTCCAGATGAAAGGCTTAGCTCTTTACTTTGATCATCTCTTTCACCCTCCCTTCTATAATTTTCGTATCTGAAACAAACAGGTGCCTGGTGCTGATGTTTAGAAAGGGAAAAAGGAACTTGCGAGTTTTCCCTAGCTATACCAGAGACACAATGCCCAAACTAGAGACCATTTGAATGTGATTCAGAACCTGAGCAAATCTGTTAGGAGGTAACTTTCCCCATGTATAGAATATTTAAAAAGGTAAAGGACCCCTGACAGTTAAGTCCAGTTGCAAACGACTCTGGGGTTGCGGCGCTCATCTCGCTTTACAGGTCGAGGGAGCCAGCGTTTGTATGCAGACAGTTTTTCCGGGTCATGTGGCCAGCATGACTAAGCCGCTTCTGGCGCAATGGAACACTGAAACCAGAGCAGCGCATGGAAACGCCGTTTACCTTCCCGCTGGAGCAGTACCTATTTATCTACTTGCACTTGCACTTTTTGGTGTGCTTTTGAACTGCTAGGTTGGCAGGAGCTGGGTCTGAGCAACGGGAGCTCACCCCATCGCGGAGATTCAAACCGCCAACCTTCTGATTGGCAAGCCCAAGAGGCTCAGTGGTTTAGACCACAGCGCCACCCGCGTCACTGTATAGAATATATTCATGTACAAATCAGTCATAGTCAAACTGGGCACCTCCACTCCAGTTCAAGGACAGAACTTGGCCTACATGATGAGTAACAAAGTCTTGGTCATCTGGATGGTCTCAGTTATGTGCCCTGACCAACAGGCTGAGCAATAGGTGCACCTATTTCTCAAAGTGGAAGAGCCAGATTCACGAAATGTCAGCTTGCATGTCAAGACTCAGTCAAAGACCATGCATACAGCCAGTCATCTGAAGGGCAATGGAAGGACTGAAATCTCTGGTGTTGCAATTATGAAAGAGGATGTCCTTCAGACTAAACAGTTACATCAGATTGAGGGTTGAAAAGGAAACCTTGGGTGGATATAGACACAGGAAAAGCCCATTACAAATAAGTCAGAAATTAGATCGTTATAAGAAAAGGAAAAAATCTTTATGGAAAACCCTGTTTTAAAATTTCCTACTCTCTGGCGCCATCTGGAGTTGCTTGTTTATAGTGCATTCAAATCGTGTCTTTACTAATGTAGCTGAGTCGCTTGATGCTTACATTCCGATAACTATTGAACATCCCTTGTATTGCTTTGGCAGATAGTTGAACAATGCAAGATGCTATGTTGATGACAAAGATTATATCGATCCATTCCAATCTGATTTCTAAGCTGGTTTTAAGATTGAAACAGCCTTGGTACAGCAAGGACTGTATGGGGAGGGAATGCAACCCTGTTGGTTTTCCAGGTCCCCTCTGTGGTCCTTGATACCATCAGCTACAAAATCCTTCTGGGTTGTTTCGCTGGAGTGGGGCTGAGGGAGCACCGTGAGGCTGGCTTTCACAGTGCAATCCTTTCTGAGAAGTGAACCTTGAAGGTTATGCTGGAGATCACTGGAGTCCCATCAAGGTCCCATTCTGTCCCCTGTGCTGTTGGGAGAAGTCACCTGAATGCTTGCGCTACAGTGCAATCAAGTATGCTGATGATACGCAGCTCTATTTCTCATTTCCCCAGGTGTCTGGGAAGTAGGTTTCCAGCCCTGTCTGGAGAGAACAGACCTCACCGCAGCAAAACATGCCTTAGTTACACCCAGACTGGTCTCCTGCCATGCGTTCTATATAGGCTTCCTCTGAAGATGGTTCAGGTGCTTCAGGAAGTGCAGAATGCAGTTTCTCCTTTACTTGTGGGGACTAAGCAAAATGATGCTGATTCTGTACTAGCTGCATTGGCTTCCGCTGCACTCCTGGGCCCAATTCAAAGTGCCGGTTTCTACTTTTGAAGCCATAAATGACTTGGGGTCAGGTTACACCCATATAATCCTTCCCATAGGTTCACCTATGGAGGGAGGCCCTGCTTGCAATAAGGTCCATCTGGCTGGTGGATACAAAACGCCGTCTTCCCAAGCCATCCTTATGGCTTCCCTCCCATGGGAAGTGAGCATGGACCCAGCACTGACTGGTTGTTTTTTTAAAAAAATGGGTTCTAACAATCTGATTGTTTTTACATCCACTTCAAACTGATAGATATTGGCCCAGGTTTTTAAGTTGCGACTTAACTGTTGTTGCTATTTTATCATTTTACTGATGACTTTTAAATTGAATTGCTTGATACTGTTGTTATGAATGGATTTCTATTTTATCTTCCTAATTTGTTTTATGATGTCAGCTGCCCGGAGAGGTCTGTATATCATCTTGAAAGGCAGCATATAAATACATAAATACTGTAAAAGAAAATCCAACTGCCAGTTGTTGTTCTGATTTGTTTTTTTGGTGGCAGTTCTGAACACATAATCAGCTGTCATCCCTTAGGCTCTGATTGCCACATGAAGGTGCTGGAAACATCTCCATGATGCTCACAATAACATGTTAGAGGCATTGTATATAGCTGCTGCCATACAACATCATTCTTACTGGCTTCCATAGGGCAGTCATCCTTTCTTTTCCATTCTGGTATTAATAGTTTATTGATTTTCTGGCAGCCATAATGGGAAAAGTCAGCCCTTAGAATTTAGAACAATTCCTTATATGTTCTCTTTCAGAAGGATTGCTAGGTGGAACTGCAACAGAATGTTGCTGTGTGAAGTGCTCCTGTTAAGTATTCCATCCAGTATACTCCATTCCATTCCCTCTCCACCCTTATTTCCCATTTCCTCCTACCTCCAGCAGCCAGCCAGCATTATATGCCACTGAGCATGCTCAGTTGTCATTCACCTTCCTCGTTTATGGTCTCTTCCTGCAGATACCACTGTCTTGCGTGTGGATGGTGCTGTTTTGGCTACCTAAGTATGAGGACTTGGAGAACTGTGTGCATTATTAGTATGTACTAGTGATGGACCACCTCAAAATATTGCAGTGTATCCCTGGTATGCATGGATACATGAGTTTGTGGCTGAGGAGGGGAAAAACTCAAGTTAGTTTGCGCTGCATTGCGGGTCTAATTTCACGTACATTTTAAAAAAGCAAACAGAAGTGCAATAAGTCTGTATTAAGTTCTGTGGGCAGTTATCGTTTCTGACCTTGGGGACATTTTAAATTGCTTCTGTGTACCAGAAAATGCCCTATCCAGACAATGAGGAGGTTCACTCTGAACTTTAACAAAATCTCTTGGTGTATCTTCTACCCGCCTCCCTTTCCAGCCATTCTATGCTCTCTACCATCTGGCTGTTGCCATTTTCTTTCCAAGTCTCTCAATAGCCCCCCCTTTTTTAGTTCTTATGGGGCTGTTTTGGGGTTTCCCCCTATGGTTTCCATAAATATATTTTGTAACCTTGGGGTTCCTTTAGCCTGCCTAATCCTCCCTCTTGTGGCACCCTCATGAACTTTGGAAGAACGCACGTGATTATTGCCCGAGTCCCCTGCCCATTCTAGAAGCCTGATGAGGGATGTCAGAAACCTAGAACTAGGAGCAAAATAATCCTCTACATTTGAATAGTTCACCTTTGGCTATTAAGAGGTCTGTGCGGTTGCATAATACAATTTGATTGCTTGCTTGACTGTTAAGTCAACCTAAGAAATGGTCTTGTTCAAAATCATGCCTAGGACCAAGATCTTGCGTACTTTATTTGCACACACTGAATATCAACTGCTTTGATTTCTTAATTATGCACCTTCTCTGCATTTCCTAATGTTGGTTTTATCATCAACGTTATGTACAGAGGTGTATAACTTACAGAAACATTGTAATGTCCACAAAAGCAAATGTTTCCTCCCCCCGAGCCAGCAGAGAACTATTAACATAAAATTATAAAACTGTTATCAAATCATTTTTTGTTAAATTACTAAAGGGCAACGGGTGGTGGGGGGAGCAGTTTATCAGTCATCTCAGCATTTACTTGCATAAGAGTTACTAATATTTAATTAATGAACTCTTCATTCCCCTTGTTCATTTTCTGCTTTCTAAGCATTAGAGCATGATGGGTATTTCTCAGCAACCGATGCTTAAGCAAAGGGCACCTCAGTTTCCACAGTATAAATGTCACATGAAAGTAGGTGCAAGTAAAGTGATTATTCCTCACCATTTCACTTGCTGGCGTATGTGGGCCTCATACAAAATAAACAGGCTTGTTCTCTGCCACAAAGGAAAGGCACCAGAATTGCCTGCAGGCATTCATTTTGCTGCGAATTTATGGCATGACTATAACATTTGCATTAATCCCAGTATCCATAAATGTATTCACAAAGCATCCATAAATTTATTCTGAAAGTATTTCACTTTGCTCATACAATTTACATTAAGATCCATGCTAGCTTTACACATCATAATATGCTATTCTTTTCTCCCATTTTTCTCTTGCCAATACGTTGCATATTTTAAAGCTTTGCTAGACTCCAAGCCAGCAAGGAACTGCGCGGCTCTATGGCAACTGCCACGTTTCCACTTTTTCATTTACAAATCAGTAACTAAATTCTCATTAAATATTCTTAAGCAGTCTGTTCAACATATGTTTCTCTGGGTATCAGCACTTATAAGGGGGGAGCAAATTAGATCAGTAGTTAAATTTACTTCCTAATAGCCGAAGATATCTTTGAGACAGAATAATTTTGTAAATTAAAGAATATGAAGGGCTTCCCAGAGTTATCCATCTCCTTAAACGAAAATAAAATATAAATTAAACTAGTCTTGATCAAAGATGGATGCTCATTTTCTTGTTTAAATTGGAGCAGCACTGATAAATTGTACACAAAAGTCTGGTTGAGTAGAAAGAGTGATAGCTGAAACACCCCTCCCCCCAGCTATGGCTTCTTTTTCAAATCTTAAGCATTCCCCACTTATGAAAGTATTTATGCTTTTAAGCAGAAGGCTCTTTTTGTGTAAAATATGTTGCTCTTTTTGCGTAAAATAAATTGCAACCCTATGAATGTTTACTCAGAAGCCCAGCAGTGTTCAAGTTTCTTGTTTAGGATTGTGGTGTTGCAGCACAATTTTATAGATGTCTGCTCAAAAGTAAACCTCATTGTTTTCAGTGGAGCCAAATTCCAGAAAGGTATGGAGAGGATTGTGCTGTCAATTACTGAACCAAAGGTCTTAAATCATGCAAGTAAAATGGAAAGTTGATATTTTAGTATAAGCTAAACACCCAGCATAGGTCAAATAACCTTGGCTGGATCTAGACTCATCAAAAAAACATTTCAGGAAACGTAAACTTCATAATGGGAAATCATGTTGCTGAAAGATGAAACTCCACAGCGTCATCAGGTGTCACAGTGTTATAACACATTTAAAACACTTTTTAAAAACTAATGCAGCTGAGTCCCTAGTTGTATCACTCCATTACTGCTTTCAATACTGTTTCTCTCTGCAAATGTTTTGTAGGACGGGAGGAAAGTTACAGTCTTGTTTGGTGTGGCTACTGTTGCTCTGTATCACAAGAGCATGCCTCCAGATGGCCATAATGCTGTAACATTGCAGAACAACGAAAAAAGCAGAATGGTGTGTGGATTGCCCAATATAAAGCCGCCACTAATGCACTATTGGAGACGCGGGTGGTGCTGTGGTCTAAAACCACAGAGCCTAGGACTTGCCGATCGGAAGGTTGGCAGTTTGAATCCCCGCAACGGGGTGAGCTCCCGTTGCTCAGTCCTGGCTCCTGCCAACCTAGCAGTTCGAAAGCATGTCAAAGTGCAAGTAGATAAATAGGTACCACTCCGGTGGGAAGGTAAACAGCGTTTCTGTGTGCTGCTCTGGTTTGCCAGAAGTGGCTTAGTCATGCTGGCCACATGACCTGGAAGCTGTCTGCAGACGAACTCTAGCTCCCTCGGCCTATAGAGTAAGATGAGCATGCAACCCCAGAGTCGTCTGCGACTGGACCTAATGGTCAGGGGTACCTTTACCTTTAATGCACTATTATTGCATCAATGGCAATTTGCAGAATACTCTCACACAACAGCCACCTTCATACCCTACATTTGAAGCACTATGATACCACTTTAAACAGACATGGTTTCTCCTGAAGACTTCTGGGAACTGTAGTTCATTAAGAGTGTTGTCTCCTATTCCACCCCCCACTAAAGCTATAATTCTCAGAGGGGAGGTACTGAGTACTGAGAGGTCAATGAATTATCAAGATCATAAGTAATGACAGCGTTTCAAAATCAAAAAGTGATCTTGAAGAATGTATCCGGCGATTTCAGTTGTTATGTGATCTTCTTTTGCAGTTATTAGTTGTCTATTTGGAGTTATTAAAAGCAACAGGAAAGATGAACGATAATGGGTACAGTGTTCCCATACCATGGGATACAGCTGGCTACTACAGTGGTACCTCGGGTTAAGAACTTAATTTGTTCCAGAGGTCCGTTCTTAACCTGAAACTGTTCTTAACCTGAAGCACCACTTTAGCTAATGGGGCCTCCTGCTGCTGCCGCGCCACCACTGCGCGATTTCTATTCTCATCCTGAAGCAAAGTTCTTAACCCGAGGTACTATTTCTGGGTTAGTGGAGTCTGTAACCTGAAGCATATGTAACCCGAGGTACCACTGTATAGGATCTTGCTATGCCTCTTAACCCTTAATAATTTAGTAAATTATTAAATAATAAATACGGACCTTGAAGCTTTTGCAGGAGATCAGTTCTGTCAACATGCGCATTCACACCCACCTGGTGCTATTGTGAAGCATAACCTTAAGCACAGCATTTTCAAAGGGCCCTTATATATGGTTGAAGAAAGCAAAGCAAAAGCAGCCTTTTGCAGGCGGTCTTCAGAAGCAGGCTTCTCTGCGCTGGTTTGACCTCGACTTGGCTTCTGTGTTCTGCATGTGCACTGCATACTGTATGAGGATGAAGAATACATTGGCAGCTGACCCGCTGGTAAAGAAGAAAGTCACGGTAAAGGAAACTTTAGATCCCTGTTTGGAGACCCAGTGACTGCTGGAATGCTTTTGTTATTAACAGATTAGAAAAGGTGGAGGACGAGAGGAAAAGCCACCAGCAGCCTCACAGTGGATAGATTTCCATTTGTGGCAACAGTAGTTTGCTTGAAGCAGGTTTCAACTGGTTTGTGCTAATCTGGTGCTTGGGGCGGGGGGGGGCTCTCATTTCCAGATATATATGAATATGTAATATAATTGAGGGAAGAACAAATTTGGATTTTCTCTTAAGGCAGCGTGAATAAGAGGAAGATGGTAGTTATTAAATTAAAAGAGTTGCCTTGAGTATTTTGCTGATGTCCGGTGCTAAAAAGATTTTTGAAGGGGTACATTGCTAAGACAATCAGGAAAAATGCTATTCATGCAGTGTTTTAATGATTTTAATAAACTATTATTATGTAATAAACTTTTGGGGAAGTGGGTTTGCTTCACAAGGGCTCCAAATCAGCTTTAATCATGTAGACTGAATTTACTGGGATGTGATTGAATCCTACCCCAAAGTAGGATTTGGAAGTTTGGAAGGAGCGGATGTCTAATGCCCATCCAGCCAGCAAAGAATGCCCTGCCACTTGGGTGTCTGACTGGCCCATTTGAAGCCAGCTTACTGGGTGGGAAGTCCCGCCCCATGGTCAAGACCCCTGGGGGGAATTTCCCAATAGCTGGTGAGCATGTGCATTCAGCTGCCAGGGGACGAGAGTGAGGGGTCGCGACCGTTGCCTACTAGGAAAGTGGTGAGCATCCAATGGGTAACCTCCCTGTGAACAAGTCTAGGTGAATGCTCAGTAAACAGCAACCAAGAACTGAAATAATGATGTAATGAGTCACAGAAGAGGTGTGACCTGCTAACCCCTGCTAAAATATGTGCAGCAGTAACTTGATTTGGAACTATAGCTCTGATTTGTCATTCCAGCAAGGAATATATTGGTTTTGTTGCTGCCTCAGGAAGATATAATGGCCTCCTGTATATAAATGTTTCCTATATCGAGAAACAGGACTTCCATTTATGTGAGGTCAGGATCCTTTGCCTTTGTTCTGCTGCACCTACAGCGATGCTGCTCAGTGTCATGTATTTATTCAACTTCATGTCAGATGTCTGCTATAGTTTCTAGGTGCAGTTTTTCCCTTGACAATAACAACACTAAGCATTATTCTGTCAGAAATGCTTTCAGAAAATTGTCAATCCAGATAATGTCAGGTGCATACAGAAAGTCCACATACCCGTTGGATGAGGGAGAATCCCTTATTGATTGATCGCTACAGTGGCTCCCAATGCCCAGCTTTTTCTTAGCTATTATCACTGCCTTCCCCTCAGGGAGTTTTAAATCATGATTGGACGCTGCTTTCAATATTAATACTGTATATATTAAATCACCATTGTACGCATTCAATATTAATTGAATAGTGCACTGTTCTTTTATTACATGCCCCTTAAGGAATTCTTATGAAAAGGCTGTTTATAGACATTTTAAAAGAAATATAAATATTAAATTCAAATATTATGGTTTAGTGCTGGGAGCTGATGCAGCAACAAGAAATAAAGGAGGAAAAACCTATGCCAGGATTGGAAGGGCATAGGTACAGGTTTTTAAATCTGGAGCCAAATTCCTAGACTTTGTGGAGGAGAAGCATTTTTTAAACATGAGATTCCCTTCTCCTTTGTGAATCTGGGAGAATACTTCTCCCTACACCCCTCCCTCTTCTTAAACACAGCAGTTTTCCGAAATGGAAGTATAGCATGAAAGTTAATTAACCTTCATTTGCCCTTGTTAAATCCAAATTTGTCTTTAACCAGAATGCACTGCCTTGTAAGAAGATACAAGTGCGGTTTTGTATGAAAACCGTGAGTTTTAAAGGAGATACATAGTTTGTTCAATGTCTCTTGCAATCAGTTTGCAACAGTTTGAAAACAGTTCCTTCACAAGGCTAATAACAAAGTGCATGGAAGAATAGTTTCACAAATGGTAGCATTTGCACATGTGCTCCATATTTGTTTTACAGCTTTCAGCTTTTTGCACTCATTTGGTACACCTGGGCCCTGTAGCAGCAGAGAGCTCTCATTCAAGACCAGACCCACTGACTGGGCAGTGACAGAGTCTGAGACCTAATTTTGAGCATTATGAAAGGCCAGGGAATCTCTAGTTATTTTATTTATTGTTGCTGTATTTTTACTTTGGGTCAGGGTGGAGTGACACTTGTGTGACTTATTTTGCCTCAGGTGCCAAAATGCACATTCCAAAGTGTGGATGCCATGACTGAGCTTGCTTTGTGGAGGCCATGGTTTTGAGAAATTATTTCCTGACCTCCCAAAAGCCTTTGTGCCCCTGCTCCCCCTAGTAAGTCACCTGCCTTTTCTCAATGAAGGTTTGAATACAGTGGTCTTCTCAAAGCTTCAGAATCATAGGCACACTTACTTGGGAGAAAACCTTATTCATTATTTAATTTTGAAATATCCAAATCCAAAACAACAAAGAAATCCTTTTCCACAGGAACTGAAAGAGTGACATTATGTAATATTGACCCTATTCAAATGCATTCTTCTTTTCTGGTTATCATTCCCTGTGACAGTGTTCTGTGTGTAATTGTAGGTGAAGGTAATGAATGAAATAAAGCGAAATCAGTTTTCACTCAAACTGTCAAGTACGCCCTCTTTGAGCTAGCTGGATTTTTCACTTTATTATTATATTATTATGATAAACAGATAAATATATATTGTTGCCATAGATAAAATAATCATATATAGAGTTATAAAAACCAAATACAGTCTAAGGGTTCATCTTCATTTATATAGAATACTTTGTTTGCTTTACTATTTAAGGACACAAAGAGATTGAAAAAATATATATTTATATTTTATTTCATTTCAGTGGGGGTTCTAAGTACATGTCCATGGGATTGTGCTTTTAAGAGGGCACTAAGTGAGATGCAGCACCTTAGTCACAAAAAAGCACCCCTATAGTACCCCTATAGTACAAGGCCGGCCCAAAACATTTTGGCATCTAAGGCAAACCACAACAAGGAAGAAAGTGGGAGTGAAGATTGACAAGAGGAACAAAGGGGGAATGAAGAACTTCATTGGGATCCACTGTCCCTGTGCCTCCTGTTGCCTGAGGCAGTCACCTCACCTTGCCTCATGGGTGGGCCGGCTCTGGTTAGATATTTCAAGAATCTTATCAAAGGAAGGTATAAACTCAGAAAATTGTACTGTTCATTATCATGCCTGCTGTACCTATTCAAGTTGAAATCTCCAATACTCTGGCCATTTTTATTCAGCTTCCTTCTATCCGTAATTTGTATATGACTTCTGGGGAGAGGGAGAGAACATTCTAAGGACCATTTTTTTGTGATAAAACGACCACATTTTATTACTGTTTTAGTGAGTTCATCTTACCTGAATTATCCTCGGCATAAGATGTAGCGAGGTAGTGATAGATTACCTTAATGAATGTCTGACAAGCAATGAAACAGAGGGGATATTTGCTGGGCCAAATCACCTTTTAAAAATCTTCTCATTTTCTTTAGTGTTGCTTATTTTAACTGGTTATTTCAGAACGTTCAGCAAAAAAACATGCTTTATCACCAAGTGCTTGCTGGGATTAGATTCAATTAGATGCAGAGGGCTCATTAGTGTTCACATAGCACTAATAAACACACAGGTGGGTGACCTCATACTATTATTATAATTGA
Organism: Podarcis vaucheri; assembly: GCF_965113315.1. Taxonomy (NCBI): domain Eukaryota; kingdom Metazoa; phylum Chordata; class Lepidosauria; order Squamata; family Lacertidae; genus Podarcis; species Podarcis vaucheri. The sequence continues at coordinate 81,209,906 of NC_138760.1, read as the reverse complement.
CCAACACACAATATCATTTATATATGAGTAGAACGTTTATATACATGTCCAGGGAAAAGATTAGGAAAAGCCTTTTTTATCATACCCCAATATTCAAGCAGTGAGAGAAGCCAGGAGTTCCAGTGTTTACCCAGGGTTCAGTTTCCTTGGAATGAAAGTCAATGGAGCTTGTGATGTCTTCAGGATCTATGGCTTTATTTACACATATATGCAAGCTGAGCATAGGATGTGAAGGGCATGCAGCATTAATTTACCAATAGATCTTGCTTTCCCATTATGTTTCCTTCCAGCCACAAAAGGGCATAATTTTGGGATTCAGCCCACAGAGAAATGGGACGTGGGTGGTGCTGTGGGTTAAACCACAGAGCCTAGGACTTGCCGATCAGAAGGTCGGCGGTTCGAATCCCTGCCACGGGGTGAGGTCCTGTTGCTCAGTCCCTGCTCCTGCCAACCTAGCAGTTTGAAAGCACGTCAAAGTACAAGTAGATACAGTGGTACCTCGCAAGACGAATGCCTCGCAAGACGAAAAACTCGCAAGACGAAAGAGTTTTTGGTTTTTTGAGTTGCGTCGCAAGACGAATTTCCCAATGGGCTTGCTTCGCAAGATGAAAACGTCTTGCAAGTTTGTTTCCTTTTTCTTAAAACAGTTGCGACTTGACTTTGAGGAGCAACTCGTGCTTCGCAAGATGAAAAATTCGCAAGATGAAAAAACTCGCAGAACGAATTAATTTCGTCTTGTGAGGCACCACTGTAAATAGGTGCCACTCCGGTGGGAAGGTAAACAGCGTTTCCGTGTGCTGCTCTGGTTCACCAGAAGCGGCTTAGTCATGCTGGCCACATGACCTGGAAGCTGTATGCCGGCTCCCTCGGCCAATAAAGCGAGATGAGCGCCGCAACCCCAGAGTCGGTCACGACTGGACCTAATGGTCAGGGGTCCCTTTACCTTTACCACAGAGAAAGTCAAGCTTCTCTGGATCTCCAGCTTCCAGCCCAGCAAAAACTTACACACATGCAGACCTCACCTTCCAGCCTATTGTTCTCCTTCCTAGGCTCTCATGGCATCAGACTGGTATCATGGGGGAAAGCCTACACCCTCCTCCTGGAAGCTTCTTCAGTTGTCACTATGGCAACACATCTTACTCTTTCAGATGCTGATGGTGGAAATTGGTTGAGCCAGCTAATGCCATTTGAAACTTGTTTGATCGGTTCAGCAGCTTTTTCTACTAGATTCTAAGCACCAGGGTTACAGAATCACAGGCCTGAAAGGTACCCACAGATATCATCCGGACTGACCCCTTCAAACCTATAATCAGATTAAAGGAACCCCTATCTAATAGTATTGACTGTTATAAATGTCATAATTCATAGATGCTCTCTCTGCCCAAGGATTGGCATATAATATCATTAATCCACATAAATTAGTTAATGAAGCAAATACCTGAACCTCAGTTTAAAGCTAATTTGGAACAACAATCAACTAACAACATAAGAACATAAATCCACTGCTGAATTAGGTATAAGGTCCACCTAGTTCAGTATCCTGATGGGACTCCACTAAGCACAACAAATAAAAAAGCTAGAAATAGTCACTATATATAACCATAGGAATGTGGACTTCACTTAGCAAGATACCTGGTATTGCTGAGAGTTTCACAGAATAAAAAAGTGAACTAATTGCAATTTCTCCCATCATTGTTTTTTCTTGATTAAAATAAACCAACCTACACATAGTGATATTTCACTCCATATAGTGCAATTAGTGTATTCTGTGCCAAAACTCTCAGTTCTAACCATTGCTGTTCATTTATGGTATGTATACTATTTGGATGTGCCCAATAAACATTCATTGGCTGCTCCCAGGTGAGTATTTATTGAGCGATCATGCATTCAAGTTTCCCACAGTGTCCATATGACATTCTGAGCATAAAAACGTCAACCTCTGTTTTTCCTCATTTCATTCTGATTGACTCTTCCTAAGGAAAGTCCTATGAATTAAAAAAAAAAGACAAAAACAACCCAAACACTTGTTTTCAATGATGCGTTTGCAATATCTGTCCACCCCCCTTTTCAGTATTAAGCTCTTGTCTAGAAGCAACCATTGTTGAGCAAAATCGCATGTTCTCAACAAAGACTCCAGTACAGTCATGCCAATGGCAATGCTTTCCTTTCACACCCGTTGTTACGATTTCTGAGGAATGGTTTTCCACACACGCACGCACACACACGCCGCCAATGTCTGTTCCTCCAGGAGCTGCCTCACACCCCTTATCGTTTGCTTTGTTCTTTCTGGCACAGATAAGAAAAGTGGGGAAGTGGAGCACACTCCTCTTATCCCAGGGCTTTTTCTGCCAGAGCCGAGTTGAAAGACTTAACAGAGGCACATAAGAGTCATCTGCGCAAGCGAGTGCCATTCTTCTTACAAAGCTCCAAGCCCATCATAATAAATGGCTTTCATGCAGTCGTCTGCTGGCTTTTCTATAGGTTCGAGATATAGCAAGCTGTTTTTACAAATAGGAAGAATGGGTCGTGTGAAAAGCTGTCCTGGTGAAATATCAGATTAGGCATTAAGCCCCAGCAGCGTTTTGACTCTCTTCAAAATACAAGGCATTTAATATATATGTTTTTTCCATTATAAACGAAGGGGCCTGAACAAAGCAGAATAATGACTTGAAGCCTCTGGACCTTGGTTTCCTCACATTAGCACAAAAAAGGCACCCTACAAACACCTAGGTAGATAATAAGTAGAACAGTCATTCTTTATTCTTGCACCATTTCCCCAGTTGATTGAATTGATAAAGAGAAATTACTGGCTCAAGCATATGAAATGTAAGGACAATAATTGAATGATAAGAGGCAAACATCTCAATTAACTATTGAGGGCAGTTTTCCAGGTTGCATAAGGTGAGTAGCTTCTCATCCAGCTAGCATTACAGTAAGATGTAATTATTACAAACTGATCAGCTTTGAGCTGGAAATTGCAGGAAGGCATGACCTTAAATTAGTTTATTTATATGCCACTTTCCCCACAGTGTGCTCATGATAAACATCAGCTAATTATAGTTCACAAAACCACCATGACATTTGAACAAACAGTTTGAAAGAAAGCACACTTTCAAATAAGTTTAATCAACCATTCAGTTAGCACACAGTCAATATTACCATGACATAATCTGGACTAAGTTTAGATTTAGCTTTTTATTTATTATGTGTTAGCAGGCTAAACCAAAAGCCCACACTGCTAATACTAGTTTTAATGTAGCCTCCCAGAAGCGACAGCAGCCTTAGCTGCCCAGGGACTTAGATGGCTCACAGCTGGCTCCTTCCTTGATCTCAGTGGCAGACTTTGGACTCCCAAATTGCAGTGGCACCCTGTGCAACGCTAAAATTCAGCACCCTCTGCCTCTCATGCTCCGTTCTACAGCATTGTTTTGGCTTCCTCTGCAGTGTGGTGCCCAAAGGAGGCTGGCAGAGGTGGCTTGCATAAATAGAAACAGTTTAACCAGATGTTGAAACTCTAATATTGTTGACACATGTTTTATTGCAGCAGGAAGGTTGTTCTACATAGCAGGTGCTGCTATAGTGAAAAGTCCCACTCTGAGTCACCATGAGGCCACACTCGGGAACACGGGGTACCACTAAAAGTTCTTCCTTAGATGGTTGCACTGACTGGACATGTCTGTAATGGACAGGTTGGTTCTTCAAGTACCCTGGTCCCAAGTTTTTTTATATGCTGCTAGCAGAATCGGAAACTTTGCTTGTTAGCATGTTGGCAGCGTAGGAGACAACTCCTACAATAAAATATCTGAGGGGACTGGGCTCCTGGAAAGTTGATGGGCATTTCCATTCAAATGGTGTGCGCACACTGTGGCATGTGATCGATTATGTGGGGCGGGGCTTACCTGGGCCCCCACAATATTTGATTCAAGTTGTCACCCCTGATTGGCAGCCAGTGCAAAAATTCAGATAGCACACATTCAGTTCCTTCAGCAGGCAGTTGGTCACTCTCATCAGCAGTCTGGTCACAGCAGTCTGCAGCAGCTGCAATTTCGACTCCACGCCCCACCCCCTGGGGCAGCCCTTTATAAAGCATGTTGCAGTAATCCAATTTTCAGATTACCATTGCCTGAACCACTGCGGCCAGGCTATCTTTGTGTAGGAACAGTCATAATTGGCATACCAGCCAAAGATGATATAAGGCCATTGAGGCCACTTGGGCCTCCAGTGACAAAGGTCATTCCTGGAGTGCTCCTGGACGATGTACTTGAGCCCTTCTGGGAAAATGACAAAAGAACAAAAACAAACCAGTGCAGCAAATATTGAAATAATGTGAGGGAATAGATTGTTCTTGCCTTTGAGAGCAGATACGATGGGATTGGGCAGACGAGCAGGCAGGCAACAGAAATGCCAGGCTCCTGCTCCAGTTCCATTTGGACTATCCTTTTCCTCGCAACCCAAATCAGAGCCAACTATCAATAGCCACACTGTGGGAAGGGAAAGAGAAAGAAGGAAGAAAAGGCTACACTAGGTACACGTTGCACCTAGAAGTACTGGCTCTGCCACAGGCCATCTCCCACCAACTACTCTGTGGGAAGGATTAGATGACTTTGTATCATAGAATCATGGAACTGTAGAGCTGGAAGGGACCATGAGGGTCATCTAGTCCAACCCCCTGCAATGCCAGAATCTTTTTCCCAACATGGGGCTCGAACACACAACCCTGAGATTAAGAGTCTTGTGCTCTACCAACTGAGATAGTGTTTTGATATTGTTTGTTGTGATTTTATAAATATATTTTGACATTGCTTGTGTGAGCTGCCTTGGAAGGATTTGTATTGTGAAATGTGAGATATAAATAATTATAATACATGAATAATTCAAATTGGGGCAGTTTTTTTGATAAAAAATGGGGAAGAAAGAAGCAACTTTGTGGAATTCATCAGGAAATAATAGTACAGGCTTTACTTATTATTACTAATAATTGATATTCAATGTATGTAATCTCAAATTTATAATCAGCAGATATGTGGGAGGGTGGCTAGGATTTTTGCACATGGGGATATTAACTCGCTTCCCGAAAACTGTCTATTAGGCATCAAGGCTTAACTGGAATTTTAATCTAGGGTTCCCAACCTAATGCTTTACATTTTGGAAAACAAGTGGATGTATTCTGTGGTTTCTCTGTGTGTTTTCAGCTAAAAGACTCCTAGTTTTCTACTGCAGTTAACCTCCAAACCATGCCTTTTCACACTTTCTGTCACTATTCCCCCTTCTCTCCCCCTTGTTATTCTTTCCCATTCTCTTTACTCCCATTTTTCAATCTTCAGTTCACATTTTCTTTTCCCCCCCCACTCCCCCCCCCACCTAAAGGACAACTGCAATAACTTTGGACAGCCCACAATGAGGCTGCTGTGGCTGTGCCATCCTTTATCCTTTAGGATATTCATGACTTTATCGTCAAAAGGCTGTTTGTCTCTGGCCGTGGGTAGCGAAAATAATCCAAGCCCTTTGCAAATGTGACTCTTCCCCTCAACCCACATACTTTGGTTTATAGACTATCACTTCTACTTAGCAAGAATCAATCCTGAGGGGTCTTTAACTGGAAGCACTGATACAGGCTGTAAACTTGAAATTTAAATCACGCCTGTCTACCTGTCATAACTAGTTGCGATGAGGCATTGCTTGTATCTAGTAATTTTATTGGCTTGCATTCCATTGCATCACAGATCTACTGCAGCGGGGCCAGTGTCGGTTGTTGGTGTTGCCAGGCACCTACAAAGGCCCACGCCCCAGTAGGCGCCCACTGCCATTCACTGGTGCCCACTGGGCCTTTCCTCCTCCTATTTCCTGTTGCTCCTCTGTTCACCTCTCCCCTCTGAGCAAGTGAGCAATGACAGGAGTTAAGGGAAGAATCAGCAATGTCCACTGCCCTTGATTCCTCCTTCTGGGCAGATGTGTAGATTAGGCCCAGAGGAAGAGGGCAAGTGAGGGAACAGCAGCGAGGAGAAGGTGTGCCCCGCTGAGGGCATGTTGCCCTAAGGCAAACCTGGAGCTGACACTGTGTTGCGGTCCATCGTGACAGCGAACAAAATGGATGTGACATATTTCTGATGGATGGTTTTGTGCTATTGGCAAACGTAAATTCAGTGATTGGGCTATGACAGTTTACGACTCGGATGCCTCAGCTGTTTTCCTTTTGGCATTTACTGTTCAAAAACAAAAGGAAGATGTGCCTTTAACTTGACTTTCTTTTCAGTACTGGTCATCTGTTCTGTGTTTTAATGATGTCATTGTAGACTACCATGATATTTTTTCCTAATTTGCTGGCTTATAAATATGCCTATAAAAATAAATGATAAATAAATATTATCTTACATTCTGTAGGTTGCTGAGGGAAGAAACCAGAAGATTTCGTGTGTATTTATTTTTACTTATTTGCTGCCTGAGTGTTAAAAACAACAACAGTATTTAAGTGGTTTACAATAAAATTGACTATTAAAAACAGTTAAAATAGGAAAACAGTTAAAAACGTGTTTAGAAACTTCCATTTTCTCATCCTGGTTGCATAGAAGAGAGAGATTTCAAGCATTCTGCTCATTTGTTGTGTGTGGACAAGACCTGTAAAGTGATGCTTTTGGAAGAGATGATCAGGTTTACTCCGTAAACAGAGGCAGCACACAGCAGTGCTGACAGAAGATAATGGTTGTGCTCATCCCAGTATCGGTGTAATGACATTAAGGGGGGGGGATTAGAATGTTGATAACCAACCCTCTTCCAACTTTAATTTTATTATTCCAATTGGCTAAAGTAATAACTAGAGCCAAATCTCTCCCCCCCCCATAGCACTGTGCTCTGTTCATTGACACCACTCCATCTGGGATCACACAGATTCTAAATTCCCTGACGTAGTAAAAAAAATCCTCTGTTTTTTTTTCACACTTGCAGATGGTTTTTCCTCACCACTGCTATTTTTAAACTGTGGAAATCATCCCAAGATGATCCCAAGATACAAGTTCCCTGTGGAACACATTTCACGGTTCTGAAAAGCTTTCATTTCCAAGTTCTGCTGGCCTTCCTTCCTTCCTTCCTTCCTTCCTTCCTTCCTTCCTTCCTGTTGTTGATGTGGAGGTGGGGTCCAATAAGGGAGAGACTAGAGGAAGGAGGAGAAGGAGAAAAAGAAGAGGAGGAGGAGGAAGAAGAAGAAGAAATAAAAGCTTTATGGAAAATATTGATAAATTTTGGCCTTTTGATTAGAATTTGCCTCAGACAGTGCATTACTGTGAGGTCAGGGAAGAGAGAATTTGAGGTGGCAGAATGGCCAAATTCAGAGCCATTTTTGAGCTCACTCTGGTAGGGCGGAAGGCGGGGCTGATGTTTTTCGTTCCTCCTCCTTTCTACAGCCTTAGAAAAGGTTTCGACTCAAGTTTGTCCTATTAGACTCAATGGCAGGGAAAATAAGTATCCCAGTGTCTGGGCTAGCATCCTTCTCCTCTGCCCCCTGTTCTGCTGGGCATGTCAGGCCTGACAGTCCTAATTTGGCCCACATACCAAAGGTTCCTCACCATTGAACTTTAGGGCTTATATCATGCCAGACTCCATCAAAACATATATCCTTGATATGGTGGAGCTAGCAGTCTGCATCTGTGCTACTTGAGATGGATCTGTGCTACTTGAGATGGATGGTACGTGGGAGGAGAGGGTGCTGACATTAGAATAAACTATTCTGAGACAAAAATGTTCTTGTTCAGGGTCTATGCCACAGATACAACTTAAAATTCTTGTTTTATTATGGAATAGTCCAGTGGACTTAGTTGTGGGAATCTGTGCAGAATGTCATGCAATATCTAGGAATGTTTCAGACGGCTGGTATAATGAATGACCTTGCCAACGTAAAGCAGTAGCTGTTATCAACTGAGGTGACATCAAGAACAATTGCTAGGGAAACTAACTGGTCTTGAAAAAATGGAGAGAGGGAGGGAGAGAAGCAGGAGGAAAAATGCAGGAGTATGAAGTCTCAAGTGCACAATAATACAGATATAAAGAAAAGGGCAGGCTCCACCCAGACAAATGAATTATGCTGCTTTTTTGTCACTTGTGAATTCCCATGCCTCCCTTGTCAAGAAATGCCCTGTTCATAAACTGATTAAATAAGATCTCTCAGCAATGGAGATTTAATGTCTGGATTGTATCTCATAATATTTTTGACAGCTCCATGGAGTTGTTTCCGAGAGCTCCTCTCTCTTGGGCCTATTCTTCTGTCGATAAACTCACTGAAAGGTTGCTGTCCCACTACTCCAGTTTTGAGGGATATATATATATATATATATATATATATATATATATATATATAACACAACGATAGGAAGTGGCTTTTCCACTTTTCACAGTGGCAAAGTCGTGTTCTTGTAGACTTCCTTGTCAATTATTTGCCTTGCTTTTTATTCTCAGATTGGAGACATGAATAACTTTACATTTTACATGAATGTGCATTTATAAATGCTATGTTAGATTCATCTGAAACGTACATTGCCAATAACTTTTGTTCTTTCTTCATTGCCATTTGGATTAGGTGAAGCATCATGAAAAGAGGCTAGAATGAGCTGTTTAGTCTTCTTACTTTACGTTACTCACCATTAGGGATGGACACATCTGTCAGTTTCCATTTCTCATTTTTCCAATCTTCAATTCAGGTTTCCGCATGCCATGCAAATTCATCAGCATTTCTTCTAATATACACATATTTGTAGGCAATCTTGCCTAATATATACATTTTTTGGGGCAAGGCAAACTTCCCCAATACACTGCACTAATATATGCATTTATATGCACAGTATACCCTCACATATGTAATTTTGCACACATTACTTGTCTGGAAGGCTGCACTGCAAAATTAAGAGATGTATGGGTTTTGAAGGATGGTTAAGTCTGAATATTGTTTCAGAAAGTGCAAATTTGATGAGTTCACTCTTAGATGCAAGCTCAGTCCGATTTGTCCCCCATCCCTAATCATCACAGAGCTACGTTTGACCTCATGGTGCAGAGGGTGTTACTCTATTTAGCTCAGTATTCTCTACACAGACAGGCAGTAATTATCCAGATTTAAATGTGTCTTTCAAAGCCCTACTTGGAAATGAGTGGATTGAACAGACTGTGCTTGGGAAATCTTTGGGAAATGCCACAAAACACTTTTTCATGGGGCTGCCTTTTGGGGGCTAGGCTAAAACTTCCTGTATTTAAATCTTTTTCTGAGCCTTATCCTTGGGGAGAGTAATATTTTGCAGTAGGATGATAGACAAGAAAAGACACAGAAGATATTTAAGATTGATGGGATCTTTGAAGCTATTTTACTGTAGTTCATCAATGCACTGCAGACTTTGTTCACAAGTTACAATCAGTAAAAATGTACTTCTTAAGTACCAAATGTGGTCAAACCTTTTAATGTGGTTTAAGCTTTTTAAAATGATTGAAGTTGCAGTGCCGTAAAACCTTGAATAGCACACTTAATTATAAAAGCCCAGTTATTAAAAGCAAGAAATCGAAGCCCTAAAATAGGTAAGGAGGGGATTATCTCAGGAACAGAGGAATGAATTTGGTTAAAATCTGCCATGGTTGTGTTTGGTTTCATCCCAAGTTTGTTTCTGTCCTGAGGGATATGCATTTATAGGGATGTGATGTTGGTATGTTCTCCTTCCTCTTTATGATTACAACGGTGTCTAGACTACTGCATTAAACTTGCTTCCTTTTGAGACCTGTAAGTACTTGTGGTATGTAGTAATGCTACTTCTGATCTTATTCTTGTGACCTGCTTATGGTTTAACTCATATGAATCATCAAGACGATGATAGCTTGGCCCCTAGCCAGACATCAGTGGAGCAGATTTGGGTGGGGGCATTAGGGCTTAATGGGGAAGGCGTTCTGCTGATGCCGTGCCACACAGGTACAACTTTGCCACTGGAAGCCTAGTTATTAACCAAGCCAATGGCTGTAGTCCAGTGTGTAGTTGGTTGGTTTTTGTTTTTGTTTTTATTAAAAAATCCAGTGCACAGGATTGCAGCTGGTTCATTTTTCTTTCTTTCTTTTTTAATTGATTTTAATTTGTTTTGCTACATCAGACATTAGAACAAACGAAAAAAAATACACAAAAAATACACAAAAAAGAGAAATACATAAAAAAAGAAAAATAATAATAAAGAAAACAAAAGAAAAAACATCTCCTAACATAAGATACCAACAAATTAAGTTACATTTACTAAATAACACACAACACTAATTGACTGGTTCATTTTTCTAAGGTTTGGCAAACCATGATTTGGCAAGACTGTGTTAAGGTAGTATTTGCTTAATCAGATCTGCTGGCCAGGTCTTTATGGGATTTTAGGCACATCAACTTAACCTCTATTTAATTTGATCCCCAAATATTATTGTTCCCCTCCTGCCTTTTTGTCCCTGTAATCCTGCATAAGAATGAATGCCAATGCTTCAAGAAGTATAACAGAATTGTATTATTTTATATTTCACTTGAGGTTTGGCTAGAATCATAGAATTGTCCAACCCTCTCCTCTGCTTAAAAACCTCCAAGCTCTTACTGTTAGAAAATTCTTCTTGATAATAGGTCGAAATCTTCTTTTTTTTGTAACTTGGGTCCTAGCCTCCAGAGCAGGAAAAAACAAATTTACTCTATCTTCCACGTGACAGCCTTTTAGATGGCTACGCTAGCTCCTCTTGCTTTCCTCTTTTCCAGGTGGTATATAAGTTAAATAAAATAAATAAAATAAAATAATGTGTCTATGGGAGGAGGGTTACTCTTTTGTTGTTTTTGTTTTATCTATTTATTTCTGCTTTTACATTGTATTTTTATCCTGTGATCCACCCTGAGATCTTGTGATGAAGATCTAAATCTATGATAAGATATAATATAATATATAAATCTAATAAATAAAAATAACAAACAAACAAACAAACAAACAAACCCAACTCCCTCATAAGTCTTGCTTTCCAGGCACTTGATAATCTTGGTCTCTCTCCTCTGCACACATTCCAGCACGTCAATGTTCTTCTTCGGTTGTGAAGTTTGTGGTCTACTAAGACCCCTAGATCCATTTGACATGTACTACTGGCAAGCCAGGTTTCCCCCATCTTATACTGGTGCAGCTGGTTCTTCCTACCAAAACTGTAGAACCTTACATTTGTCACTATTGAAATTCTATTTGTTAGTTTGGGCCCAGTTTTCCAATCATCTCGAATCCTGATTCTGTCTTCTGTGGCATTAGCTATCCCTCTCAGCTTGGCGTCATCTGCAAATTTCATGAGCGTCCCCTCAATTCCTTCCTCCAAGTCATTGATAAAGACATTGAACAATGGGCCCAGGACATCCCACTTGTCTCTTTTTTTCAGGATGATAAGGAACCATTAATGAGCACTCTTTGGCAGGGGCATCTTACCCATAGAGGTTAGTGGCATGGGGCGCCAGGGCACCAAGTTATGGAGGGTGCCAGGGAAGAGGCAGAGGCTGGACGCAGCGCCTCCTAGCACCAGCTCACCACCCTCACCCGCCTCCGCCATGCTGCACCAAAGCAGCGCCGCGCCCGGAGCCTCCGTCTGCCATGGCCACCACGACACGAAGCAGCCAGCTGAGCCTCCTCCAGCTACACCGGCAGCGCCGTCCTCCCTAAAGAACTCTGGGAAACGGGGGCAGGGGGCGGAGGAAGCTTTGCACCACGGCGCCGGAGATGCTTAAGATGGCCCTGCTCTTTGGGTTCAATTAGTCAACCAGCTGCAAATTCACCTAACAGTTGCCTGGTCCAGCCCACATTTTATCAGCTTCTCTGCAGGAATATCATGGGGGACTTTGTCAAAAGCCTTACTGAAGGTTGAAGTTTGGGATGCTTTGTTAACCAAAGCAATTTGGCTGGCCTTAAGAGCTGTATAATATATAGCTATTCATCAGCACTACCAACAACACTGGCATGCCAGAAGTATGCAGATTAATATAATCTAAACACATCTTATAGTCATATAATTTTGAGCGAGGACCCTGAAGTGTCTTGGAAAGACAATTCATTCTGTAAATGTTTTATTGTTTTGTCCATTGTCTATTGATCTGCAAAAAGTGGTTTGCAACGTACAACACAAAGCTATGCTTTTCTTTCCTGATATTGCAATTGCTGCTGCACAGTTCGCTGCCTTAATAGTCATGAATAGTTACTTACTGAGTTGCAGGCTGTACTCTAGTTTTGGAAAAAACATGTACAGCTGAAGCAAAGTTGAACAATCCCGTTCCTAAACAAAGTCCTAGCTTAAATAACTATTATGTTTCTTTTTATACAAGCAAATTTGTCTGCTTTTCCTTTTATTAGGATGGTCCTATTATATATTTGCGCTTCAACTTGCCTTAATTTCTCATGAAGTTCTCAAGAGGATTTTTCAAAATATATACCACCTCCTAAAATAATTATTTTACCCATCAACGAATTTATTTTCTTTGGGTAAAATAGCAATTGGGCCACACTGAGGATTGTGGAGAAAGTGGATAGATATTTCTCCCCCTTCTCTCATAAGCCTAGAACTTATGGAGATCCAAAGAAGCTGACTGTTGGAAGATTCTGGACAGATAAAAGAAAGTACTGCTCCCACAGAGCCAGTGATGGCCACTAACTTGGATGGCTTTAAAAGAGGATTAGACAAATTCATGGAGGATAAGGCTATTGATGACCACAATGGTTATGTTCTGCCTCCACAGTGGGAGGCAGTAATGCTTCTGAATAGCTGGAAGTCACAGTCGCTGGAAGCCACAGGAAGCAAGAAGGCTCTTCTGCTTGAAACCTGCTTGCTGGTTTCCTACTGGCCTCTGTTTGGCTGCTGTAAGAAAAGTTAGCTGGACTAGCAGGGACATTAGCCCGATCCAGAAGGTTCTTATGTTCAACCTTTGTTCAGCATCTAAGGCCCTGAGGAAAAACAGTAGTTTGTTTGAACAAGAACAACAACAAAAACCCGGAGAGAGAGATAGTGATGCTACATCACTAGCCTCATTCAGGTGTTCTGCAGAACACACAAGAACTCAGAAGGGGGACATGGGCAGGGGCCCTCATGCTAGCCAAATCCCCATCATCCCCAGGCCCATGGGTTTTACTTTAGACCGATGGATGCTTAGAATACAGAAAATGTCAGCAGAGGGCTTCTAATTGTTGGTTGTTGCTTGAAAACCATCCTGTGATCATGAATCCCGATGCAATAGCTCAGTGGTAGAGCACATGCTTTGAAGGCAAAAACTTCCATTCCAATCCCCAGCATCTTCAGGTAGGACTGGGAAAGATTCCTGCCTGAAACCCTTCCAATCAGTGTAGAGTAGATAATACCAAGTTAGGTGGAGCAACAATCTGACTCTCAACGAGGCAGGTCCCTATGTTCCTATGATAAGCCAGGGAGGTGCACTTCTCTCCATTGATTTAGCCTCTTATGTTCAGGTGGAGTTTATCTGAGCTATGATGGGTGTGTGTGCAGGAAACAGACCAATAACAAGTAGTAAAGCATGAAAATATTTGGGGAAATGCAAGGAGGAAGAGGGTAAACCTGAAATGAGGCTCCAGTGATAGGTATGCTGAAGAATGGGTGGAACAACTCTGGAGATTTTCTTGCAGTGAAGAGCCCCTGTACATTTGTGTGCTTATGTGTGATTTCTTAATGTTCTCTTGATTGATGCTGAAACAGTTTCTAGAAAAGCAATAAAATTAGAACACTAGATCCCGGAGGGGAGCATGCCATATGATGAAATTCCTAGCTCTTCAAGGCATTCACTTCTTGAGGACTTTTCACACTGAACCACTGTATCAGTTTGATGGATGGCATTTACAATCGTAGGCCATTTAGATGACATCAGTCAGATAGAGCCTACTGTGGAGTAGAATGAGTGCCTGGAGTAAAAACTGACAAATGCTTCCTTATCTTTATCTAATCCAGTAAAGTTTCCACTGCATGAAAAACAGCCCTGAAATTGCTGATGTCAAATATCAACATGTTTCCTGTTGAAAATGTTTGACCCGCATATCCATCTAGAACTCGCTTCCCTGATATCAGAGTACCTCTTGTCCTTTTGATGCTGAAATCACTGTGGCTTGATGAGCAGGTGACAGGTGAGATTGTGAACTGCAAGAGAAACCTTTCAAAATGTTGTAGTTAAGCCCATAACGATGTCAGGAATTAAAACAACTAAAGATGCAGCCTTTGGTCCCTGGAAAGGTGTTCCAAGGGCCATCACCAGTGGCAACTGGTGCCTGTTAGATAGAGCGGAAAAAGGGATCCCAACAGCAGGCTGATCCAAAGCCAGACAGATAGAGCTACCCTAGTTCTTGTTTAGTGCCCACCCTCTTCCTTGCTGTGTTCTACAAGGGCAACATAGAAACTAAGCGGAAGAAGGAAGCTGGGAGGAGGTTCTGTCCCCAACTGGTTGTAAGAAGGCAGGCAGGCGGAGTCTGACTGAAAGCAGACTGAGGTTGGTGGGCCAGTGCTCACTTGTCCTAATAGACCTGCCTCTATTTTGTTTTGAATATTCGAAGAAGCTGGAATCTAACACATGTAAAAAACACTGTGAAAATGCTTTAAAAAACAACGTTTTGAAAATATATATTGGATTTGCCATAGCTCACTATCGCCATCTACTGTCACATTTGTATATTGCACTTTACAACACACTTAAAACGTTTTACTTGCCACTGTATAGCAGAGTCCGAAGTCTGCAGTGACCATGGGATCCCTGCCCTGCAAATATGTGGCTCTATAATCAGTGAAGAAGATGCTGGGTGTATGTATGCTTGAAAGCAAGGGGAGATATCAAAGTGAAGAATTTAATTTCAGTTATACACCAATCAAAACATATTTTCTATGCTATGCTGATTTTTCATCCTAATGTATGTAATCTAGGTCACGTTCTGGAATGTGCATCTTCAATTAGTTTTATTTATTATAAGCATGAAATGTTGATGGGGAGAAACCTTTTCTAGCTATGTCAGAAGGCCACATGCACTGTAAACAGCATAGCTTTCAGCAATAAGATTTCAGTTGCTGCCGATCTTCCTGGCTTCATTGGGGACAGGAGCAAAGCTGTTTAGTCTCTCAATTACTTTAGCTCAAGACTGAGTGTGCAACATTCACAAATACAAGTGCAGTAATTGCTGTCTTATCAGATGTTCAGGACAAAGGAATTTTACTGATCCCTGCTTGACAGAAAGAAAAAGTCATATTTGATCACAAGGCCTCTCATTTAAGCACCATTTTAAGTCATGTGCTTGCCTGTAGCCAAATTGAGTCACTACTATGCATCAGAATCAGGCTTTATTGATAGAGACACAATGGCCTTGATTTCTGACCCTACCTTTAAGTTAATAAGAAAAAATAGAAAACTCTTTTAAATACTGTACATCAACTTTTCAGCTGGGGGAAAGAGAGAGAGAAGTCTGCCTTGCTATACATTGGCTACATTTTAGATTAACTTTAGAGCAATGATATAAAATAAAAATGATTGTTTTGCTGTTCAGAGATGGAATTCCAGGCATGAAGAAACACAAGGAGGAATGGGTATTGTCCTTTAAGAAGCAGGATATTTTTCTTTGTCTCTCAAGTTACGTTGATATTTCTCTTTCTTGGTGAATTTCCTCCCAGAACAGGATGCCATCAAGATTCCTTTAAATCCTTTCGCAACCTTCTCCATCTCCACCTTCAGCATTACAGAGAAGAAGTGTGATGAAATTCCCTCTGCCAGGTCACTGTAGGTCATGGAGAAATATTTGAGAACCCACTTTTTCTTATGTTTCTTGCAGTTGCTGGTCTTGATGGTGTTTCCATTAATAGTGGGTAGGTTGGATATCTGTTTTATTATTTGCTGGCTTTTTAATGTTTATTGTGTTGTGTTGTGTTGTGTTGTGTTGTGTTGTGTTGTGTTGTGTTGTGTTGTGTTGCATCTACAGTGTTGTCATGGAAGCTGCCAAGAGAGAGTTTTATTCTTATACCCTGAGGTGTACACTGGATTTGGATGAATCCCAAAGTGAAGTGGTGTGCCTCAGAGGCAGACCAAAAGCAGGGGTCCCTGAAAGGCTTTGTGTTTCCCTCAGCAAACCAGATTTTTTTAAAAAAAAAAAATGCTGTAGACAAACATTTGTTAGAAGCAAAAGTGATATCCCAAAGCCATTATGCCATAATGGTGTGATAGATTAAGATATAACAAATACTGGAGTGAGGAGAGAGCAAAGAGAGAGTCCATTATGACTCACGGGTCAAGCTTGTAATTGGAGTGAATTATTTTACCCAGAAAGTGAATTGCTTTCAGTTCTTACCATCCAAAAGAAAAACCTTTAAAGGTGTCTAGTACAAAAGGCCTGGACCTATTTGGCCTGAAATTTGCCAGGTTTCTTACTCAGGAGCAGCTCTCTCATCTTTGCAATTTTCTGAGTAATTGCCCACAAAATGCTAGGGGTGATTCTTTTTGTGTCACCCTAAAACTGAACCCAGCTGCCCTTGCAAAAACAAAACAAAACCCCAAACCAAAACAAAAAACCACTGCAGCTATCCTGCTGAAATTTGGCAGGAGTTATTCCCCAATAAGGGGCACTCTTGCCTTCAAATTTCATCCAATTCTATCCCCACTCCCTTTAAAAAAAAAGTTATAGCCTTTTTCTTTTTTTAAGGAGCAGGTTCCCCCCTTTTTTTCTTTTCTCTTTTTGTTTCACTCATTTTCTTTTTTCCTGACAGGCAAGCTTGTTTGATGTATAACGGTATTGGCTACAAAGTGTAACAATATAATATTAATAAAATTATTTTTAAAATAAGAAAATAAGCCAATCAACACAAAGGCCCCTGGACCTATTTGATTGTAATTTGGCAACTCTGGAAGTGCTAGTATCCCTGCATTTTTTATCCTTTTTTATAAAAGGAGGGTACTGTATAGACATTTTTTAAAATCCCAATAGTGAATTGTGGGGAGAGGATGATGTAGATTGGACAGAACGTGAGATAAATTTGGTAACCTATGAAACACCCTCAAACCTGGGTCGCTTGATTTCCAAAGTGCCAGATTTGGTCTGAACCGAATCAGTGCACAGTCCTAATAAATACTTTAATGAACAAGACTTAAGAGCTGTTGAGAACGCTCTTCTGGAGCAGACCTCTAGTAGAAATAGTAGAGGGTACTTTCTCATTTAAAGTGGGAAAATGTGCAACTTTCCTGAATTTTAAGTATTTGAGATAGTCATTTCACTCCTCTTTCTTACCAGTTTAGCTTATTATTCAGACATCTGAGGAGTAGGTATGTGGGCAAGAACAACCAACACCTTAGAAAAGTGATATGCAGACCTATGGGCTGAGTGTCCTCTGGGAATCCTTTTGAAATCCACCTTCTATTGCACTGTCAATGAACTGCGCATGTTTTTAAATTAAATATGGTGGTGCTTGTGTTGCATCAGGCTTAAGACTTATTGCAGCAGGGAGTCAGGTTGGATTATACCTGTTGTTACTGTATCACAATTACTGTAGTTCCAATGAGGGGTTGTTGGTGTTTTGTTCTTTTGTCACATTACTGCTTTCCCCCAACCTCCACACAAGCCTATAGTAAACAATGTGGTCCAATTAATCCTGTATAGAGACCACATGTACATAATCACTTGCTTTGCATATAGCGATACACAAAACACCCATTTTAATAACACCGTTGGGAGTCTATTAAGTACAACAGAAGAGGAAACGTAAAGCAGAAAAATAAGCCTCTGTAATTTGTGTCAGGGCAGTTTGGCTATAATAAGGAGATCATTTAGAGGTATTATATTGTTGTATTTATATATGGGCAAACTGCTTCATTGTGGTAGAGGAAATTTCATTTTTAGAGTTCTTCACTTTTGTGCCAGTTCATTTCTATGTAGGACTTGGTTCTACTGAAGCAAGGGAAATATTTGCTGAA
This sequence comes from Podarcis vaucheri, assembly GCF_965113315.1. Taxonomy (NCBI): domain Eukaryota; kingdom Metazoa; phylum Chordata; class Lepidosauria; order Squamata; family Lacertidae; genus Podarcis; species Podarcis vaucheri. Next base: position 81,191,968 of record NC_138760.1, on the reverse strand, counting down.
TGAAACAAACTAATAAAATGACCAGGGGGATGGGGAGTGTGGGGTTGGAGAGCTTTTCCTGTGGTTTATTAATGGGCACTGTAAATGTCACATTCTTTTGCTGGAATACATTAGGTCAATATTAACCATATGCAACTGCATATACACATATCAGTACATGTACTGGTACATTCAAACACTCTTATTTCAGCTATTTTTCAATCCTACCAGTGGAAACTACAGCAATGAATTCATGGGCAGAAATTACCACTGGTAGTAATTGGCTTCATTTTTCATGCAAATGCCTCTGCTATCATTACAGGGCACTGTGCCTAGCCCTCCATAGGTATTAAATAAATGTTTGATTGTAGGAGAAGTAGTAACAGCCACAGTCCTTCCATGTAAAACAATTTTCTCTGGAGCAATTCCAGCTGAGAAGGGACTTCTGTAGCAATCTTTTAAGGCTTTGTTGTTGGGAATTATTAACTCCCCAATGTCCTTCCAACCTGCCTTAATATAACTGGGCCTCTGCAACTGTGGCTGCCTGGGACACGGGGGCCATTACAAAGGTCATTGCATCATTGTAATACAGTCTCCCTGTTTCCCCCTCTCCACAGAAAACTGCAGGTGAACGTGAGGTGAAAGGTGGGGGTCAGACCATTTGAGCATAGGTGAATCTGGTGCATGGTACCATCATAAAAAAATGATAGAGTTTCATAATCTTTTCATTAAATGTAACTTCTGTTTTAATTATAGTTAGCCACATTTTCATCATCTTATTTTAATTAACTGCAGAGGCTTTTCGTGAGTCCAGTAGTTCTGGTCCTTAATTTGATCTACATTTATTAGGTCATTCACATGATCAGGCAGAAGGTGACTTCTTTCAGAACACAAAATTCTATTCAGTGAGGGGTGCGGGGGGGAGGGGGGAGAAGGACTATAGCTCTGTGCGTGCAAGCAGCAAAAGGAGATTTCTACTTCTTTGATTTCAGACATAGCAGCAAGAATGAAGCCTATTACAGGTTTTTGTGAAGTGTGGATACTGAGTGGGTGAAGGGCTAGTCTGGCCCCTTAGAGGCAAACACATTTGTCAACTATGCCCCCAATAATGTGTGATGGGCATCAGTCAGAAGAGGGATGGACACACAGAGAGAGACACACACAAACAGAGAAAGACAGGGCCTCTTCAGCAGGAATGAGAACCCTGATTTACCAGGGTTCCTGTCCCCTGGAGAGAGACCTATGTGCATTCATCCATACTCCCAGAGACTCCCTTCAGACTGATGCTGCTGACCATGCATTGGATGGAGTGTATGAACAGCACATGTGTAAGCATCTAGGGGCAGAGCTAGGCCACAAGTTCCTTCGCAAGTTTGGTACCCACAGGTACCCACCACCAGCCTGAAAAAAGCTTGAATTGATGATAAGAATGAACCAAAATCTTCGTCCATTCACTGTATGACTTGAACACAGGAGCACTGCCATCTGTTGGGGACTGAGTTTCAGTTTATTGGCCCTCATGAAGCCCATTACTGATCCAGGCACCATTTCATCATTCCCAGAGCATCGTTTGATTCAGCTGACAAGGAGAAACAGAGCTGAGTGGCACCGGCACACTGACGGTATTGTCTTTCTCCATATCTCCAAATGACCCTTACCCAACAATTTCATGCAGACGCTAAAAAGCATGGTGGACAAGGCGAAACCTTCCAAGATCTGGTAGCAAAGAGGCAGAACAGAAGTCCCCCAGCACAATGGAGCTGGTGCAGAATCACCGTGTTGCTGTACCTCCTCCTGCCACCACACAGAGGTGATCCAGAAGGGCATTTCATGCTGTGTTCGAATTCTGTATTCTATTCTCATTCTCTATCCTGTTTTTAGCATGATAGCACCATTACTGGAAGTGCCAGGTTTGCCTGGTGAGGCAAAGCTGCAACTCTAGTTTCCTGGCAGGTTTCTCATTGCCACTTGTAGGGAGGGGCAAGCCAATGGGGAGATCACAAGGTGTGTCAGGTTAACTCCATTGCACCATGTCAACCTCCCTGCCCCTCTCCCTCCTGGTAAGCAGCAGGAACATGTTTTATACAGTGGCACCTTGGGTTACATACGCTTCAGGTTACACACTCCACTAAGCCAGAAATAGTGCTTCAGGTTAAGAACTTTGCTTCAAGATAAGAATAGAAATCAGGCTCCGGCGGCGTGGTGGCAGCAGGAGGCCCCATTAGCTAAAGTGGTGCTTCAGGTTAAGAACAGTTTCAGGTTAAGCACGGACCTCCGGAACGAATTAAGTACTTAACCCAAGGTACCAATGTACTTTATTTTCTAATGTTTTGTACTTTATTTTCATATGAAAACACAGCATCCTATCAACAAACAAACACATAAAATGAATTCAAGACAGCTTACAGCACAAATATCAGCAGAACAATTTAAAAATGAAGCAGTCAGAATTCCTCCCCCCCCCCCGAATCCTGGAAAATGTAGTTTCTTGTGCACAGAGCTCCAATTCCCAGCACACTTTATAAACTACAGTTCCTAGGATTCTTTGACGTAAGCCACGTGCTTTAAATGCATGGTGCAGATGCGACCCAATAAACTTAAAAGCAGATTATCTGGAAATGGCTCATTACAACACAACCTTTTCAATGTCAATCCACAATAGCTAAATGCTATTTTTATCAACGGGGAAAATGTCAACACTGCATCTGACTTGTTGATCTCTTGGAGAACGTTCAGTGAATTCAAAGGGCGTGTATAGGAAATTCCCTGGAGAGTCATCTTTCAATCCTGAGAAGGCTTGAAAGATGCTCCAGCAACAGAAAGATTAACAAGTAAATTAAGTCCCGAACAGTGAATATCTTGTCGTGGATCTTTAGAACTCAGTGTCTTCCTGTGGGAGAGTGATAGGCTTAGCAGATAGCTGTGAAGTATGTTCCTTCCAAAATGTGATGTAAAGCATGTTAACATGCCTAAGGTGCCACAGTAGGAGTGATTTATACTCAAGCATCACCATATAAAACCACTTCATTATAACGGAATAATGAAAAGAAGGGGGCATCAAATTTTGCCTCTCGAGGGAACATTCTCACAGCCATGCTTAAACAAATGACTGTTTGATACATTGTTTAGAAGTGTTAGGGAAGCTATTTTGCTTGGCATCTGTTGGACAAAATCAATATTTGTGTGCGGGTAGTATTTTTTTCACCACAGTGCCTAACTGCTGATTGCTATTGGCATATAAAATGATATGTCTAAAGTGAGCGGGTGTCAGAGGAGGAAATCAATAGTTTTGAACAGTTATATTTAACTCTTAATTCAATAGTTTAGAAGGGTTACTCTTAATGCAAAATTGTGTACTTTTAGGGACAATTAGCAGCCAGAAGAAAAACCCGGATCATTATATGGGGCCAAAGTCGCCAAAATTTTATCGGTACTGCAACAGGTAAATAGAACTCAGGGCAGAAAGTCATTTTATCAAATTATCAAGTAAACTGATCATAACTTGATGTCCCCCATCTAGTAGCCTAAATATATCTGAGCTTAAGTCCTTGTCTCCCCAACTGAACACCTCTTTAGGGTTCAAGCAGGGAGTCACTTTGCAGTTTAGTTGAAAACTGCAGCAGTAGGACTCAATTCGTGAGAAAATCTCTTCTATGGACCCTTATCTCTGTTGCTGATGGAACAGCCTTCATTGATGTTGAAGACATCAGGCCAAGGGTCCATCAAGGGCACCCTCTAGAGGTCAGTCAGAGGCCTGAGGGAAGCCTGCAAGTTGGACAACATAGCCATCATGGCTATTAGTCATTGACAGCCTTATCCTCTATGAATTTGTCTCATACTCTTTTAAAGCCATCTAAGTTGGTGTTCGTCACTGCATCCTATTGGTGCAAGTTCCATAGTTTAACGATGTAAAAAGGTAAAGTAAATGTAAAGGACCCCTGGACGGTTAAGTCCAATCAAAGGCGACTTTGGGGTTGCGGCGCTCATCTCGCTTCAGGCTGAAGGAACCAGTGTTTGTCCACAAACAACTTTCTGGATTATGTAGCCAGCATGACTAAACCACTACTGGCGCAAGGGGACACTGGGATAGAAGCCAGAACGTATGGAAATACCATTTACCTTCCCCTGCAGCTTAAACCACTGTCCTGTCCCATATGACCCTTTAAGGGAGGGCAGTTCTAAGCAGCCGTGTGTTTACCTCTTTCCTCCCAAAATTTCATTAGTGATAATACCGCCATACATATTTTGTTAAGTATCTCATCTAAAAGGCTTTATTATTTTTTACATTTCTGGGGACCATCTCATTAATAGGTAATGCACACTTTCTATCTTCCTTATGTTTTCCTCTAATAAAAAATAAAATAAAACTCTCTTGCGTATGCCACACTCTTAACAGTTTTTAAACTGTCACCTTGGTTCCTAGCATTAATTTGAAATCCCAGCTCTAATACTCTGGAAGGTGGAAATGAAAACATTTAACTCAGCCACATTACAGTTTTCTGTTTGGTCTTATTTACACCTATTATGATTTTGTATTTGACAGTATCCTTCTAGGACCCAGGGCCAACCCACTTCCCTTAGATGCTGTTAAGATTGATGCACAGATGCACACATGCCAAAGGCAATTCCAGTCAGGGTTTAGATTACAGAGTTGCCAAAACTTGGGTCTCTAGCTGTTTTTGAACTGCAGCTCCCATCACCCCTAGCTAGCAGGATCAGTGGTCAAGGATGATGGGAATTGTCCCAAAACAGCTGGAGAACCCGGTTTGGGAAACCCTGGTTTAGAACATGGGAAGAGAAAATTGTTCAGCCCAAAGGAGGTATTCCCTCACAGGCCTGCATCTCCACCACAGGACTCTGTCTCCCTATGTGACCCTCTCTGGGCTTTGATATCTTTTGTGGAGGCCTTTCTCTCAGTCCCGCCATCTTCGCAGACACATTTGGTGAGGAAATGAGAGAGGGCATTTTTGGTGGCAGCTCCAATACCGGAGGCTAGACTGGCCCTTTCTCTACTTTCCTTTTGCCAGGAGGCAAATACTTTTTTGTATAGACAGGCCTTTGGTCAGCAGCTGACTGATATGACAGAGTCTTCTGAAGGTGCTTGCATGTTATTAAATGGTTTTCAGTGTTTTCAGTGCTGTCCTAACAGGGTTACTTATTCAATCCTTATTTAAAATAAATAAATAAATATTTATTGTATATATATGTGTGCGTGTGCGCGTGCACACACACACATTTATATATATTTTAAATTTATACAGGAAGCTGTCTCTTGGGTCCTGCGATGGGAGAAAGGCAGGATATAAATAAAATTAATAAATAATAAATAGATAGAAGATAGATAGATAGATATAGATAGATAGATAGATAGATAGATAGATAGATAGATAGATTGGCATCTCTCTGGGGGTTGCATGCCAGAGGCAGATCAACAGGTGTGACTTAAACAGTGGGCTACTTGTGAGCCACAAAAGTTAGAAGTCTCTCTCTCTCTCCCCCAGAGGTAAGCGTGAGGTATTATTACAGTCCAAGGAAACAATACAGCCAATCAAAAGCCCTCAAGGGCCTGAGATGGGTGTGGCCTGGGGAGACTCCCAAGGGCTGAACAGAGAAATATGGAGGGCCACATTTGTCCCTTCACCCGAGGTTTTCCACCCCTGGTTTAGCCCCTTCTTTTCTATGAATGCTTCAGAACAGATCAGAAAGCTTGCTTTGTCACTGATTTTATTTTAATATCCTGCGATCCATTAAACTAAGCTGGCAGCAGCTCTCCAAGGCCCCTGGCAAAGGTCTTTTTCAGCTTACTATGAGCAAGTCTTTTGAATGGAGATGACAGGAATTGAAGCTGTACCAATGAATTACTCCCATTGCATGGGACCAGGGAATTCTGTGAACAGACTATTCAACAGGGCAAGGATACACAAGTCTTCTCTTAAGTAATTTTCAATTATTTCAGTGAGACTTACTCCCAGGTAGGGGAATATAGGGTTGCAGTCCAGCTGCCTGATAGGTTATGAAGCTCACTTGCTGGCCTTTGGGAAGTTTCTGCCTTCCAATGGAAATGATTTGACTGGGTTCTTGCAAGGTTAAAATGTGATAAGGATATTTTTAATCGGCCCTGAGACCTTGGGAAAAGAAATCTAAACAAGTCACAATTTGCTGCAATTATTTTTGTAATGTTTTATTCATATACCTCCTATTTTCATCTGAGCGTTTTTGCTGCTAAGGCACCATCTATTACCAATTTATTATCCTTATTTAAAAGCAATAGGTTGTCAAGCAAAACCTGCAGTGCATTACAAATATATTGTTTTTCTTATGCAGAGGAAGCGTGGAAATTTGGCTTTTCATAAAGCTGCAGTTCTAGAATAGCTTAAGAACAGATGTCCAGAATAATAATGTCATGTCGGCGGCATGGAATTAGGCCGGAAATGAATGTTCTCTCTGTTTTTACCTCAGAAGTTGTCACGGGAAGAAGTGGTTGACTTCAGTGACAATTTTCATATTTTGGCTTAGCCTTCTTTTCACTCAGCCCTGCAAAGGTGGAATCAGCAGATGCACCAGGAAAAAAGCAGTAAGAGTGGACAAGATTAATAAGTTCAGTGTTACCTTGCTAAAAGTTCATGAAATCCATATTTGCATAATGTGCGCAACTAATTGTTTTGTCATTGAACATACTATAGATGGTTTGTGGTCCATTTGAGAGCTTTGTAATTCTGACAACGCTTTCCTAAACCAATTAGTCATAGTAAAATATTGCCTTTTTTATTTATGTGTTAAGATGTGAAAGCTGAAGAGGTAAGGAATGAGAAAGCTGGAAGCTTTGAAGCGGGACAGCTGAACACCAGACAACTTAGTCCAGATATTTCAGACCTGCTCTAAAGAAGAAATGCCATAGCTAATGTTGGTTGGAGTTACAATGGTACCTCTGGTTCTGAACTTAATGCGTTCCAGAGGTCCGTTCTTAACCTGAAACCGTTCTTAACCTGAGGTACCACTTTAGCTAATGGGACCTCCCGCTACTGCCACACCGCCACCGCCCGATTTCTGTTCTCATCCTGAGGTAAAGTTCTTAACCCAAGGTACTACTTCTGGGTTAGTGGGGTCTGTAACCCAAAGTGTTTGTAACCCAAGGTGTTTTGCAACCCGAGTTACCACTGTAATTGTAGGTAATTGTATTTGTATGCTACCTTCCCACAGTTAAAACCATGCTCAAAGCGCCTTGCAATATGGCGGGGGGAGGGGATTTTCAGAACACAACAAAAGAAGTCATAATAAAGAAAGCATAAAAAGTACACAATCTAATTGAACAATTTCCACATAAATCATAATAAAGATACAAAATAAAGAATTAATAGCAATACAGCAACACCCCCCCCCTGAGAGCCCTCTAAGTAGTACCCCAGTCCAAGAGTCCATTCAACAGCCACAGCTTTTGTAGCTGGAGTCAGTCAGGTCCCTACTCTCCCAGGCCAGATGGAAAAAGGCTTGCAAGACAGGGAGCAAGGTCCCCAGGATTCACAGTCAATTATAATAGGATACATTGAAATTTTGCACTTAGGTTTTTTAAAAAGAACAATAGGACAGAAATAACTGGAGTGGGGGTAGTATTTAGTTGTGCTTCTCTTTGTATCCTTAATGAATCAGCACCTGTATGCTACGGGTGCTGGAATCAAAGCATTCTGCATCCTTAATTAATCAGTCAGGATCAAAAGGGACTCATCTAGTAGGCAATGAACCATTTTTCTCTGTTTCAGAGTGTTTTTTGGGTCTTTATTTTTTAAACATGGCCACAGTGACACAACAATGCTGTGTTTTTATGTCATCTCGTTTGCTCCATGTTTCCTGATTGATTGGGGTCACATAGCCAGCAGGAGGAATAGCATTGCTTTTTAAAATAATGGCACTGAACAGGCATGAAAACTGGAGAGGTCGGTTGAACGGTCGGATTGTTGATACCCAATGCCCCTTGTTTGTGCTGAAATAGTCTGCTCCTCAGACATTCTGTGCAGCAGTTGAAAATACTGCTTTATCATCATTTATTGGCTTGAATCTGAAGTTTCTGTGAGGCAAATTTTGCTTGCAGGATGCTCCCAGTGGAGGAACAAGCAAGGGCAATGATTTTCTCTGCTGCGCCTTAAAAATCTGCTCTGGGCAGTTACAGAGGAGTGTGGGGTATGGCATGGGAGCTGTAGGGGGAATAAGCACAATATCACTCCAGTATCTAACAGAAGCCTCTCCTGCCTCTCGGCCCCTTCTGCAAATGGAAGGAGCCCTTCTATTTTCTGCCGAAAATACCAAGAAATTGACAGAGAATTCACAGAAATTGACAGATTTAACAACAAGACTTGACCTGAACACAGAATCTATAAATAGGCTTACGCAAGAAAATTCTGCCACACGACAAATTGCGGAGGAAGCCAGAACTATTGCTGGAGAGACCCAGGAAAAATTAGAACCGATTGCCAGGAAGGTCTATGACCACGACACAACTCTGGCATTGTGGGAACTACAAAGAAAAGAAAGGAATTTGAAATTACGATCAATTCCAGAGGACGAAGGAGACAATCTTACGGACTTTTTAACGAAAGAGTTTGCTGATTTCTGGGAAGACCTAGAGGAAGACGAATTTAAAATCACAACAGCATTTAGACTGGGCAGAAGACAGAACAGAAAGGCGCCGAGAGACTGTCTGATTACCTTGAGATCGAAGGAGGAAAGAGACAAAATTCTAAGACTGCACTTTGAAAAGGCCTTACAAATTGGGAACTCTCCGATACAGATCTTTAAAGATATTTCTAAACATATTTTGGACTTGAGAGCTTCTTATAAGGATTTAGTCTACCTGTTGAAGAAGAACACCATTCTTTTCAGGTGGGAATTTCCACAGGGACTGTCTTTTGACTATAGAGGGAAGAAGGTGAAAATAAAGACGATACAGGATAAAGACAGGTTCCTGCAAAGAAATCAGGAAGACCTACAGAAAGGAACTGTAGACCCAATTGCTGAGCAAAGGAGTGTAATTGACATCCTGAACCTTTCGTTTGGACAGAACCTTCCACCACCAACAGAGGAGGAACAACAACTGGGAGCTGTTGGAGGAATACCAGAAAAATAACAAGATGGCCCTGCAATTCCTTAGTTGGAATTGTAATGGGATGAACAGCCCTTTGAAGAGACGACAAATATTCCATATTTTGAACAGAGAACAACTGGACTTGATTTGCTTACAGGAAACCCATATAACCAGAGCACACAGGAGACTGCTTATGAATAAAAAATTGGGACAAGAATTTATTTCGTCGGACAAAGTTAAAAAAAGAGGAGTTGTGATTTATGTAAAAGAGAAGTGGGCTCCAAAAATGATGTTTAAAGATGAACAAGGAAGATATTTAGCGGTGGAGATTCAGGTACAAGGAGAAAAATTTTTGATAATTGGGATCTATGCGCCAAATGAAGGTAAAGCAGAATTTTTCAAAAAACTTCATGAAACTTTGATGGATTATTTGGAATACAATATGATAATTATGGGAGATATGAATGGTGTAGTTTCTACAAACATGGACAAGACACAAAGACTGACTCTTACTAAAGAAGGGAGACTCCCGAAGACTTTTTTCGAAATGACTGAAAATATGGACTTAATAGACATTTGGAGAACAAGGAACCCTCTTGAAAGAGAGGGAACCTTTTTCTCCCATGCAAAGATGACCTGGACCAGAATCGACCAAATCTGGGTTACTAGTGGAATGGCTCCGAAGATTAAGAAGGTAGAAATCTGCCCAAAAACCTGTTCCGACCATAACGCCGTGAAGATGGAAATGAAATTTACAACAACTGGTCAGTTTAGATGGAGAATGAATGACACCCTATTTCGAGATAGAGAGATCCACATGAAGGCCCAAAAAACTCTAAAGGACTATTTTGAAATCAATCTAAAGGGCGATGTGGAAAAAAGAGTGATCTGGGACGCAAGTAAAGCTGTGATGCGAGGATTTTTGATTCAACAAAACTCAATAAAGAAGAGAAAACAGAATGAGAAAAAGGAAAAAATTTTGGAAAAGATAAAAGAAGGAGAGAAAAAATTAAGATCAAAACCAAAGTCCCAGGAGATTTTGAGGGAGATTAAGTTGTATCAAACACAATATATGGAATTGATGAACCAAGAGATAGAATGGAAAATAAAGCAAATGAAACAAAAGACATTTGAGTCGGCAGACAAATGTGGTAAACTTCTGGCATGGCAACTTAAGAAAAGACAGAAATTAAATACAGTCACAAGTCTAGAAGTGGATGGAAAAAATATATCTAAACCCAACGAGATAAGAAATTGCTTTGTGAGTTATTTTAAAAAACTCTATTCCCAAGGATTACAAAATGAAGAGGACATAGATAAATTCCTTAATAAATATGGATTACAAAAAATCTCTCATCATAGCAAGGTGGAGCTAAACCAGAGAATAACAGAACAAGAGATAGAGGGTGCCATTCAGGATATGCAATTGGGCAAATCTCCAGGGCCAGATGGACTGACTTCCAGATATTACAAATCTTTAAAGGAATGGCTAATACAACCGTTGAAGGAAGTTTGTAACGAGATCTTAGAGGGAAAAAAGGCACCCGAATCGTGGAAAGAAGCATATATCTCACTCATACCAAAGACAGAGACTGAAAAGACTCAACTGAAGAACTACCGCCCAATTTCGTTATTGAATGTGGATTACAAAATTTTTGCAGACATTTTAGCAAAAAGATTTAAAAGAGTATTGATGGAGAAGATTCACAGAGACCAAGCAGGCTTTCTCCCAAAAAGACACCTCTCAGACAATGTTAGGAACATAATAGACATTTTGGAAAAGTTAGAGGTGAATATAAATACTAAAGCAGTTTTGATATTTGTGGATGCGGAGAAAGCCTTTGACAATATTTCGTGGAGTTTTATGAAAAAGAATCTTCATGGGATGGGGGTAGGACAAGGATTTGAGAATGGTATGGGTGCAATATATTCTGAACAAAAAGCTAAGCTAATTGTAAACAATGTAATAACTGAGGAACTTAAGATAGAAAAAGGAACACGACAGGGGTGCCCAATTTCCCCATTGCTTTTTATTTCGGTCCTGGAGGTGTTGCTGAACATGATTAGAGATGACCAGCAAGTTAAAGGTGTACAGGTCGGAACTAAACACTATAAGTTAAGAGCGTTCGCAGATGACCTTGTATTGACTTTGCAGGAGCCAAACACTAGTACAAAAAGAGTGTTGGAAATAATCCAACAATTTGGGCAGGTAGCCGGATTTAAATTGAATAAACAAAAAACTAAAGTCTTAGGGAAAAACCTAACAGATATGGAAAAGAATAAGTTTCAAGAAGAGACAGGTCTGACGGTGGTTAAGAAGGTGAAATATCTAGGGGTTAATTTAACATCTAAAAATTTGAATCTGTATAAGGATAATTATGAAAAATGCTGGTCAGAAATTAAAAAAGATCTAGAAATATGGTCAAATTTGAGATTGTCAATGTTAGGCCGAATTGCAGTGATTAAGATGAATGTATTGCCTAGAATGTTATTTTTATTTCAAACTTTGCAGATTATTGACAAGATGGACTGTTTCAAGAGGTGGCAGAAAGATATTGCGAAATTTGTCTGGCAGGGCAAAAAGCCCAGAATAAAATATAAAATATTAACAGATGCAAAAGAAAGAGGGGGATTTGCCCTGCCGGACTTAAAATTGTACTATGAAGCAGCAGCATTCTGCTGGCTGAAAGAGTGGATGCTCCTCGAGAATACAGATATCTTGGACTTAGAAGGTTTCAATAATGCATTTGGCTGGCATGCATATCTATGGTATGACAAAATCAAAGTGCATAGTGCCTTTAAAAATCATATTGTAAGGAAAGCGTTGTTCAATGTTTGGATGAGATATAAAGATCTGTTGGAAAACAAAACCCCTAGATGGTTGTCACCCTTAGAGGCTAAGGCCCACAAGAAAGTTAATATGGAGGACGGATGGCCAAAGTATTGTGAGATCTTAGAACAGGATGGAGAGAAACTGAAATTAAAGAGCCATGAAAAACTAAAACCCAAAGTACAAGATTGGCTCCACTATTATCAAATAATGGAGGTTTTCAAACAAGACAGGAAAATTGGCTTCCAGGTGGAAAAATCAAAACTTGAGACAGAATTGTTAGAACCCAATACTAAGAACTTGTCAAGAATGTATAACTTGCTGTTGAAATGGAATACACAAGACGAAACAGTTAAATCAGTTATGATTAAGTGGGCACAGGATATTGGTCATAATATTATGTCTGCTGACTGGGAAAGGTTGTGGAACACTGGTATTAAATTTACGGCATGTAGTGCTTTAAAGGAAAATGTTATGAAAATGGTCTATAGGTGGTACATGACCCCAGTTAAGCTAGCAAAAATTTACCATTTGCCTGATAACAAATGTTGGAAATGTAAGGAAACTGAAGGTACTTTTTATCATCTTTGGTGGACATGCCCGAAGATTAAGGCTTTCTGGGAGATGATATATAATGAAATGAAAAAGGTATTTAAATATACCTTCCTTAAGAAACCAGAGGCCTTTCTCTTGGGCATTGTCGGCCAATTGGTGCCAAAAAAGGATAGAACTTTTTTCATGTATGCAACAACAGCAGCAAGAATACTGATCGCAAAGTATTGGAAGACACAAGATTTACCCACCTTGGAAGAATGGCAGATGAAAGTGATTGACTATATGACATTGGCGGAAATGACGAGCAGAATTCGTGACCAGGGAAAGGAGACTGCGGAAGAAGACTGGAAGAAATTTAAGATTTATCTTAAGAACTATTATAAACTTGATGAAGCTTAGAATGTCGAGATTTTACAGAGAGAAAGGGTTGCAGTAATATAAGATCAGATTAAGAAAGGACTATGATGAATTAGGATGGGAAAGAACATTTATAAGTTGCTATAAAATTTGGACATGAGGATGCAGAAAGGGGAGGTATGGGGAAGTCCGAGGAAAGAAGTCTATGAAAGGATATTTTGAAATTATATTTGTTTGTTTGTCTGTTTTTCTTTTATGTCTGTTTGTTATAAAAACTTTTGTAAAACTAATAAAAATTTTATAAAAAAAAAAAATGGAAGGAGCCCTTCTATTTGCAGAAGAGACTTTCTGAACGCAAGCCTTTGTCTCTTCTTGATGTTATATGCACTTCAAACCTCTAACAGAAGCCTGGACCCTCCTCAAGGCTTCTTCTACCACACTCTTGAGTTTCAGATCAGTCAGATTTTCAACCTATAATCCAGGAATGGGAAATATCATGCACAGAGGGCAAATGTGGCCCTCTAGCCTTCTGTATTTGCTCACAGGAACCATCCCACGCCCATTCTCACGAGGCCACATCCCTCACTGGGCCTTCTTTGCAACCTCCTTGAGTCCTTTTGCCTCAGTGTATCTTTGAACTCTGATATTGCTTCTTGCTTGTCTGGATGGGGAATGGTAATTTGAGTAAATTACCACAACGCACTCCTGCTTCTGGTCATGCTGACACATGGCCCCCGGAAAGTTGCATAGAAGAGAATGTGGCCCCTGGGCTTAAAAATACTCCCCAGCCCTGCTATAAGCCAAAAAACTGACGTCCTCTGATTTCACATTATAATGGCAGGTCCCAATTTAGCCAGCTCATCCTTAACACAGGGTCACCACGCTAACCTTTGAGTAAGAGAGCGTGTGGTAAGGACTGCCTTGCTATTGCTATTGCTAATTCCCCCCCCCCACCCTCTTTGGATTCTTTATGGAGCAGCAAAAATGACCTATCATTTTATATAGTATGAGAAATGCTTTGCTGCTGAGGTTTTATATAGTTTGAGAAACAAAAGATTTCTCAGATATGGTGCAGCTGCTCAAGAGAAAGATATAAAAGGGGCCATTTAACTCTCATAATCTTGAAAACAAGCAGAGCTATCTTGCTGCTGCATTTAGCTTAGGGTTTTGTGTTTGTGATAGGTTCTTTATACGTGGTTACTTACCAGTTTTGAAACTGCTGCTGTAGACATGATGAATTAAGTAATAAGCAATAAGTCCATGCACATGACACCATTTGTGAATTCTTCCCTTCCAACTTCCCTCGTTCTAGCACCTCGTTCTACTTCTGCATCACCATTCTATAATAGCCTGTCCTGGCTGTCTGGAAAGGGTGTAGGTCCTTTCCATAGCTATTTTAGCAATTCTGCTCTAACAGTTTATGCTCGTGACATCTCATAAGCAAATTATATATAAACATTGTTTCCGGGTGAATTATGCATGTAACTCCATGGATTATCTATGAGCAGGCGTCTCAATTTTTGTTGGTTTGTGATTCTGGAAAAGATCTAGGGATACTCTGTGCGGGTGCAACTGTTCTACATTTAGGTACTGTGAAATTTATGCTTATGTGAAACTGCAGGCTCATGTTTGCTAATTGAAAACTTTTATCGTTTATGGTTAAAGTGTTGTTAAATGGTATATTAATTGTTTCCAGACCAAGCCATTTGGTGTAGGTCAGAAATGGTGTGTTATCAATTAATGGAAGACTTCAGAGAAGTCCCTTATGTGTTACGACCAAATCCTTGTCTAAAGGATGGCAAAATCTTTTAGCCTCATTTTCACACATTTACTAACATTTGTCTACTTTTAGAGGTTTTCTGTTTATCTAGCTTCAGGTGGCACTGCCTTTTTCCATTCAGCATGCTATCCAACACTTTTATTTGTTTACTTGCTGGATTTATAGCCTCTCTTTCTGTTTGAATACACAGGACAGCTAGCAAAAATCACAGTTGAAGAGCTGGGTTTTTCCATCCAGCTAAGATAAGTTGAAAGTCTTTCAATGGAGCATCCACTAAAAAGCTGCATTGGGCTCCTCCTGTATTGATAATAACTCTTAGTACTGTTCAGTGATGATGAGATGAAAACACTATTGCAATGGGATTAGGGGTTGAGCTGGATGAACTCACAGGACCCCTTTCCAGCCCAGTTTTTTCTGATAGTATAAGACGGAGGTTTGGACAGGAGGAAGCTCAAATAACCAAACTGTTGGAGATAAATTTGACAGCTTGGAAAGTGGTCAAGTACTTTTCCTTGTAATGAAGCTTGCTTTCTTGAGCTGGACCCTTCCGGAAGAAGAAAGAGAGGTTACTTTTCAGCCCTCCTGTCAGCTGTGGAATGTGCTGATTATATGAACAAAAGCAGATGGAATTGTTTCAGTCAGGAGAGGTTGAGGCTGCCGGTTAGCAAGCAAAATGGATCTCAGTGGAAGCATCTTCAGGGTGCAAGCCATACCCAAGAAAGAGGATGGAGAGCTAGGATGTCAATTCTGTTGCATATTTTCCTGTGCTTGGCCTATATGTGTGTGTAAATAAACCAGATATCACAAAATGCTAGATGTCTCCTGATTCCACAGGGGGCGGGGGGACCAGAGTAGGCACTGGAACCCTCGTCCCTCTCAGAGAATCTGGGTGCCTTTTGTATTTCCAAAGTGAACTATTAGTTAATTATTAGTTCTAAACCCACCCTTCACCATATGGTCCCATATAGAAAGTGCTTCACATGTATTAACATGTAGTGATCTTTTCTAGGCATCAGATGAAACAGCCAGCCCCACTTGCAAGCCCACTTGAATGTGAAGAATTGAATGTCTGAAGACACTCGAGGTGCTTGAATGAATTTTTTTGTTTTGTTCAACGTAGTTTTTTTCTGGGGACAGGGGATGCTTTGAACACTAATTAACATTTTAGCCTGTTGATAAAACAATTTCTTGATCAGGGATATCCTACAAAGGCTTTTAAATAGGCACTACTCATATCCAAAAATGTGGACAGAGCAGCTTTGCTTCAGCCCAGAGTACAAAAGAAATGAAACCAATTAAATGATAAGTGTTATTACATTAAGGTTCAGTATTCAGATCAAGGCAGTCATTAAGACATTTTGGTACGTTTTGGAGAATATCCCCAGATGTGGGGAAAGCCCTCTGTTTGCTCTTCAAAAAAATGTGGAAGACGTGTTTGCAAGATGAAGGGGGGGAAACCACCAGATTCTGTTAGAACCTTTGACAGAAACACAAGCAAAGGTCAGTTCCGATGTGGAAATTGCACTGCATGCTCTAACTTCTGTAAAATCAAGATGTTAAGTCCAGTAACAATGCAAAATATTTGATCTGATATTTTGTTTTCACATGGAACATCAAAGTGATGGAAGGAGCATAAGAAGCTGCATTACACTGAGCCAGACCCTTGGCACATCTATGCTGATGGGCAGTGGCTTTGGCAGGGCCCTCTCCAGCCCAACCTGAAATTCCAAGTGCTGAACCCAGGACATTTTCCTTGTGAAGCAGATGCTTTATTCCTGAGCTATTCCTGTGATGAATATCACACAGTGCCCATGGCTACCTGGGAATGACCACACACACTGCTAAGACTCTTATCAGTGAGCATAAAATCTCTGCGCAAACTGCTAAAGTTCAAGTCTCTGTCGTTAAGCACTTCCAGAATGGCAAGTACGATGAGAGACATTTGGGATTTTGGTGCACAGAACAGATGCAAGCTCAAGCAAAATAATGATACAATAAATTACAAAAGGGATTCATAAATTAAGAACATTAATGCCCACTGAACTTAACAATGACATTGATGGGATGGCAGCTATACAATGAATATTAGGTTTCACTAACGTATACAGAGTTTATTTTTCCTTGCTTTTCTGGCTTCACACTGCCTGTAAATTTTACTGTGTGGTATTAAGTTTCGATAGATAACTATCTAGCCCTATTAGGGCGTTTTATGCTGTTTTACATCAAGTGTATAAAATTAGCTAGCCATAACACTAGTTAGTCTCACAGGTTTGTGTTTTTAAGGCATGTTGTAACTTTGCATTCAACTTGCCGGAAATCTGCCTCTCCACGTTGTAAGTCTGTCATCTCGCAGAGAAGGCACAATTAGTAATGTCTGTCAGGTAAGCCAGCTGCCTTGCTTCTGCATACATTTGAGCTTCTTCACTGTGGATCCAGAAGGGCAATAAGGTAGGCAGGAGACAGAGCACCATGGCTGCAAATCATCGCTTGCTGCTCCAGTGTAGTGCAGTGTTGATGTGAGTATGCACAGTGGAGTTTGGAGGACATCATAATGATGATCGTAGCGATTTCTAACCAAGCCATAAAGTCCCAGGACAGGTCACAGCAATACACTATTTAAAAACCCTTTAGAATGAATTCTCGTTCCTTACGGTATACATATACTTTCCCTACCATTTTTTTTTTTTTTTTTTGCCCAGCATTTATTCATGCAGCCTCATTCTTTGCTTTACTTGTAAACCATTTTCTCTAGATTAATTGTGCTGTCATTGTCCAATAGAACTAAAAAGCAATGTTAACACCCAAGTGATCTTTGGCTCCCTCTATGTTAATTTTATAATGCAAACACAGTGCACAAGTTAATTACACCAGTGCCTTGACATAAGTGGGGAGTCATTATAAATTCCTTTGATATTCATAACATTAATCATCGTTGGATTTTGTATTAATAAGACAACATTTGATGGTATTTAGTAGAGAGACGTACAACACCGAGGCATTCATACATATAATGTTTGTGGGGCTGAGGAAAGCAATTGGCATATGACATACATCCACAATGGCAACCATAAAGAACGGCTCTAATGCCTTGTCACCCTCAACCTTTTCCGCCTTTTAAAATAGTGAGATTCAACTCGGGGAACGGAATTATATTGATTTCTCTAGCAGCATGTCAAAATATGCAGAACATGCCATTAATCATATGAATTCATTTGTCCATATAATTTACTTTTTTCTGGATACTATTGTATCATTGACTTTTCTTGTACCATTGCCTGACCTTGACTCTTATCTGTGTTTTACAAATGAACTATTTCCTGAGTGTGTAGTATAATCTACTGCACTCCTGTCCCTCTTTGCTCAGCCCATACAGTGGTACCTCGGGTTAAGTATTTAATTCATTCCGAAGGTCCGTTCTTAAACCTGAAACTGTTCTTAACTTGAAGTACCACTTTAGCTAATGGGGCCTTCTGCTGCTGCCGTGCCGCCGGAGCACAATTTCTGTTCTCATCCTGAAGCAAAGTTCTTAACCTGAAGCACTGTTTCTGGGTTAGCGGAGTCTGTAACCTGAAGCATATGTAACCTGAAGCGTATGTAACCCGAGGTACCACTGTACTGTCTCCAACCATCTTCCCCAGAGAGATGTCTGGTGCTGTTGTTTCTAAATATGCAATGGGTACCTGTTTAAATGCTCAATTGTTCACAGAGTGGTTTAAATTAGCAAAAACATCTGTTTTTGTCATGCAGGTATGAATACATTGTTAGCCTCCCCATTTATATATCATATTATATCCATGATATATAAACTAGATGGAGAGTTGTTTGGCACTCATGTTTGTTTTGAAAAATAGACTCAACATCCCATGAGCCCCATGAGAGCATCATGTGGCAATTTAGTATCCCACACATGCAAACATCGATCTTTATTGCCTATTTACATAAACAAGAATTCTCTTGGAGGTATCAAAGATGCCACTGCTGAAAGTGGGGTTTCCCGACAGTTGCTATGGTGGGACATATTTGCCCAATTTCAAAAGAGCTAATAAAACATATTTTGTCCTATTTTGGATGCTTAGTGGATGAAGCTTGCTTTCAGGGAGATCACCTTTGCAGGTGGCAGTAAAAAGAATCCAGACTCTTGTGGTACGTTCAAGTTACAATGGGGTATCCCTTGAGTTTAAGGTGAGGGGAAAACTTTTAGGTCACCGGAGGACTGCACCATCTGTGTGAATTTTGTGAAACAGGAGAGGCCTCATGAAACTACATAGTTATGTTTCTGGATCAGTGTGTGTTTGGATAGATTAAAAATATCTGGGGATGAGTTGATGGTGTTCCTGTTGCGGCCCATACAGTAGGTTAGCTTGTTTGAGTTTTTTTATTATTACAGTCTTTACAAGCTCCACTGGGCTAGTTATGATTGTGTCAAGCTTTGCTTAAAGTTGCTGTCCTCTCCCACCAAACTGCTTTCGGAGGCACCCTGCACTTGGCAGAACTTCCTCTTGTGTAGCAGTGGGAGAGGCAGGCAGGGATCTTGGCATCCCTGGTAATCAAACCAAGCTCATTCATAATAAAGCACAACGAAATAATGGCATCATGGTTTCTGAATTAGTTCAAGTGCTTTACTTTCTGAGGAAAAACAAAACCTTGCAATCGGCCTGTAACCTAGACCTATATTATTATTCCTGTACAGCAGATTACAGGCTAAGAGGGCATGTTTCACCTGAGAACACCCAGAGAGGTAATTTATTATTTTAAAACATTTGTTGCTAGCGTTTCATTGCAAATACAATTCCAGACCTGGTTGCACATTGAAAGAAATCCAGATAATCATACAACTAGTAGTACAAGGACAGAAAACAATGCAGATACTTAAAGTAAACATCAACAGTGTCACTAAAGTCCACCCAAAGATTGTGGGCAAACTGAAGATTAACCAATGGCTAGTTCGTGCTGCGAATCATGAAGCCACATTTTTATGTCTCTGTGTATACTATGCATATTCCCACTGCTGTTCACAATGTGCATCATTCAATTAATTACACTGAGCAGTGGGGGGGGGGAATGCCAATTTCAAGATTGATCTTACTCTAGACAAGGCTCCTACCAGATACCAAATGTTTATTTCAGGTCTGGATCTAATTTCTGTTCAGCACTCATTTCTTTCGTGACTGCTCAAGTAGATACAAAAATCTGACAAATAATTGCAGTTTGAAGGGCATGCTTAATGGATGCCTATAAAAGTGATTCACATGCAGCTGTAAACTGCGCGATCACACTAAAGGATAAAAAGCTGCCTTAATGAGCCATACAAGACAGTTATTGATGCATTTATGAAAACATTCCTAAATACATACAAGCATGGGAATTCAAAGATAAATATTTAAAGATTGGACCAATGTTTCTGCCAGGTTATGGAAATGTATTTCAAAGGTTGAACAAATGTATTTTAAATCTTGGCTTTTTTTTAATAAAAAGGGCTTTGTATGTATGTTTGTTTATTTAAAACATATTCATTAAATTGATTTCAGAGTGGAAACACAAAAAGCCAGAAACATATGCCAGTGAAAAATGAAAAAGCAGAGAGAGAATGATGAACAATTAAGAAATAGAAATGATTTTGCCTGATCTCCAGAAGAAAGAACCTTGGCACCAGGCAAGCCTCCTTTGGGAAGGCATTCAGTAATGGGAGGGGTATAATTGTAAGAACTATCTCCTTAGTTGATACCAGTTAACCTGATAGGGAAGTTGGATGGGAAAGAGCATCTTTAGATAGGGGTGGGGAAGAAATATGATTCAGTTCACATTTAAAGATGAACTTACCCATTTTGCACTTTCTAGAAAAAAAAAGTGATCCTACAAAATTCCCATTGCTCTGAATTTTGTAATGCAATTCTCCAGCCAGGTATTATGTACAAAAATGGACATACTGGGGTAAAGTGTGCATAAAAATGCACAGAGAAGTGAAAATAACATACAAAAATGCATCATATTAGGAGAAAATGCTTTGCACACATGTGCAAATCTGCATACAAATGTATAGCAAACTGATTTGAAAATGTGGGGAACTGAGCGTCAGAAACTGAAACTGGCACATTTGTCCATCCCTCTTGTCAGATGGCCTTATGAGAAGGTTAATATGTGGCAAAATGAGTCCCCCAGCGGTGTTAACCAGAAGGCTGTTGGTTTAAAGATTTGGCTGGAGTAGGCTGCCTCCGATAGCCCTGAGTCAGACCAGGCCCACCCAGAGCCTCTCCTCCTCCCAACTGCATGCTTAATCAGGGTTCTAAACCCTAATTAAACACTGTGCAAAGCCCCGGATTCAGTTTGGGTCTAACTGGTCTCACACCAAATCAGATGACGGTGCTGTGCACAGCTCTCAGAAGAAGAGCCCAAGCTAAAAGAAGGGGAGGACAACCTAGTGGAAAACTCCCAGTCTTTCTCTTTGTGCCAGGTCCATTTTCAAAGCCCACCTGTTTCTTTTGACTTACCAGTGATCCAATCAGGGCCTTTTTCCCAGCCAGAAACTTGCCAGAATTCTGTTCTGACACCTCTCAGAGGGAGGCACCATTGCCATTCTAAGAGAATGAGGGAGGTGTTCATGGTGAGTTCCAGCACCTCTTTTTCTAGAGAAACAGCACTGGATCCAAATGAGCCATCTCTCCTTGCTGTGAGACCCAAGTCCCAAGTAATGGCCTCATTTCTATGGAGTTACCGGGGAAAGGCTACAATGCTGGGTGTCGTGTGAAATCCATTTAATGGGTTGCCCATTCGGAGGTTGTGGTGATCTGCCATCTGAGTTTGGGCTCAAGATGCAGCAGGGAGTATTGGAAGCGAGGAGAGCCATTTCCAGACCCCTTGGTTCTGGAGGGTCGGGTTTCCCCTCCTGGTTGTACCAACATGTAACTGTTTAATGGGCAGATCTGCCAGAAGTATTTTCTTGCACTCGCATGAGATGACCTTCACTCCTTTTCTCACATTCCAACAGTGGACTCATTAGGTCTTTTAGCCTATATCATACGATTTACTTATTTATTTATAAAAATATTATTATTGTATAACTGATCCCATTTCACTGAAAGTTCTAGCTGTATGGATGGTATTTACTTGTCCAGGATAAGGAAGCTGCAATGAGCCTGGAAGCAACAGGACATTGGCTTATAGGGCCATCTTTAAAAACAAATAAGTAAACCGCTTCCCTTTCTCCTATCATTTTAGCCCACTAAATTTATTTAAGGGAGAAGAGCTGTGTAGTAATTATTGTGTTGAATTTGATTAATTTCCTTTCATCCTAACTTTTTTACACCTGATTACCCAGTTACTCAGCTGTGATCAACAAGGAATTTTAAGTCGTGTTGCAATTCATAACCTAGTAGTTTATTATTATTATTATTGTAGGCTTGAGGGAGAACAAAATAGCCCATTGTTATAAATCTGATTAATATACAGATCAATGCACAGCCTTGTAATTGTTGTGTAATGTGCACACGCTCTGGTTTTCCTAATAGCCATATTGTTGCATTGTTGACTTGACTTCAGTTTTATTGACTATATGTAGTAACAGCATCCTGCTATGGACTGAAGCACTCCAGCGTGTCTGCAGCTTTAGTTCAGTACCTTGTGTTTACTATTTCTCCTTATTTATATAATCAGATAGCATTAATTAGTTTGCTTTTGAGCAAATGCAGTGTTCCCCCCACCCCAGTTTTCTTCTTTTCAGTACTATTTTTCAAAAATGATAGTTTCCCATGCCTGAACATTTCCCCACGAATGACCTCAAAGACAATATCCTTATATTTATAAACAAAGCAAATCTTTTAAAAATGTTACTACCCCCTCTCCAACACCAACAGTAATAAATTCATTTTTGCAGGGAGTGTGAAATAAAACAAGTCAGATTTGTACTTGGTGTGTGTTTGCTTAATATTAGTTTTCATTCAGTTTTGTTGTTTTGAGTTTTTTGTTTGATTCTTGTGTGTTATTGGCGTATATAAGCATCTTACTTGAATAAATAAAAAAAAGGGGGGAATCCCCAAAAGAGAATACAGAATTCAAAACCGCCATCCTTATGATGTGAAAAGTAGCAAAATATGGGGAAATGGGACAATCAATATTTCTACCATTGGTCTTTGTAAGATCAAAAAGTGGCACCACCTCAACACTCTTCACACCCGCTATTTTATCTTAAAATTTCATTGGTATATGCGTTCATATAGTAATAGTTTCATTGTGTAAGAAACTTATGAAAACCACTGGTGATGGCCTGCATGCTTTTCAGGAAAGAATATCTCTTCTACTGCCTGCATCATCTAAAAACAAAGAAAGAATGCTCTTTTCTTTAAAACCATTATTTTGACTCGGAAGCAATTTCCCCAAATTCTGTTAATTGGCTGACTGCAATTCCTATACACCTCTAATCTAAAGTAATGCCTGCTGAATTCTATGGGACTTACTCTCAGGTAAGTGTGTATAGGTATACTCAACTGGGAATATGCCTTATTGAGTAACATGGAACTTACTTATGAGTAAACATGCCTAGGGGTGGTCTTTACCCTTTCTTTAATGGGTGGAAATCCTGATTAAATTGTTTCTCGCAGCAGACATTGCACAAATAGCATCACAAATGCAAACACTTATGCATGTTGTGATTCCCAGAAGGTTAGCTGTGTTAGTCTGCTGCAGCAAGACAGCAATGAGCCTTGCGGCCCCTTAAAGTCTAACAAACGTTACCATGGCATAAACTTTTGTGGGCTAAATTTCATCAGATGCATCTAATGAAGGGAGCTTAAGCCATAATTAAAGTTGCTAGTCTTAAGGTGCCAGAAGCCTATCCAAGTTATGTGATACACAGCACGTGTGGGATATTACCTACGAGTGATACAAATGTGCAGTTCTTTTTGCTGCCTTCCAGATCCCATTGCAGATCTATGAGCAAGCCAGTATCTAAACGGTTTTCTATTCAGCCAGCCGATTTAATGATACGAGACCGACTGATACCGTTAATCAAGGATAGTGTTTGTATAAAAGAGAAGCGTTTTAAAAACAAGCTTTTAATATATGCACATTCTCATACACTATGCTTGATTAATATTTAATATTTCTTTGATAACCCTTGGTATGCTAACTGATTTTAAGGTTTTTGCCTGGTTCTGTCTTTCCCCCCTCATTTGATTTCCTAATTACTGTCTCCTGGGTTATTACTGTGTGTTGTGCTGTTTCCATTTCCTTTTAACTTTATTTCTGCAGCTTGATAGTTATGGTACAGTAGTTCTGTGGAATAGTTTGGAAAGGGCTGTAGAATCAGTGTCACTTCATTAAGGAATTCATTTATGGGGATTTTCAAAGTAGCTGCTGGCTACTTGGTGGGTTTGTTTGTTTTGTGAGAAACTTGAAGAGACGGAGACAGAGGGAGAGGCAAATGCTTAAAAATCCTGAGGGTGTCATTGTGCCTTCTTACAGTTTATGTCTATTTCCTCCTCCACTGCTCTGCATTGGATCTAGGGTTGGGAGAATCTGTCAATTTTGGTCTCACCCGGTTTCTGATTTTCCCATCTTCAGTTCTCTACATTTCCACATTTATCCCAATATACATATTTCTGTATGAAAAAGAAAAGGGAACCATTAGGTCCAGTCATGGCCGACTCTGGGATTGCGGCACTCATCTCGCTTTATTGGCTGAGGGAGCTGGCGTACAGCTTCTGGCTCATGTGGCCAGCATGACTAAGCCGCTTCTGGTGAACCAGAGCAGCCCACGGAAACGCCGTTTGCCTTCCTGCCGGAGCGGTACCTATTTATCTACTTGCACTTTGACGTGCTTTCAAACTGCTGGGTTGGCAGGAGCAGGGAACAAGGAACGGGAGCTCACCCTGTCACGGGGATTTGAACCGCCGACCTTCTGATCGGCAAGCCCTAGACTCTGTGGTTTAACCCACAGTGCCACCTGTGCACATTTAAAAAATAAAATAAAACCATTTCCCTAAATATAATGCAGTTTAACATTTTCATGAATATATGCATTTTTATGCACGCTTTATCCAAATATACTCATATTCATAGATCTTTCTTGGCAACTGCATTACAAAATTCAGAAAAGTGCTAGGCTTTGGTTTGCAAATTAAGTAGGCCGAACTTGTGGAAGTTAGGCAGGCATCCAAGTGATCACTGGTTGAGAGAATGCTTTTAACTGTTTTTCTATTTCTATTTCTAAATGCCTTACCATTGCTGTGTCTGCCACCCTGCGCACCTTGAGGAGGAAGGGCCAGAGGTACAGTAAATTGAATCAATAATAAAATAAATGTAAACTGAATTGAATAACTCCGCCATCTTTAATTGGATCTTTGAAGAAGAATGTAATGGCCAGTTGATTTTACTTGAATAGTATATTTAGAGAGGTTGATTATGCTACCTTGGAATCTGAATAAACCACAGCTATATGAATTTTTGCTTTCCTCAGTTTCTCAATGCTTTATTATTATTATTATTATTATTATTATTATTATTTACAAGGAAAAGATCCTGCAGAGCCTGCAACATTGAGAGGGAAACAATAGAAGGGGTGCAGAAGGGATTGCTAGCTATTCTGTCTGTTCAAAATCCCTAAGCTGGTTTTGTCGTGACGGGAAATAAATAGATTTTATCGGTAGCTGTGGGTCACTTTGTGATACTGGAAAGGGATTGGCTTGGTTTCTGCTTCCACCACTTTGAGGTCAGATTTAGCCTGGACATCCACACAATGATTAGAATATCAGAGGTGCTAATGCTCTCATGAATTCTGTCAGAGTGAAGGCAGTGGCTTCACTTTAGGTCTCTTAGGAGAGAGGAAATGGGAGCACCAGCTTGGCTGCAGGGAACTGCATTGTGGCAACCACCAACACAGTGAAAGGTGGTGATGACGGCAAAAATGGTGACAATCCCTCCCAACACACACAGTGTGTGCTAAGGCTAACAACGAGGTCACCCTCTCTGTTGGCTTCTGGTCTGGTCCTGAGAAGAATATGGTGGGGCTTGAATCATTATAGAATCATAGCGTTGGAAGGGATCCTGAGGATCATCTACTTAACCCTCCCCCCCCCTGCATTGCAAAAATATGCAGCTGTCCCTTAGGGGGATTGAACCTGCAACCTTGGCATTGTCAGCACCATGCTCTAACCAACTGAGCTATCCCCACAATAGTTGTGGTTTCCAGTTCACAGAAAGAAGTACATGACCTTGAGTGCCTATTACGACACTCATACAAGGACCCCTTCAGCAATTTTTAGCCACCTCTAATATTGAAGCGGGACGCGGGTGGCGCTGTGGGTTAAAGCCTCAGCGCCTAGGGCTTGCCGATCGAAAGGTCGGCGGTTCGAATCCCCGCGGCGGGGTGCGCTCCCGCTGCTCGGTCCCAGCGCCTGCCAACCTAGCAGTTCGAAAGCACCCCCGGGTGCAAGTAGATAAATAGGTACCGCTTACCAGCGGGAAGGTAAACGGCGTTCCGTGTGCGGCTCTGGCTCGCCAGAGCAGCGTTGTCACGCTGGCCACGTGACCCGGAAGTG
The DNA here is from genome assembly GCF_965113315.1 of Podarcis vaucheri. Classification (NCBI taxonomy): domain Eukaryota; kingdom Metazoa; phylum Chordata; class Lepidosauria; order Squamata; family Lacertidae; genus Podarcis; species Podarcis vaucheri. Next base: position 81,165,860 of record NC_138760.1, on the reverse strand, counting down.
TCTGCGGACAGCGCTGGCCCCCGGCCAATAGATGTGAGATGGGCGCACAAACCCCAGAGTCTGTCAAGACTGGCCCGTTCGGGCAGGGGTACCTTTACCTTTACCTTTAATATTGAAGCATTCTATCAATTCCTATATTCTGTTTCAGCAAGTCATCAGTGTCACGATCAAAGGAACTGTTTCAATGTTTTGTTCTATTTTACTATTTAAAGTTTCCTCAGACTAGAATATCTCATTTTTTTCTTTCTTTTTCATTTCTTTTTGTACTGCTTGTATTATTTTATTGGCTACAAGTATGCCCAGGCAGGTAGAAAGAGCCACAGTTGCTCATCGGCTGCTTTAGCAAATAGATTAGATTAGATTTTTAATAACATCAGAGGAGCAATATAGTGAGCAGGAGAGTCTGAGGCTGCACCAGCCAACTACAGTTCTTTAATTATAGTGAGCTAGTAATTTGTTTTGTGAGACATGGCATGCTACTGGAACTACATTATAACTAGTTGATTAAATTCAATAGATTCTATGGAAAAGGCACTCGTGGGATGAAAGAACAGTGTGGCTGTCATATTATTTCTCACTGAAACTGATGGCAGGTACAGAGGTGGCATAGCTATTATTGGCTTACACATATGGAGGAACTAATGCCTGGAAAGCCTAACAATGCAACGTCGATAGCATTTTGTGAACAACATTTGCATGCCTCATTTTCAAGTTGTTCCATTTCTTCCAGGTATAGAATAATGGAATAGAGTTGGAAGGGAACACAAGGGTCATCTAGTCCAACCCCATGCAGTGCAAGAATCACGGCTAGAAATGCCTGAGAGATGGCCACCCAACCTCTGTTTAAAGACCACCGATGAATGAAAGCCCACCACCTTTCAAGGTAGCCTGTTCCAATGCTGAAGACTTGTGTCAGAAAATTCTTTCTGATTTTTAGTTGGAATCTCCTTTCTCGTCATTTGAATCTGCTACCGGTCTGGAGTGGTGGAAAACAAGCTTTTTCAGGAAAGTTTTTAATATTTAATGCTGTACTGTTTGTAACATTTGATTGGGAGCCGTCCAGAGTGGCTGGGGAAACTCAGCCAGATGGGCGGGGTATAAATAATAAAATTATTATTATTATTATTATTATTATTATTATTATTATTATTATTATTATTATTATTTCCATCTTCCACATGACAGTCCTTTAGAGAGTTGAAGGTGGCTGTCATATCACTTCTCTGTCTTCTCTTCATTTCTCCACATTAGGGTGTGCACCCAAATAATTTTGCCTTAGTGGAGGAGGGGGAAGGAGTGCCCCTGTCTGCCCCTTGAGCACCAAACACCAAATATATATGTCTCTTTATGGGTCTCAAGATCCCATTCTACGTGGGCAAGGCCATGTCTTCTGAGCATGCAGACCCCAGTTTACCCTTAACAGGAAGCTAGCACCAACTTCAATTAACTGCTTCCTGGCTTTGTTTTTGCCACTCATGCAAAGGGAGGAGTGAAGCAGCAGCAAAGGAACTGCATGTGGTTCCACACCACTCATGCATGTCCTGGCTTATTAAACCTGGATTTGATCATTAAAATGTGGCTACTCAATGAACGGGCAGAAGCAGCTCCCATCATACGGAGAGGGCTCCCGATTCACATTGTTCCAAATTCTTCCCTATCGTTGCCTCTCCTTTGTCAATGTGTCCATAGCAAGGTCTGTCCCCCGAATATGAAGTGCTTGAATTTTCATGCTAGCTTAGGCAATATAGCATTCAAGTGTCATTCCTTTTATAAACAACTGTCATTTTCAGTGTTTAAAATTCCCAGTATTGCACTTCTAATATATTCAATTAAGTAGCAGCTACCTTCTGTTTGACTTTCCTTCTTCCATGTAACATCTTTATTGCCAACCTTTTGCAGCGACTGATTGTCTAGGTAAGTAATTGACTATTCATAGATCGGTTAATATTTGTAAAGCCTTTGAAAATGTCCTTTACTAGCTTGCATTACTATTAGACCATCCCCTTGATACCTCTGCTGCTCAGATCAGCTTTAATATTCTAAATAATGCATAAAGCATACATGTATAGCTCTCTTGTTTGCCCCGCTCCATCAGCTCTTACATGCACAACTGAACCACCGACATTTATAAAGCTGTAATTTGCACAGACATAGCACTTTTGTAACAATCCTTTATACTCTATTATCTGGACATGGCCTGGAAGCGTAGTTCGCCTTACAGGTCACCATCTTGGTAATAAACTTGATACTACATGGCAGAAAAGGTGATACGCAGATCCACTTCATGCACCAGCTTTTGCCAACCTGGTTCCCTCCAATGTTTTGCTGGCTAGGGATGATGGGAGTTATAGTCTAAAATATCTGGAGCATGCCAAAGACTGTCATAGACTTAATAGGCTGAGTACTCATCTCACAATATATGGGTGCTGGATTCCACATGGTGTAGGCCTGGTTTGCAGAGATTTTGTTGGAAAGAAGAAGCATGGATTGAATTTTTCATCATAGCAATCCTCTCTAGAACCCAGAGATCCAGTTGGTCTGCATATTGTGTTGACTTTAGAGGGAAGGGTTACTGGGGTGTAAGGTAAGGAGACTGCTGATTCTTTCTCCATCGAGCTCCTTTTTTATGTGGCAGCTGTATAATTTGTTTCCCACTACTATAATACTTCTGTATGTATCCAAATTAACCATTCAAGACCATCCTAACCAACCTGCATTTTGCTTTGACTGGAGTGACAAGTTAAATGAATGGTTTAGTTGTTCAGGTAACTTGGGTATCTAAAAACTAATTTATTAGCACATCCATTCAATTATATTCTTCCACAATTGTATATCTTAATTAGAACATGTAATTTTCCCCTCCCCAATTTAATTTAACTGATGTACCCTGATTGCTTTCTTGTTTTAATTTGCTCCCCTGTCCTAGAAGGAAGAGAGAGAGTTAATGGGCCTATACTCAACTGTATAAGAATCAGAAGAAATACTGGATTTTAACCTAAATTACTCTCATCATGATTTCCGTATGGAATAATGTATCAATCTACTCTAAGGTAATAAGACGCCATCAAGACTGACTGCAACCTGCCCTGGCTCAGATTTTGGAATAGTGTTAGCTGCTCATTCCCATCAATTCCCAAATGGATGGGAATAGATGCTGGGAGAGGATATATTTATTAGATATTATCCTTCCTTATGCTTGTGCAGAGTGCCATCACTAGTGACTGCCCAACACAACACTAGATGCAAGGGAAAACCCATGTGGTCCTGCTACAATAGTTCAGAATAAGGAGCAGAACTTTTTCTCATAAGCAATCTTCCAGGAGACATGTGTCAGTGGTTAAGTAGGGTCAGAGTTAAAAGTGGGGTGGGGACAGAGGCAAAAATAGGTGGAGCAATTGATGTAACCCTTACCAAATGAGGTAAGTAAGGAGTGTTAATGTGGTCATGCTAGCACCCAGTAACCATTTAATTCAGTGTAGCCATGATGAACCAAAATGGATGACAGCATTGGATAAGTCCATGTAAGATGAAGTGACAGCTAGAGTGAAACATCGATTCATGATCATAGAACCACAGAATTGTTAGAGTTAGAAGAGACCCTGAGGGTCATCTAGTCTAACCCCCTGCAATGCAGGAATCTCAACTATAGCATCTATGACAGATGGTCATCCAACCTCTGCTTAAAAACCTCCAGTGATAAGGAAGAGAAAATCTTGCCTGTTTGGAGGAGATGAACCTCATCATGTGGCACAGATGGCTGTTTAATTTGTTCAGTTAATATCTTGAGGGCTCATCCACACCTAGGAATACACTGTACATTTTACTAGTGTGTATTGACAGCCACAAGTCTTATCTGCCTTCTTAGTTCTGGTTCAGGGTTCTCCACTGGGGTTTGTGTATGAACTCAGATTAACAACAGGGGTCTAAAGAACCAGTGAGATTTGTGAAAATTCCATTGTGTGTAAGTTGAAATCTCCTCAATAAAATCAGAAGTAACATGCAGTCAGGATACAAAATGTACACTGATGGCATTGTATTTCTTGTTTTTCCTTGCCTATCCTAGGAATACTACGAATCTCTTACAAATAATTCAGAAACATGGAGATGGGTGTAAAAAAACAGAAAGAAAAATAAATAGGAGCAAATTCTTCATCATCACTTCTTCAGTTATTAGCTGTTATTAACTGGCATAAATGTCAGATTCCAGCTCACAATGTCTTATCTGCCATGGTAAATTCAATAACTGAGAATCTGCATCAATCTAGCAATGACATTCTTAGAAAAAGAAGAGAACACCTAGTGCTGTAGACGAAAGTCAAAACAAATGACATTGGAGTCCAGGTGATAAAATATTGGACTGAAGCGAAAGAAGCATCATTTTTTAAAAATGTTCATAATATTAATTGCCTACTCTGAGCCATGAAGTAACATGGATCACAAAATATGAGTATGTAAAGAAATTACATCTCATTACTTTTGTCCTTCAGGTAGAAACCTATGATTATTCCAAACAAGGCAGTAAGCTTGATCAGGTGATTTATATCTCTGACGAGTCCTGTATTTTTCAATGGACTGTGTGACCATAGAAATGTAAACTGATATGTTTGAGTGACATTCATATAAATTTTTATTCCTCTTGGGAATAGTTGCTTATTTCCTTTTAACTGAGTGTTCCAGGATGGATTACAGGTGAGTGATATGGACAGAATGGCTGTGAGGTGCTGTAATGAGCAGAAAGGGAAAATATCAAAAGCAGCATCCAGCTGTGACTTTCTGCTTATGTTCATAGTGCTTGTCAATCTACCGTACCCACCCGATTTTCATGACTATGAAAGCAAAGCTCCCAAAAATGAAACTCAAGCAAAAATGAGTTCAATACATTCCCAGGGTAATTCTCCAGATGATGCTCTCCAATAAGAAGTGATGCTTGGTATAAAAGAAATGCAAACGAGCAACTTAAACAAGTTCCACATGATGATAATTTCAAAGTTTTTAGAAGCCACAACAGCTATGCAGTTTGGTTCTGTATCTGAGGTCTCGATAGCAGGCAAAGGACCTTCTCAGTAGTGGCGCCTGCCCTGTGGAATGCCCTCCCACCAGATGTCAAGGAACAACTATCTGACTTTTAGAAGACATCTGAAGGCAGCCCTGTTTAGGGAAGTTTTTAATGTTTGATGTTTTATTGTGCTTTTTGGAATGTTTTATTGTGCTATTGGAAGCCGCCCAGAGTGGCTGGGGAGGCCCGGCCAGATGGGCAGGGTATAAGTACTAAATTATTATTATTATTATTATTATTATTATTATTATTATTATTATTATTATTATTTATTATTCATGTGCACCACTGGATTTTCACCACTGGTGATGCAACACTTGCCATCTAAATATGCGAACTGTTCCATTGAAAAGTATTGCATTTGAGCTGACGTAAGGTTATTTTACATTCCTGCCAGTGCCATTAGAACTATAATGTCTCATTCACTGATTTAAGTCCTCACTTAATGGTGAAGTGATTATCCAATGATCATTATGCAGGTGTGAACCATTCCTGAGTCAGCAGCAATCTCCTTCCATGGTTGATGGTATCCACATGTCTCTGAAGCCACCGGGCAACCAGTTGCTCAGAACTATCCCTGGAAGGGAAAATTGGAGACAGAAGGTTGCATGCCCCATGTCTTCACACCCCAATTTGGTTTTAAATGGAATGCAACAAAAGATCTAACTCATTTATGCTTAGAAATGCCCCATACATAAGGCACTAAGAGAAAAATGGCTTTCTCCATTAGTAAAATAATTAAAGATGCAGTTGGAGTGGGGAAATTGTTTTGGCTGCTAATGAATCACCATCTGTGTCATATTTAGTTGATTTGTTCAATAGATGAGAGAGAATTAAATAGCTATACTTGGCTTTTATTTTTAGATTTCAACACCCCTAGGTGCCATTAATTTGCTCTGGATCTACTGAGGTTTATTACTATAACCTAATGTGGTACCTTCTACAACTGGATATATTATACTGAGGAAAAACCTTTGTTTTAGCTAAATCATCCCCGCTGAAGCTGCTGATTAAAAAAGAGAGGGAGAAAATGCACCATTGTTGCCAATATTACATTTGCTTGGTGTAAAGATTGGGGATGACTCAAAGGCAGCACATGTTTCTCATTACTGCCCAGAGGCAACAAATTGTTTGCCTCGTAGATGTCAATTAACACCGACAACATTTCTATAATGAATAATGTAACACTGACAAAGATGTAGTCATTCTTTGGCCATTTAATTTCTCAGTGTTCTGTAAATGCCAGAACCTGAGATGTTCTGATCGTGAAGTATAGAGGCCATGTTAATATGATATGGAAGCTGAATTCCGTTCCCTGGAAGAGGGAGGCCCTCCTCTTTGGGCAGAGCACATGAAGAATTTCCTGGCGAACAGATGGCCAACGCTGTCAGCTTTGCCAGTGCTAACCATTAGTTGATTGCGAGGGAGGTGCTACTCAGCTTTCCTACGCACATCCTAAACAGGTGACGGGCAGTGGCAGAGCTGATGGTACAGAGCATGTTTGGCAGGGAACCTGTGGTGTCCCAAGCCAGCAACCACCATTGTGCACATAGCATGCAATATTTACAACTTGAAAGCTGGTTTTACCATGAGTTCCTTTCTTTAATCCATCCCTGTTGGAGGCCAGGTAGCAAAGGGTCAATAGTTCTCTCTTTTTAAAATTTTGATTTTATGTTGTGTACTGCCCTGAGATCTATGGGTACAGTAGTACCTCAGGTTAAGTACTTAATTCGTTCTTAACCTGAAACTGTTCTTAACCTGAAGCACCACTTTCGCTAATGGGGCCTCCTGCTGCTACAATTTCTGTTCTCATCCTGAAGCAAAGTTCTTAACCCGAGGTACTATTTCTAGGTTAGTGGAGTCTGTAACCTGAAGCGTATCTAACCTGAAGGGTATGTAACCCGAGGTACCACTGTATAGGGCAGTATACAAATGTAATCAATCCTCCTCCTCCTCCTCCTCTTGGGCCAGGAGGCAGGGTCAAAGCTCAAATACTCCGGAGAGGAGAAAGGTGGGGAAGTGCTACTCTTTTATTTATTTATATCCTGCCTTTCCCCCCAACTTGGGACTCAAGGTGGCTCACAAAAATTAAAAACAAATAGAGATAGATAAAACACCCCAAAGGTTATTGTTAAAAAGCAGCTAAGCAATCTATGGAATTAAGGCAATGTGGGGAGGAAATCTACTAAAATGCAAATAGAAAGGGGAAAAAACCAGTACAGCATACTGCAAAGAGCCTTTTCCTTAAAAAACATCCTTCTTGGTAAGCTGCCAGATAATCTATACCACATAAATGGAAGAACCTGCAGGACTTATCTATCGAATTAGGGTATTAACAGGTTTGTAACATAGCAATCACCCCAAAAATATAAATAAATAATGACTCACAACCTCCGAGTCATGAAAGGTAAAGAACCAGTGGAAAATTTTTATGCAATCTGGATGGACTTCATACTTTATGTTTCAGCCAGTGACTTACAGGACTCCCTACCCACCCTCCAAAAAGATATATGGACTTCCTGAGTTACATTACATCTCAATTACCTAAATATGAATATGCTCAGCTGCACGATATGGATTTCCCTAAAACTGACTTTCTGTGTTTGAGTGTTGGCTTTGTATTTTACTATTGTTATTTGTAAAATTTAAACAATGATGTTATTCATCTTGAGGAACTCAATAAATAAATAAATAAATAAATAAATAAATAAATAAATAAATAAATAAATACTACTCCCAAAACTTCCCATCCTACCCCACCCCAAGCCACTTTCCCCAAGGAAAAATAATATGTGTGGTTCTATCCTTACAGTTAATTTAGGTACTTAAAAAACAAAACAAAACTAGAACTTTTTCCAGTGGCACATAAAAGCTCTTGTTTTGGCCAAACATGACCGTCATTTCAATGGAACACTTGCAGGAACACAAAGAGACAGAGAGAATAAATGCATGTAGTAATTTACAGACAAAATGAGCCAGAATCATTTGTATTGTAGGTGCAATTCTAATTTAACCAAAAGCACTGTCAATCAGCCATTGATTGATTATGCCATTCCTTGCTGAAAGTAACATGGTATGGTTCTGTTTTCTCTCTCTGAATAATTAGGACTGAAATATGTAGTTATTATATGCATTGAAGAGCAGGTTGATTCACCTCTGCAGCTGTTTCTGAAATGAGGTAAAATTGGTAAGCGAAGCAATCAAAGCTCTTGTTTGAAATGGAAGATCCCAAATTGTCCTTACGGTTGCTGTGAAATAAATCGGCAGTGGCCTTCTCTAAAAACACTGTGCATGTGAGCTAATCAGAAGAGAAATACGACGTTTCTGCTGCAAAAGCATAGCCAGATACATTCACTTGAATGGAACCTACAAGGCTATAGCAAGTAGGTATTTTGGAACTGGGCCACGCAAGCAAACTGCTCCGCATGTTTACTGCGTATATGAAGGGGAACAGGGACCATGCTGGCTATCCACATCTTCGATGCTATGTTTACTTTGGCCATACACGGAAGATCATCTGAGCAATAATACATTCCTCCTCCAGGATATATTAGATTGGGTTGTTGTTATGAGCTCTCACTCCCTTTTCATCACTCGAGTCCTTCACAATGCTTGCTCTTTATCCCACCCCTATTTTCCTTCTATTTCACCGATCTCCTCTTTTAAGTTCACCACTAGGGATTTTTGTCCTAGATGCTGCCTCTAACACCTCCCTTTCTTGTTCCCTTCTTATCTGCTCAAAGTGTGAGGTCTCCCTTCCAAACCCCTTTTCTTCTGTGACCTTCCTTGAGATGCTGCTTTAGAGGGCACAACCTGATTTTCTCTGTGCTCCTAAACTGCTTGCCCTACAAGTGTCAGGATGCTGCCAGTGGCTCCCGGCTGGTTGCCCAGGAAAGTATAAAGACAACAAAAAGTTTCTTACAGTCCTATTTTATTTCAAACTTTACAGAGAGAGGCTATAGAACCCAGCCTCTTGGATAATGGCGTTGTCCCGAGTGAATCTCCACCCCACCCCCGTCTCTTCCACTTTCTCATTTGTCATCATCATCACCACCTCTGTCTTCGATCTCTTTGCTCTCCTACTTTTAAGGCTCATCAGGTTCTGGGAGATGGTGGGTCTGGAATGCTTTCTAATCACAACATGTCAGCAAGCTGCTGCTCTGGTTCTCCCATTATTTCCCAACTTTCCCCCTCATCTGCCTCTTGGCTGTGACCTCCCACAAACCCCTGTTGTAAATCTATGCTTTCTTCCTCTTCCCCCTCCCTAGAAGGGTCAGGATGGGGAGGTGGCCTTCACCATTCCTCCTCTTCCTCTGCCCAGTCCCTGACAGGAAGTGGGATGGAATGCTTCCCAACAATTTCCATCCTTCTAGTTCAGTGGTAGAGCATCTGCCTTGCAAGCAGAAGGTACCAGGTTCAATTCCGGGCATCTCTAGATAAGTCTGAGAGAGACTAATGCCTGAAATGGCTGGAGAGCTTCTGTCAGTCAGTGTAGACAATACTGAGCTAGATGGATCAATGGTATGACAAGCTATAGGACAGCTTCCTATGTTTCTGTGTTCTCCTTCCCTCTACTCTCCTGCACCTCCCAGCTTTTCTCTTTTGGATTCCTCATGAAGCCCATGCCATGCTCTCACCATTTCTCTTTTTATATATCATAATTTTTATTTGGTTTTACAAATAGTAGTTTATAACAATCCAAATTACATATCCATATTTAGAGATTTCTCCAGATCTCTGGACTTCTCACCTTCCCCTCCACGGGTCCTATTGGACACCCTCTTAGCTGCATATTTTTTCCACAATCCATATTTTGTATCTTTCCATCTTGTCCATGATTTTCACTACATTACAAGTGTTATTAAAATCCTGCTAGTGTTTTCATCTGTTTACAGTGGTCTCCTAGATAAATTATAACACCCCCCCCATTCTTTATTGAAGTTTTAGTCTTCTTGGTTCCTGGGCCTTCCAGTCAGTTTTGCCATTTTGGCATAGTCCAACAGCTCGATTTGCCATTCCTCTCTTTCCATCTCTGGGCTAGTAACATCCACACCTCTGTTGTAGCGTACATAAGAAAGTATTTTGTGTTCCTTAGGAATGTCGGAACCTGTAATTCCTAAGAAGAAAGCTTCTGGGTTTTTGTTTTGTTTTGCTCTTTACAAAAGTTATTTTAATCATTTTTTTCAATTCATTATATATCATTTCCCAAAATGCTTTTATAACCTTACACATCCACCACATATGATAAAAGGTACTTTCTTTTTCTTTACATTTCCAGCAGATATTTGTATTTGTCTTACACATTTATGCTAACTTACTAGGAGTCAAATACCACTGGTACATTGTTTTCATAATGGCCTCGCCATTTCTGCTTTATCTCTGCACGTTGAGAGGGGCAGTGTGCCCTCCAGCCTGACCTGATTTATTGCTGGTGAGGCCTCCTGATGACTGTTTCCTCCTCACGGCCAGTGTCAGTACATCCCCTCCAGCCCAGCAGTGCTCATGGCACTCTCACATTGAATGAGTTAAAGGGGATGTACACATAGTGGTATCTGGAATCATGCCAGATTTCACTTCTCATTTTCAGGGGACCAATAGGGGACAGGGAAATGCTCATGGGTGGGGTCAGGTGGAAATAAATATTGCAAAGTGGGATGTGTGTGTGTTGTGTGAAGGGTTTGGTTTATCTTACCTAAACCAAGTTAAGGGGGGAATGATTTAAAAAGCAGCATCTGAGCTACTTTTCAACAGTGGCACACAAAATAAGTATCCCTGAAACTTTTTTCTATCTCCTGAAAAATAACTCAGATCTCCCTTCTGGTTTCGTGGCCTTCAAAGGACCACAAATGTATGGTGGTTTTATGTTCTGGCTGCCCTCTGCAAAATTAATTTATAGAAGCAGAGCAATGTACACCATCTGCATGAAGGCAGCAAAGTCGCATGACTTCTGCTGCTTAGGAAGCAATTAATTGGAGTCTGTTTCTTACCAGCACGGCGTGATTCACTGAAGTGCTAAGAAGAACAAGAGTATCAGAGCAAGAAGTGGACAGCAGAAATATAAATCAATTGCTGAATTTTTTCTCTTCCTCCAGGTTCCATGTGAAATTTGAAATCTCGGGGGGATGATCTTTCAAAGCTGCTGTTGAATATTTCATTTAACGTAATTTAAACTAAGGGGGAGAGAGTAAGTAACATTTGCAGCTGAACACCATCTTCCCAGCACCACACCGTTTTGACCCTTGTGGCTAACTTCGGATGCTACTCATCAAATATTGAACAGCTGTTAGCGTAATTGCATTCATGGCAAAGCCCTGGAAGAGATAATCAAGACTGAGCTTGCCGGGCAGCTATAAAAAAGGAAATGGGGGGGGGTCTTTTAATAAAACAAACCTTTGGAGGACCTCTAAAACTAATGACACATCTTACAGTTCAGAATCCCAGCAGTTCATGAGACTGGATTGGGGACCACCACAATGTAGTTAAAGCATGGCTCTAGATTTGGGAAGCTTGGGAGCTTCTGCCTGTGAAACTCAAAATAGGTCAAGCTTTGATAAGCGATACGTTGAGTCCGAGGGGTTTTTCGGTAGCCAAATTTTTGAAATGTCTATCCTGCCCTTCCTAGCAAAGGAGTTCAGTACAGCTAAAAACAAAGTAATAAACTACTATTACTAATACACAGCTCCAAGGTTTTTCTACAATCAAGCAGTGTATAAAAGAATAAAATGCTAAAAACCCATAATAACACAATATAGAAACAGCATAAAATACAATTGTGCACCTTCACAGAGTTCAATGACATATATGATCAATATTACTACTTTGGAAATGCTTTGGGGAAACAAACAATTTCTAGCATACGCTGAAAACAAAAAAGTGATTGGTGCACGCCTCATTTCTAAGGGTAGAGTGTTCCACATGGCAGATACCACAACATTAAAGTTCTTACTCTGTGTGAGCTGTAAGACTGATTTTAGCAGCACATGGTACCACTAGGAGGGCCTCTTCAGATGATCAACATGAATTTGAACTTAGTTTATTGTCTCTTTTCTGGGTTCTGTTGAAAAAGCAAATACCTCTTTTAAAAATGAAAGCCTGGGAAATGGATTATGAGCATACAAAATGAGGTATTTTTGTGAGGGTGTGTGTGTGTGTGTGTGTGTGTGTGTGTGTGTGTGTTTGAAAGCTTTGGAATTCTTGTACTGTAGTTTCACTAGTTTCCCGTAAAAAGTTTCTGTGGAAAAACAGCCACAGATACTTTAATAAACCAAGCAAATCCCCATCGTTTCTGATTTTTTTTTCATTCCTGGAACTATTGAGGAAATGATTTGATAATATATTGCACAAGTATTGAACTTTTCCAGCTAACAAGATGAAAGCTCACGCAAGAGCTCAATTAGAAATTGCACTCGTCATAAGAATGTTGATGCTTACGCTGGGAGTTGAAAGGCATGTTAAGATGAAGGGGAAAGAATATGAACTTGTTACCACCAAATACATCTCTAAAACTCATTTTAAAACACAGTTGTATTGGCAGTATTCTGTAAGTAAAAATTGATTTTTGTTAGAGGCAATCTTCTGCATCAAAAGTAGATTAGACAAAGCCAGCAGCAGAATGTGGATCAGATCATGAGACTCTGTTAGAAGTTACACAACCAAATTAGTTGTGAACTTAACTCTGCTGGTTTTGTAGTTTGAAATTTGAATAAAGCAGCTGAACAGCTTCAGTTGAACTGAACCAGCACAACCCAGGAGCTTAATTTGGGCTAAGAGAGCAAACATACATATTCAAGCATTTTTGTGAAATTTCCCTTGTATTCTACAAAAATAGCATGACGTTAGGGGAAATAAAAAATACCTTCATATCATGCATTGTTTGTTCATGTAAAAAACCTGAGTTGTATTTATATGAAACTAAGAGTCATGCTGGATATTGTACCAAATATGTGAAGCCCATGAGAACTAATTAAAACCTAGGATGGAGATGTAGAACCTCTGGCCCTTCAGATACTGATTGTTATTGTTATTATTTTATTATTTGTACCCCACCGATCTGACTTGGTTGCCCCAGCCACTCTGGACGGCTTCTAGCATACACAGAAACACAATAAAGCATCAAACATTAAAAACTTTTCTATACAGGGTTGCCTTTTAGATGTCTCCTAAAAGTCACATAGTTTATTTCCTTGACATCTGATAGGAGGGCCTTCAACTGCCTAGTTCTACTAGTGGAAACCTATACAGTAAAAGGATTATCATGCACGTGTGTTGGTGGGCTGATATCTGTGGTCAGCTATAAATACCACTCTTGTTTGCAATCAAATTCATGTAGTTTTTTGAAAGCAGTTAGAAAACAGTATGTGCTTTGCTATTGTGAGATTCTCAAACACATGCAATTTCTTCAAGCAAGACTGTAGTGTAGGCAATAGTCTTCTTATGGCCTGCAGTTTGGAATACTAATAGTTCTCCTCTGCTGGAGAGCAAAACACCCCTTCTGTTCTTTCCCCTATTTGTTCCTGCCACATGTTACTCTCTGTTATGTAGATGTGAACACAAACGAATGGATTTTCCCCCTCCTGGAAAAGTGGTTGTTAAAATAGCAGCATCCTGATTATTGATGCAAAGCTTTAGTAACTAACCTGAATCAGATAGAACACTCTGATACTTAAACTGAGATCAAACCAATTATGTAGTCCTTTGAACAGAGGGAGAGAGCTAACAGACTGTTTTGATTCTATTTAGAGCAGGGGTAGGCAATCGCCTTCTCAATCCAGCCTGCGGACAGTCCGGGAATCAGCGTGTTTTTACATGAGTAGAATGTGTCCTTTCATTAAAAATGCATCTCTGGGTTATTTGTGGGGCATAGGAATTTGTTCATCCCCCCCCCCAAAAAAAGTCCAGCCCACCACATGGTCTGAGGGACAGTGGACTGGTCCACAGCTGAAAAAGGTTGCTGACCCCTGATTTAGAGGATCACTGATCAGGCTGCTTGCTTTATTAGAATCTGAATGGAATCAGTTTTGTCTCTCCTCCATATAACAGCTCTGCGAAACTGATGTACCAAGAGAGTGTTCAGAATGTTATGCTTTAAGTATATTGAAGCACCAAGTGTTTCCTCCTAGAATGCTGAACTCCATTGGCAAGCCAAGTTAAGACACAGAAATATAGAGAGCAAAACAAAGGAAACATTAAGAGGACTTGCAAAGAACTGCAAGGAGGATGTGGGATACTGTGCATCTCCACTTATTTCCAGCCAATGGTTTCAGGAGGTTCCTCAGTTCACTCATCCCACTTGCATTCTGCCACCTGTCCCAGAATGCTGGGGAGTTAAGGTATTGGTTAGGGACTTCCAGGTTAGCGCCATCGGCAATGGCAGAGTTCCTCTGACCGGGAGGAACCTGCTCCGTGAAAATCGGGTCTTGCCGTCGCGGTGAAGGCGGAGACCCTTTAAAAATCCCAGGCGGAGGAAGCCTGGGAACGTGGGATTCGGCTGACACCAGGAGCGCCTCCCCTACTCGCAGGGAAACCCCTTTTCGGGGATCCGAAGTGACGTGGGGTGAGCGGCGCGGTGTTTTGAATCGACTGCTACTTTTATGGAGTGAAGCCACACAGCCGTTGCCGGAGAGCGCTGACTTTTTCTTGTGGACAATTGGACTCTAAACAAGTACCCGTGAGTAAAACGGAAAATTGGATTAAGAAACATTTTAATTTGGCCCCGAAGCGGGAAGGTTCTAAACAGGAAGTCCACCTTCCGCTTTTATAAATAGACTGAAGCAAAAATTTGCAAGCTAAAGTCTGGAAAGTCGCATATAAAGGACTAAATTTCCTTCAGTTATAACCATCAAAACCCCTTTTGGAAGCAGGAGAAAAGGGGGGAATTTTGATTGTTCAAGCCTGCAGGAGAGAGAGTAAAGAAAGATAAATTTCCACCGTCTCAAACCTGGGAACGGGGTGCCAGAGACAGAAATTCTTGGGGAAGTTCATTGACTGTGAATGGAACTTTTTTTGACAGATAGTTAAAAAAAAAGAGAAACAAACTGATTCCAATGTTGCCTTTTGCAATCAAAAGATACAAAATATATGAAAAATGAAAGTAATTTTCTTTTGTTGGACCTGTTTACAAAAGATGGATACAAATAGAAATTGTCTCCTCTATTTTTTTTTTTATAATAATTTTTATTGCATTTTTTCCAAATTACAGAAAGAACAAAAGGAAAAGCAGAATAGAAGAAAAAAAGAAAAAAGAACAGAGAATCACATCCATTTCAACAGCTTATTTCAAATTTCCATTGGACTTCCCCACATCTCCCGCATAATGCATTCTTGATAATAAAGTCATCAGCAAATTATACCCTTATTTCGTGTGTTTCTTTATATTTTCAGTTGCAATTTAAGTTTAAATCTCTTATTCTCCATTTACTCTAAAAATATAACATGATATCATTTTTACCCATTTAAACTTTGATTCTTTCACAAATGTTAACAATTTCATAGATAATTAAATTTCATTGCTGGGGCTAACGTTCCAAATCATACGACGTCTTATGTTTCATACAACTTATAATACTTTTGCAAATAGTCTTTAAATTTTTTCCAGTCCTCCTCCATTGCCTCTTCTCCCAAGTCTCGGATTCTTGCAGTCATCTCGGCCAGTTCCATGTAGTTCATCAATTGCGTCTGCCACTCCTCCAGTGTGGGCAAATCTTGGGTCTTCCAATGCTTGGCGATAAGAATTCTTGCTGCTGTTGTAGCATACATAAAAAAAGTTCTATCCTTTTTTAACACCTTCTGGCCGACAATGCCCAGAAGGAAGGCCTCTGGTTTCTTGGGAAAGGTGTACTTAAACACCTTTTTTAACTCGTTATAGATCATTTCCCAAAAGGCCTTCAATCTTGGACAAGTCCACCAGAGGTGAAAAAATGTCCCTTCAGCCTCCTTGCATTTCCAACATTTATTGTCAGACAAATGGTATATCTTAGCAAGCTTGACTGGGGTCATGTACCACCTGTATACCATTTTCATAATATTTTCTTTCAAGGCATTACATGCCGTAAATTTCATACCGGTGGTCCATAACCTTTCCCAGTCCTCAGACATAATGTTGTAACCAATGTCTTGAGCCCATTTTATCATGGCTGATTTAACTGTCTCATCTTGAGTATTCCATTTAAGCAACAAGTTATACATTCTCGATAATACCTTGGTCTTTGGTTCTAACAACTCTGTCTCAAGTTTCGATTTTTCCACCTGGAATCCTATTTTTTTATCTAGCTTAAAAACCTCATTAATTTGGGCATAGTGTAGCCAATTTTGCACCTTGTCCTTTAATTTTTCAAAGCTCTGCAACCTCCAATTACCTCCAATGTTTTCTATTATTTCCCAATATTTCGGCCAATATGCCTCCATATTGGATGTTTTCCGAGCTTTGGCCTCTATTGGTGAAATCCACCTCGGAGTTTTACTTTCCAATAAGTCTTTGTATTTTTTCCAGACCATATATATTGCTTTTCTGACAATATGGTTTTTGAACATTCCATGTGTTTTCCCCTTGTCATACCACAAATACGCATGCCAACCTAACGAATTGTTAAAGCCTTCCAGATCTAGGACGTCAGTGTTTTCCAATAAAATCCAATCTTTCATCCAGCAGAAGGCCGCAGCTTCATAATATAACCTTAAGTCCGGCAGGGCAAACCCCCCTCTCTCCTTTGCATCAGTTAGTATTTTGAACTTTATTCGGGGCTTTTTGCCCTGCCAGACAAACCTAGAAATATCCCTCTGCCACTTTCCAAAACATTCCACTCTGTCCACGACCTGCAAGGCTTGAAACAAAAACAACATTTTTGGCAAAACGTTCATTTTTATAGCTGCAATTCGGCCTAACAAGGATAATTTCAATCTTGACCAAATTTCTAGATCTTTTTTGACTTCTGACCAACATTTTTCATAGTTATCTTTAAAAAGATTCAAATTCTTAGAAGACAGATTGACCCCCAGGTATTTCACTTTTTTGACAATGTTTAGTTCTGTTTCCTTCTGAAACCCCTCTGTTTCAATAACCGTCAAGTTTTTCCCTAACACCTTAGTTTTTTGTTTGTTCAGCTTAAAACCCGCCACCCGACCAAATTTCTGAATCAATTCCAAAACTCTTTTTGTACTAGGTTCTGGCTCCTGTAATGTTAAAACCAAGTCATCTGCAAATGCTTTCAGTTTATATTGTTTCGCTCCGACCCGTATTCCTTGTACCTGCCGATCCTCCCTTATCATATTCAGCAAAACCTCCAGGACTGAAATAAACAACAGAGGGGATAGGGGGCAGCCCTGGCGTGTTCCTTTTTCAATATGAAGTTCTTCTGTCACCACATTGTTCACTATCAACTTAGCTTTTTGTTCTGAATAGATTGCCTCTATTCCATTCTCAAACCCCCTTCCCACTCCCATCCCTTCCAAGTTTTTCTTCATAAATTTCCAAGAAATGTTGTCAAAGGCCTTCTCCGCATCAATAAAAATTAACACTGCTTTGGTGTTAATATTTGTTTGTAAAAGTTCCAGAATGTCGATAATGTTCCTGGTATTATCATACAAATGTCTACCTGGGAGAAAGCCTGCTTGGTCCTTATGGATTACTTCATTTAGTACTTTTTTAAATCTGTTAGCCAAAACATCCGCAAATATTTTGTAATCCACGTTTAGGAGTGAGATGGGGCGGTAGTTCTTGAGTTGGGTCTTTTCAGTTTCCACTTTAGGTATCAGTGTGATGAATGCTTCTTTCCACGTATCTGGTGCCCTCCCTCCCCCCATAATCTGATTGCAAACCTCCATTAATGGTTGTATCAAGTAGTCTTTTAACATCCTGTAGTACTTGGAGGTGAGTCCGTCAGGGCCCGGAGATTTGCCTAGTTGCATATTCTGAATGGCATCCTCGATTTCCTGTTGTGTTATTTTACAATTCAAGATTGATCTCTTCTCTTGAGATAATTTTGGTAGGCCATTATCTTTCAAGAATTGTTCTATCTCAGTTGCTTCCTCGGATTCTTGTGTGTACAGTTTTTTAAAATATTTCTGGAAACACCTTCTAATTTCTCCCGGTTTCTGAATGTTTTTCCCTTCAACTTCTAAGTTGGTGACATAATTTAATTTTTGTCTCTTTTTCAACTGCCAAGCGAGCAGTTTCCCACATTTGTTCGCAGATTCAAAAGATCTTTGTTTCATTTGTTTGATTTTCCATTCCACTTCTTGGTTAATCAATTTCGCATATTGTGACTGGTGAAATTTGATTTCTCTTAAAGTCTCTTTAGACTTCCGGAGGCGGCGCGAAACGAGTAATGGCGGTCCTCTTTGCGCAGCAAAGAGGGGCTCCGCAGAAAAGCGACGACCCATTAAGTTAAACCACGAGCAGAGTGAGCTCGTGGCCGTGGGATCCGGCGGGCACCGAGAGCGACCCCCAAAACGAAGAAGGGACCCCGTAAGGGGCTCCGGAAGCGCGGGGGGGAAGCGGTGCTGTGGTTTCATCGCTCTTTCTGCGGGAGTGAAGCCGCACGGCTGTTACCGATGAGCGCCGACCTTTCTTCCTTTACATTGGATTACAAATTAACTACTCGTGAGTAGGATTTATTTGAGATTGGATTACAAATTCGTGAATTCGGCTGAAAGCGGGAGACGAGAAAAAGGAAGTCCGTCTCCCGGTGGTGCTTAATGATCAAAGGCAAAGGAACTGACAAGCTGGAAGCAGTACAAAAGGGTTTTTAAATGAGCGACAGCATACGTCTGGAGAAGTTGGAAACTGAAGGGAAAGGCAAGTTATCCTTTTTTTCCCTGCTACTGTGTTTATTCTGTTTGGGGTTTTTCTCCTCTGCTAGACTTTTAAAAACTTTAAAGACTTGAAAACCCCTAGTCCCGGACTTGCAGCGGGCAAAAGGTTGTGTTGCGGATACACTTACAAAGCTGAAACAGATACTTAGAGGCATTACCGGTGGATACAATTAAGCAACTGTATTTTGCACCTTTTAAGAAACTATTGTGGCAAAATTGAGAGGGCTCTGCCAGAGGGAAAAGGTCTTCTCTAAAGACATTGGTTAATTTATTTAACTGTAGGAACTTTAATGGCGACTGAAACTTTGTTTCTTCTTTCATGAACTGAACAACACTCCCTCTAGTGGAGTTTGGGACTTACAATTTCCTGAGAACTGACTTTGTTTTGTCTCTCTGTGGTCTGGTTACTCACTCTGAGGCCTGTCTTTCCCATGGAACTTTTGACAGCTTGACCTTGAATCCAAAGACAGGTGTGGAATGAGTGTGGAATGAGTGGTAAACCAAAAACAAGAGCTGCGTCGAAAGCAGGGAAAGGCAAATTGGTACAAACAACTTTGGTTTCCCAGGCTCGTAGATCTTCAGTCCCTGCGGTTCTACAGGCTGTACCATTACCAACAACCCCAGCTGAAGAATCTGAATAATTAACAAGTGAAGATATGGCAGCTGGGGGATCTAACATTCTCCTAGAGGAAATGTTACAACAATTTGCAATTTTGAACAAAAAAGTGGATGAACAAACTGCAAAAATTGACTTAGCCACATCCTCAATTACCAAACTTTCTGAACAGGTGGCTAAGCATTCACAAGATATTGGAAACCTAAAGGACGTTGTATCCGAAAATCGAAAACTGGCCGAGGCTGCGAATGAAAAAGTAGAAGCAGTAACTAAAGAAGTGGAGGAATTGAAAGGAGAGGTAAGGCCGCTCCATAAACATATTACTGACCAGCAGGCCTATCTGTCTTTGGTGGAACTGCGAAACAGGGAAAATAATTTGAGATTACGCTCTATCCCAGAGATTGAGAAAGAGGACTTGATTGGCTTCTTAACAGCAGAATTTTCTAAATTCTGGGGTATAAACGAAGATACAGACTTTAAAATAACAACTGCATTCAGATTGGGAAGGGCTGCTGGGAAGGACAGACCTAGAGACTGTTTGATTATTTTAAGGACTAAGCAGGAGAGAGACAAGCTACTCGACCTACATTTTAATAAAGCACTTGAGATCCAGGACAGAAGAGCACAAATCTACAAGGATATTCCTAAACAATTACTGGATCTAAGATCTAACTACACTGACCTAGCTGGACTTTTGAGAGGTAACGGAATACCTTACAGGTGGGAGTTCCCACAAGGCCTCTCATTTAAATACAAAGGAAAGAAGACAAAAATCAAAACGAAAGAGGACAGCCAGAAGTTCCTACACGACCACGGAGAAGACTTGCAGAAAGGAGTGGCAGCTATTTGGCCACCACCAGAGTCTGGAAAAGAGTTACCACCCTCGGATTTGGACAAAAAAGAAGACGCCCAACAAGAGTAACAACAGATTGATACAGGATGTCTCTGCAGCTGTATAGTTGGAACATTAACGGCGCGAATTCCCCAGAAAAACGCAAAAGGATCTTCCATATTCTAAAGAAAGAGAATTTGGACATAATTTGCTTGCAAGAAACCCATGTGACCAGGCCACACAGGAAGGTGTTAATAAATAAAAGATTAGGCCAAGAATTTATCTCATCAGATAGAGTCAAGAAGAGAGGCGTGGTGATCTACGCCAAGGAGAATCTATCACCAAAATTTTTGTTTAAAGATGAACAAGGAAGAATCCTGGCTATTGAAATTTCGACTCAAGGAGAAAAAGTTTTGATATTAGGAATCTATGCACCAAATGAGGGGAAATCAGAATTTTATAAGAAGCTGCATGAGACACTACTGGACTATCTGGACTATTCCAACATCATTATGATGGGAGATATGAATGGGGTCGTCTCTACTTTGATGGATAAGTCACAGAATCAGAATCTGACTAAAGATGGAAGACTACCAAAAACTTTCTTTGAACTAACTGACAATATGGACCTAATTGATTTATGGAGGACGAGAAACCCCCTAGGTAAAGAAGGAACTTTCTTTTCTGAGGCCCACCTGTCATGGACAAGAATCGACCAAATCTGGGCAACTAGAGGGCTGGCACCTAAGACTACAAAAATAGAAATCTGCCCAAAGACTTGCTCCGACCATAACGCTTTGAAAATGGAAATGAGATTTACTACTGCCGACTCCTTCAGATGGAAAATGAATGACAACCTGTTAAGAGATCAAGAGATTGTAAAGAAGGCCCAAAAAACTTTAAAGGATTATTTTGAAATTAACTTGAATACCTCGGTGGAAAAAAGAATAATCTGGGACGCAAGCAAAGCTGTTATGAGAGGGTTTCTGATACAACAGAATACAATCAAGAAAAAACTTTGGAATAGTAAAAAAGACAAGATATTGGAGAAGATAAGTGATGGAGAGAAAAAATTAAGAGTGAATCCAAAATCAGAAATTGTCTCCTCTAGAGGGAGCTTGTTAAATTGTTGCTGGAGTCGATCTGGGGATTTTACAGCTGCAAGATTAGGATCGTGAGACTAGACTCTGGCCTTGAATAAAAATGTGTTTAGAAAAAGTTTTGGTGCTTGCTTTTTGCAAGACAAGCGCTTTGTTGGAGCAGATGCATGAGAAGATGGATTTGATGACTGTTGCAGTCAAAAACTTTGGACAAATGGCGAATACCCATATAGAAACCATCCAGGAACCAACTCGGGAACTTGTTTTGACAGGGCAAGTGCAAGTGCAGAAGATAATGGAGGAGGTTGCTGTTGAACCTCAAGTAACACAAATGGAGAGACCCGAGGCCCTGCAGGAGCATAAGCCGCTGTTCTTGAAGATTGAATCTGGAGTGGGCCAGGGGGGGTCTGGAGTTGTGGGGGCTTTTAATTTTGGAGGGTCTTTGAAACATGCTTTTAAATACTTTTTGGACTACAGTGCTGAGTGTGGGGAATGGGACTGTGGGGAATGGGCTGATCTGCTGAGGGGAGATGGAGATATCTTTGGGTTGGAGTCTCCCCGAGACCTATTCCTCAATGAGAAAGGAAAGAAACTAAGAAAAAGATCAACAGAAGACAAGGTAAAGTGCAGGTATAAACAAGAAGAAGATCTGCAGAAGGGGCATGGAAGAGACTTAAGAGCCTCGGACACAAGAGCACCAGGTTGATGGACTAGATGGAATGGACAGTAAGGACTGACATAACCTGAGACCAGGAAGAAGAGACGTTGGATGAAGATTGGAAGAAAGTTTTTTTAAAAAAATAATAATAATTGAGAATTAGTGTAAAACTAATGAGTATTAGGAAAAATGTTGGAATGAAACTATTTGGCTTTAGTAAAAATGATATAAGGAGTTATGTATAAATAAATATTAAGTTTTAAGCTTTAAGGTATTTTATGGTAAGATAAGGTTAAAATAAATTAAGGTAAATTGAATGACAGAACATAGTGAAAGATAGCAAGATTTGCTGAATGAATTAATATGTTAGACCGTTAAGATAAATTACTTAACAAAAATTGAGAAAGATGGAAAGAATTTGCTGGAAAAATTAACTAAACTAGAATACAAAAAGGGAGGTGTGAGGCGGTCAAGGAAACAAGCAAATGAAAGATAAAGATATGGAGTATTGGATGTGTGTTTTTTATTGTTGTATTGTTTTTATGTTTTTTATTTTCCTTTTTTATGTATCAAAATGTATGTCTTGTTGAATTTTTTGTTGTTTTCCTTTTTTCTTTTTTCTGTAATTTCTAAACCTCTAATAAATATCTTTTTTTTAAAAAAAGAAGGTATTGGTTAGACCTGAGCTGTAAAACTGACTTCTGCTTTTCCTCATGGAAAAGTAAGGAGGGAAGTAAACAAATGCTTGTATTTGAACCTACCATGCCCTTATCCATGGGTTCTATGGAAGATGGGATTTTGACATACCGTGTCCCAGCAAATGTGCCACAATTACCAATATGGAAACACACGATCCAATGAGACTAGTTATTCAAGAGAAGAGTAAACACAAGTTCTCCATCTGCATCTTCAACATGGCAGACATCTAGAGAAAATCTCGGCGGGAATTGGATGTGACTTTTCCTAATATTTAACTAAGCCACTGTGCTGCTCTACATTTTCCTATATTGGAAAAGATCTTGAGGGAGACAGTAGCAAAGCTAAACTAATAAACCAGAAAAATCAAAATATTTGCTTGTCTTTTCTAATATTTGCTTTGTGCCCCTTTTTAGGTTCACTCACCACAGATATTGCAGAGAGCAAATAAATTGACATATGTTCACAATATAGCACATTTTAAGCAAGCATTGTGAAACTATTCCCGTGAAATTGATTTCAGATTTGTATTCATGAGTATTTGTACTGGGAGGCAGGCTGCAGAAATTACTCTTTTCCGGTTAAGGGTCAGAGACAATACAACATTGTCTTTTTGTTCAGTGACAACAGGTTGGTATCTGAATGCCAAATGCTGACAAAGAATAGCATATCGAGACACTAAACTCCAGGGGTCATTTGCTGAACAAGGAAGCATTCTGGTATCATTGGTAATCAGGAGCTAAAACCAATGCTGCATGTAAAGAAATCTGAGAAGTCTTGCTTATCAATAGAGTTGTTCATATAAGCATTGAATGCACCATAAAATGACTATCTTTCTCTTTGTGTGTTCACCAATATAGAGAGAACAACCCATGCAAAGTGCATCATAACAGGTTTCCAAACTAACCTGTGCCTTATACTGAGCAGTCTATTAGTCCATGTAGATCAAGGGTAGCCTCCTAGTGTCCTCCAGGGATGGATCTACATCTATTTAACATCATTAGAATGCTATTAGATTTGTTGTTGTTTAGTCGTTTAGTTGTGTCTGACTCTTCGTGACCCCATGGACCAGAGCACGCCAGGCACTCCTGTCTTCCACTGCCTCCCATAGTTTGGTAAAACTCATGCTGGTAGCTTCGAGAACACTGTCCAATCATCTCGTCCTCTGTTGTCCCCTTCTCCATGTGCCCTCCATCTTTCCCAACATCAGGGTCTTTTCCAGGGAGTCTTCTCTTCTCATGATGTGGCCAAAGTATTGGAGCCTCAGCTTCAGGATCTGTACTTCCGGTGAGCACTCAGGGCTGATTTCCTTCAGAACGGATAGGTTTGATCTTCTTGCAGTCCATGGGACTCTCAAGAGTCTTTTCCAGCACCATAAATATCGCTCTAAAATGTCACGGGGCATACTTGTAAAAAAAAGTGTTTCTTCCCTCTGTCAAAACTAGTTGCTGGTTACTCTGCAGCACCCTCTAGTATCACATTTTAATACCGCATTATGAACGTTAAAAGTAGAATGTCATGTGGCCATATAGTTATCAAAACCATTCCTTAACCTTTCCTTAACATTTAAAACTATGAGTGTAGATCCACTCCAGGTCTCATTGGACCCCAGTTCCCATCAGTCCCAGCCAGCAAGGCCAATGGTCAGGGATTATGGGAGTTGTAATCCAACAATAACTGGTAGTAACTTTGGCTGCACCTGATCTGGTATCTACCCAATGACTGTGTCAACAGATCTTGAGGTTTTCAAACAGGGATGTTTCCCAGCTGTAACCTGTGAGTTCCTTCCTTGTATGATGGGGCAGCAAGACATAGAAAGAATAAAATAAAGGTGAAACTTACAACAAAACTGCACATTTATTTTGGGTGATCTCTGTGTGGCATTTACAAGTTCCATTAGCTAAATTGTCAAGATAGCTTTCAGTATTTCTCTAATATTGTGAGTTTTTGAAATCCTTTTCATAAATAGTTTGACTTCTGTTCTTGCCTCTAGAGTAGGGATAGGGACCTTGTGTTGCTGAATTCTAGCTCCTGTTAGTCCCAGCTGACGTAGCCAGTGGTCAGAAGGCTGAAGTCCAACAAGATCTGGAGATCCACAAATTTTCACCTCTGCTCTGAAGTCTTTGCAGTTCTCCCCATACAACTGCACACATTTTTTCAGGGTATTCTGGGAGAAAGGAGAAATTGGCAGAAATCACCTCCCTGCATAGGCGCCGACTCCATGGGGCCTGAGGGGGCCCGAGCCCCCTCAAAAATTCGTTTGGGGGGGCTCCGCCCCCCAATGATCTCGGGCACCCCTCCAGCAGAGCGCCACCGCCACCCCTCCCCCAGCCCAAAATGCACAGGGTCGGGCTGCATGCCTCCTGCCCTCCCTCCTGAGCAAAAGCTCCACCCAATTTCCTTCGGAGCTGATTAATAGGCGCAGCACGCTCTCCCCTATTCGCTCACGAGGAGGCGTCGCCACTTTATCTGCATATTCATGAGCTTATTTATTATTCATGAGCTTTCGCGGGCTCCCCCAATATTTTTTATAAGTCGGCGCCCCTGCCTCCCCCTCCCCCGGAGGAGCCTCCTATGACTGGAACTCAACCCACCAGAACTCTGGATATAAGACCATGGATTGGAAAGGTAATGAGAAAGGTGGAGACATGATATAGGCACAGATAACTTAGAGAAAGGGGATACAACAAAGATACAACCAATTCAGGCTGCATGTGTAGGGCCAGCAGTACTTGCAGTGTAAAAAGGTGTGAGAAGGAACCATTTATAGAACAGCTAAGCAGGATACCAGATCTGGAATACGGCAATTTAAATGCAAGTTTCCTCCATCTGTTGTGCAGACAGCCTTGCTTCTAGAAGAAGACAAAAAAGAGTCAGTAAGTCAAACGGGACTTGATGTGTATCCATCTCCTGCCTTGTCATTTTCCAACTGTCTGATTGTGCACCGCTTAACATACAGCTCATATTTTCAATGTGTGAAATCACACAATGGTTCCTACTTTATTATTATTCCCCTCCTTCCATTTCTTTCTAGAGTAGCCCCTTTGCAGTAGACAGAAGCCTGCCCAGAGCATTCTCAGAGATGGCCTGTTTTCATACCACATTTTTCTACACTGTCAGCCTGCCTTTCTAGCTGAGAAAAGAATGTGTTATAATGATCATTTTTATTTAACTTTGCTTTTGGAGTAGAATGTAATTAATTGGATCTCTAATTGTGAGGATTCCCAGGTAAGATCCTCCCTCTATTGTGTGGGCAGGTAATCCCTCCCCTACCTGGCCTGGTCTCCTTGGCAACGCTTCCCCCAGGTGGGATTGGACAACTGACTGAGGTAGGCGGAGACCTCCAGGTATCCCACCTGAGGGAAGGCAAAGCCAAGCCTATGCTGTTGGAGCCGCTCCAGATCTAGGGGCTGTGCGCGTCCACGCAAAGGGCGCCCCCCGTTTTAAGCGTGGAGCGGTCATTGTGATACGAGGAGTATTTTTGCACTTTTCTTTGATCGCGTGGCAGTGGGAAAGAACAACCAGGAATCTGGCAAATCCATTCCCTTCCCCCGTCTGATCTTGCTGCAGTCTGTTTCTTTGTGTAGTTTTCTTCCAGACTAGCTCACTTTTGGTATATGAGTTGTGGACTTGTGGGTGAAAGTAGTGGTCAGATTTTGAAGACTGACTGATTTTTTTTTCTGAATATGGTCTTAAGAATGAAGAGAGAAGAACTCCAAATATTTTAGCAGCTGGTCTAGTGACACTTTCTCTGGCAGGTAGCAAATTCTCCATTCCTGAGCTAGGACATGGAACATCTCCCTCCATGTCCCATAGTTTAAGTCCCTGATGTCATCACCATTGGAAATGGAAGTGTGGTGGTGACTTAACTTAATTGGTGATACCATTTGTCAGATTCTATATTCCATTGAGCCAACTGACACATTAACAACATTAAAACATAGGGACTCTGGGACTTGAGAACGATTCCATTTGGAAATAGATCGGAGTTGGTGAGAGTGCCGAAGGTGGAATGATAGTATCCTTGGTGTACAGACACATTTTCTCTTGTCCCATTGTTATCTTTGGTCAAACAGCTAAAGCTTTACAGAAAACACATTTTTTGCCCAGAGAAGATAATGGGTCAGAAACGAGGAGTGTACTCAACACAAGTAATGATGTCTGTGTCACACTACTTTCTGTTCTCTCTCAGAACTGCCGTCTTTCTCTCTCTAGTGTCTAAGGCATATTAAACTTTAAGGAGGAAAAAAAGCTGTCATGCTCAGCTAAGGAAAAGCTATTTTCTTCATTAAGAAATATCTTCTTTTCCTTCAGCCTCAGCCTGACTCCAGCTTAGAAAATACTACTGTATTACATTGTCACCTAAAGGGAATGAGATTTGTCATGGAGCTTTGGCATGGTGGCATTTTGGAGACCTCTCCTTCACTAAAGGATAATTACAATTTAATGATGGTTTGAACAGATTGCTAACTGCTGTAGAGGGGCAGAAAGGAGTAGGAAAGAAGCATCAGAAATACAATAAAAAGGGTGTTTAAAGCCTTACAAGCTCAGCAAGTAGTGGCAAGGATGCTTGCTTGGTTTATGCGCCAAATGTCACAACATTCTCTCCTCCACGCCTTGCTTCATTTTGTGATGCTCACAACAGCAGCACGTTGCAAAATACCATTGCATCACATGCACCCTGTGTTATGCATGCACATGAAGATGGTACATTTTAGAGGACTTTAAAGAGAGAGTACAAAGGAAAACTGTGTTGTGAATGCAGTTGCATAAACTTCTCTGACCTATAGAATTTGTAATTGCTGCCCTGTGTTATTTTGGGGGAAAGCATGGAATGAGCAGGGGTTTCTGCTCAGGGCAAACAGGCATGCTGATTCCTCCTTCAGATTTAGGCTATGTTCAGAAGTACATATATAGGACCAGAAGTGTCCTATATGCTTTCTGCTACAAGGTGAACTACTTTCTCCCACCTTCAGACCTCAAAAAATACATATACAAAACACAGGCCAAAGTCTGGAGAGTAGGGTGAGAGAAATAGCTTTCCCCAGAGGTTCATCTTGGTGAAGGTCAATCCAATCCAAATAATTTTATTTTACTAGCCATTGACAATGACTAATCTGGGAGAAGTCCATTGACTCTGTCTCCATCTGTCTGTCTGTCTGTCTGTCTGTCAAGGCATGTAATTACATATGCCCAGGTGAAACTACCTTATATGAAGTCAGACTAATGAAAGAGTAAGGATAAACATGGGATTCACCTTGTAGGTATTAGCTGTGCTGGGATCCTCTCCTGCAATAGCTTTTTGCAGCCACTCACCACAAGGAAGTATGTAAGTAGCCTTGAATGATTTCTAGTAAACCAAACACATTTTTCATTTCCCTTAAACAAAAACACACAGCATAGTTATGAACACAGTTAACGCTGCACAAAGTAACAGAAAGAACCATTTTAACTTGAATTACAACCCATTAGGGTATCATATAGATAGTACTTTAGAGCTGAAGTATAGCAAATAAGAAGAGAGTAACATGTTTAAGAATAAGACATTGCATATTTTATTGTTGCTTTTTGGCTCCAGTCTTATGCTTTCAACATTTGTCCTGCACTATATAATCCAAACTATTGGGAGAGGAGAAGGAAGATGCATATAAGAAAAGTCTATCCAACCTCTCCCACCCCCACCAAAACCATGTTGCAGTCTGAATTTCTTTCACAGTATAATTTGGAATGTGCTTTTGAATGTGGTAACAAAACAGTAAATTTCAGACCAGCCGTTGTAGATTATTCTCCTCCACTAGGTGCTTCCTTGTGGATTTTCCGTAGCTGCCAGGTTCCCCTCCCCCTCCATGAGGTTTATTAACTCCCTGAAAATATGGCTATCTGTAACCACAAAATTATGACTGTACTACTGTTGCTGTCTAGTTCTACTCTCATATTAAACAGAGCCTCAGGTTCAACAAAGGACAGTGTGTACTAAATGAAACAGTTGTGTTCATAAATTTATAATCACACCAATTCACATTGCAGTTAATGAATATTGGATCCACTGAATGCCATCAGCTCCCTTTCCTGGGAAATAATCTCTTGCATGCCCACAGCCACATGGATAGAATGCAAGTTAAACAAGGCCGACCCAAAATGAGCCAACTGCTTTCACTTTTGCACAGGACAATGTACTTGGGTTTTTGTTTAGTTTTGGCTGTTGTTGTTTTTTGCCGATTTTGGCATGCACACACCCTGGGCAGACAACCCATTTGAATGTGTCCACACTTCATCTCATTCCTTTCACCAGAAAAAGTACCTGGCAGAGAAAATGTTGCCAAGCAAATGTGGCCAATTCGCAGATGAGGTTATCAAGGTTCAAGCCATGCAAAGCTGGAAAGCAAAGCACAAAGCCCAGTAAGGAAACTAGAGCATGTCCATCTCCTTGGAACAACCATAGTCCTTCTTTCCAATTTCTGTTTTGTAAAATCATTGCAGGTTATTGAACCATCGCCAGGATTTTATGGTCACGAAGAGGATCTGTCACACCATGGAGAAGCACTGCCTGCTACAGGTCCTCAGCTTATTTGGGGGACCGGAGTGTAAATGATCCAGTGAATGAAGAAAACCAGGAAGTAGATCCAGGCCACAGTTGGGTTGAGGTCCAGGAGGAAGTAGATAGCCCCAAGTTACAGGAATTGGTAGATGTTCTCCATTTCACTGCATGAGCACTGCAACATCGTTCTACCTCAATGGACTTATCCATGGTACTGCAGACCTCCACGTCTCACAGCACCCCTGGAATTGGTAGTTGCTTTTTTTAGAGTCTCATGTACGCTATAGTGATGGCTGCAACACAGATTTTTATGCCCAGCATTGTGCCAAAGAAGATGCCAAGGTTTCATTCACCGTCGTTTTCTGCATAGGAAGAGAAAGGATTACCGGTAATTGTTTCCTTAAAGAAAATGTAGTGTAGCAAAAAAAAAAAAAAAAAAAAAGGTTATTGAAAAGCAATAAGATATTTGCCAATTTTTGGCTGCACACACAGAAGCACACATATTTCCTGGAATCCTAACAAACATGAATTTTGGCCAAGACTGGAGAATTCCCCAGGTTTCTAGTTTGAGACAAAAGGAAACTCCAAGCTTCAGAAAGAGGACTCCATGAAGCCTCTAAGTTTACCCTGAAGCGTCAAGCTCAACAATGTCCCTCCAGTCTGACAGAGAGAGATTTCTGCCTATAGAAAGGCAATATACAAATTAAAAGTTAAATTAAAATGGAATATATAACATGACTGTCTCAAAAGCAAGGTGTGCATCTGTCCAAGCTGGGGCCTGTGTTTGTCCAACTTGTCCTCACCCCTACTAAGGAAGAATTAGTGAGGAGGGGCATCTTGATCTGTGTGATGCAATGTGTTGCAGGTGCAATTCCGCATGGAAAATGGGAAATAGTTATTGCTGTAACTTGTACCATGCATGCTTAGAAAATTGCCAGGGCTTAGTGCTGGCTGTTGATTGCATGTTCCACACAGAGCCACAAGGGCCAGAAATCTCTATACATCAGTATACACTAATTATATATTACTATGAGTAATACTCTAGAAGTCACTGAGAAAGTGCAATTTTGGAGAAGGGGAGGAAACCTTCTACAAGTAGTCAGTTCCCCACTCCTCCCTGTTATTGAGGATGCATATTCACCATACATTTGAAGTACATTCTCTCTCCTCCCCTAAGAATTCTGGGAACTGTAGTGTGTTAAGGATTCTGGGAATTGTAGCCCAGTGAGGGATGAACTACAATTTCCCAGATTCTTTGGGTGCATCTAAATGTGTCATATGTACAGAGCCCTAGTAGGAGGGCAGGGACCAGTGGCGTAGTGTGGGGGGTGCAGGGGGGGCCGGCTGCACCAGGCGCAACATCTGGGGGTTAGGGTTAGGGGGTGCAAATCCACGGGCTAGGGGGTGCAAATCCACGGGTTAGGGGGCGCAAATTACTTGCCTTGCCCCGGGTGCTGACAACCCACGCTACGCCACTGGCAGGGACTCGGAATTGAGGGCTCCAAAATTTTCTGTGGAATTCCTCAACTTGAGGGTTCTAAGGAAATAATATAGGGAAAAGACAAGAGTATAGAACAAAGACATAAAATAGATGATAAAATATTAACTGTAAAACAGATGATTAAAATATTAAGCATCAGATTAACCATCTTTTAGATTGCCAGGGAAAAGACCATAAAAAGATTGGAAAGAGAGAACAAACGTTTATACATTAAGTAGAATGGAAAGTACTAGAATGAAGCTATTTTTCCCTGCTAAAAATATTTCTAAATGTATAACTAACCTTGGATTTATTTTTGTTGGGGAAAATGTTACAGCATATTAATTTTCTCTGCATAAGAAAGCATCATGCTTTACATGTTTACTTTTAAACAATGCTTTAGTAATGTCCTTGAGGTATTTAATTTATATTGCTGTAATAGGTGTACTGTCATATAAATACACAGACCTAGATATAAAACAGAAATTAAATCTAGGTAGAGGCATTTAAAATAAATGAAATACCGTTAGACATCAATTCCCAGGCCTCCTAATTAAGTGCCATCCCTGCTTTGTAATTTTTATTGTACTAAACAAGGAATGTGCATATGAATTAAGATGACTAATAGTTGTTGTGTTCGTTTTAATTACAGCGATGCCAGCGGGCACTATTACAGTTAAGGGTCTATCAATGTTTTCACTACAAAATCTTATTTTCTGTGGTTTACAGCATTAGCCATAAACATTCATTCCTGCCTGATGTTGGAGTGGAAGATCTGAGGCTCAGAGCATAATATCTGCTGGGTTTGTTTTATTTTTATGGGTTATTTGAAATAATTCTGTTTGTTCTGTTCTGGCAGAGCAATTGAAGGAAGAAAGATAACTTGAGCAGTTTGGAAACAGACCTGAGCTCCTTTCTCATTTGCGGAATGTGTGGAATATAGTACTGCATCTGGGGAAACTCCTGTTGTTTTTTTATCCCGAATGACAGAATATGTAAAATTAGAATGAAAGCATAGCATAGGAGAAGCTTCCCTCTACAATACCTTTTCAAAACTTGAAGGTGATACTTTAAGCTTAGCTCTCCTTCTGAGATTTTAGATATGGAAGTTCTTGCCCTAACCTCAGACAAAGGAGAGATTTGCAGAAAAGAGCATTTGTAAAACAAAACATACAAACAAAAAACAACACATTCATAAAATTGTAGTGTTGGAAGGAACCCTGACGGTCATCTCGTCCAACCTCCTGGAATGCAGGAAGAAATGTATTATTAGAATTGTGATTGGTTACAGCCATAATTTATGCATTCTGGAAAAATAACATGGATCATAGTCAAGGATGAAGTTGGGCACACTTACTTCATCCTTTGAAATAAAAGAGATTTACTCTCATCCTAAGCAAGCGTGTTTACACTGAAGAAAACCCCAGTGATCTCAGTAGGATATATTTCCCAGCTAGTATGAATAGCACTGCAGCCTCAACTGCTTTGTCCAATTGACTTCAGTGGAACAAATGTTTTGATCTATGCTTACCACTTCTCTGGGTGGTGAGAAGTTCCAAGGTTTGTCTTTCTTTTGGAGGCGAGAACCATCACTGGAGGCTTATGGCACTGTGTAATATGTGATTTATTTACAGATACAGAAGTAGAGTTGAAGAGACAGTCAGCTTAAATATTCACACAAGCAGTGAATCAGCTGCCCCTTATTAGAACTCCAGAGAGGCATCCCATAAGTTTTCAGCACCCAGCAACAGTTCAGTTTTCTTTCAGCCTCTCTCCTTCTGTCAAGACTTTGGCTTCTTTTTTCCTCATTACAAAATTCTATTCTTAGCCTGTTGCTACACACACACACACACGATCTCAGTTTGGAGGGGAAGAAATGAAAAACATGTCACCTTCTGTAAATTTCCATTCAGAACATTTAAGGAAAATCTCTAACTATCTGTGAAGAAGCCACCGGCCAACCATTAACATTCTTTGGACCAACAAAGTATATGTCTAGGCCAGCATTCATGACGGCATTTAATTTAATCCAGATATCCACCAAGGATGTCGGAGAATTCCAGTGGAAACAGAAACAGGAGTGGAATTCATCAATGTTCACTTATTTGTCCCATGTCCAAAACGGAAATCAACCAAGCAAATACGATCAGTTTTCCATCTGCAAGTGATACGTAATTGATTGCGTTCTCCACCTCCCTTCGTTGTGTTCCCTTTACGTTGAAATGAATAGGGTGGAATAATGTAATGGCAATGTAATTTACGGCGTAAATCATACAAGCAATGTAATGGCAGAGGAGAGAACTACAGCAGAATGGCAGAAGCTAAACTGCAGCAGAATAGAAACATTGCTTATACCTCTATATGCACCTCTGGTTGGTGCATATACACACCAAGGAATTACAAGCAAACTCATTCTTCCAGGGCATGTGCAAGCAATGAAACTGATGCGGGTGTATTATTCCATTTTGGAAGCCATGTTTTGCTTTGCTTTTGCTGGAAGGAAAGGTGACATACAAATTTAAGTAAAATAGAAGATAAAATAGAAATGCTGCAGCAGCTGAGGTACAGTTTGCTAGGCAAAACCACCAGCAGCCATGATGTGGTAAGAAAGGTGAGGGGAACTCTCATCCTTATGTTTGGGCCTTGGGATACAGCAATGGATTGGATAGTTGCCCCGGATAACGTCAGCAACCTGTGTCCACACTGTGACTGCCCTAGCCTAGAAAATTGTTTCAATGGCTGCTGCTATCTGAATGAAATACATTGTCATGTAGGGACACGGGTGATGCTATGGTCTAAACCACTGAGCCTCTTGGACTTGCCAATCAGAAGGTTGGTTGTTCAAATCCCCGTGACAGAGTGAGCTCCCGTTGCTCTGTCCCAGCTCCTGCCAACCTAGCAGTTTGAAAGCATACCAGTGCAAGTAAACAAATAGGTACTTCTGTGGCAGGAAGGTAAACGGTGTTTCCGTGCGCTCTGGCTTCCGTTGCGGTGTCCCATTGCGCCAGAAGCAGTTTAGTCATGCTGGCCATATGACCCGGTCTGTTTGTGGACAGACGCTGGCTCCCTTAGCCTGAAAGTGAGATGAGCACCACAACCCCATAGTCACCTTTGACTGGACATAACCATCCAGGGTTCCTTTACCTTTTCACCTTTACATTGTCATGTATTTAATTTTTTCTACTTTTGTCTTTCAGATTCACTCCAACATGGAAGTGCCTTATGTGTGGAATATTCAGAGGTAGAGGCCGTCTCAGTAGTGGTGCCCACCCTGTGGAACGCCCTCCCATCAGATGTCAAAGAGATAAACAGCTACCTGACATTTAGAAAGACATCTGAAGGCAGCCCTCTTTAGGGAAGTTTTTAATGTGTGACTTTTTAATCTTTGTTGGAAGCCGCCCAGAGTGGCTGGGGAAACCCAGCCAGATGGGCAGGGTACAAATTAATAATAATAATAATAATAATAATAATAATAATAATAATAATAATAATCCTCCTCCTCTTCCTCCTCCTCCTCCTCTTCCTCCTCCTCCTCATCATACTGTTTGTGTAACAGTTTTGAGTTTGACTTTGTTGATTTTGGACCCAGTGAGTTTCTCATGGATACAAACCTCTAGCCAAGCAGAATCTCTGAACTTATTTTCTTCTTTTGGAACAACAATATGGTTCCTGCTTGCAAAAATATTTTTGAAGCGTAAACAGCCCTGAAAGTGTTCCCTTCATCCCTCAAGAATTGAGACTGTTGAGAACGATACCAGAGAACAAAATGAAGCAAGACACGGAAGGTGCTAACATGGCAAAAAACTAAACAAAAGCAAAACCCTTCTCTGATCTGTGCTTGCACATTTAGTGCTGAGCTTTGAAAACTATAGCGTAAAAAATGTAACATTCTTGGTTTGGTGAATTACAAAAACAAAGCTTCTTC
This sequence comes from Podarcis vaucheri, assembly GCF_965113315.1. Taxonomy (NCBI): domain Eukaryota; kingdom Metazoa; phylum Chordata; class Lepidosauria; order Squamata; family Lacertidae; genus Podarcis; species Podarcis vaucheri. Next base: position 81,131,150 of record NC_138760.1, on the reverse strand, counting down.
GAATATGACCACACAAAATTATGTTCACAATACTATTTTCATTCTTTCTATCCATCTGATTGTCTTAATTCTAATGTGTGTATCACCATGATAATGTAATCAGGAACAGTTCATATTTTGCAGGAAGGGGAAAGTGAGCCTCAAGATTAGTACACCCTTTCCTTGTCACATGTATTTCCCCACACAAAATCTTTATTATTTCTCAGAATTTCACAATATAATTGCTTTGAATACAGAAGAAAGGGAAAATAAGGGAAAAGAGACAACCTCTGTGATAAAAACTAATTATTATAATGCAAATGGGAAAAAAATATTCTATGTGTGTGTGTTTTTGTAAGACTTTAATAAAGCTATTGTCAATCTCTCTAATTTATCTTTAATAACATGTACGTTTCCAGCTCATAAAATTCTCCATCATGTGTCTTAACCTTTACAGTGCATCTCCAGGGTCTTCAAAAAGGTGTGTGTCTGTTTTTATCAGGGCATATTTTCTAGACACAAGTGCATAGACCATAGACGGGAACCAGTGGCCCAAGTCAGAATAACCAATTGTCAGGGATGACAGGACGACAGCCACTGGTTTCTCCACCCTTGTTGAGTCAGGGGAGTTTGCCGGTTCAGAGGCCCTGCTCTGTGTTCCACCATCAAAAATGGAGCAATTGGTGGAGAAGTGAGACTGGGGCTGTTCATTGGCGGCACCCTGCTTTAGAACTTCCAAGGGAGCTTAGATTGGCCTCATGTTGTCTTTTAGCTAAGATAATTCTGTTCTTCCAGTGTAAGATTTTAAATTATCCCTTTTTAAAAAAAAAAATCCCCAACTTGGGCTTCACTTGGGGTTTTTTATGGGATCCAACAGTGGTATAGAATTGCTGACACAGATGATAGATAGATAGATAGATAGATAGATAGATAGATAGATAGATAGATAGACAGATGATAGATAGATAGATAGATAGATAGATAGATAGATAGATAGATAGAGGATGGGCTGCATCTGGTGCTTAAAAAATTACAGAGTGCAGAGGTGCTGCTATAACTAAGGGGAAAGGGGCAGGGAACAAAGTTAGCAGTATTAATAACTGTGTGCCATAGAAATGAGTGAAAGCCACACTTCATGGTTCAGACTGCAAGAGCTTCTGTAACATGAGGTAGGAAACACAGGAAGGAAATGGTGCCTTGTGTAAAGTAGCGTCCTTAGTGATGTTGAAACAAGACACTCACCTGTTCCTATAATGGACACCTTTCCTTCTTTCCCCCAGCTG